>NW_020229286.1:0-376882 GCF_003227725.1 Camponotus floridanus
TGTAATATGATAAGTGTTATACATATATTAATTTTTTATAAATTTATTATTATCGCACATCGCAATCGAATATTCCAATTATTGTCGATGTTATGTTAATCGTCGCGTTTCCTCGCCGAATTTTTTAAAATCGCATTTATTTAGTAATTTAATTGTTGGTTTCGAAGTATTCTATTCAATTTTGAATATTTCCTTTAAAATATACACAAAATGCGCCAGGTATCAAAATACTTTCTTTTACAGTCGAAGAAAGATCAATAATTTTATTAATGACTTCTTTTTTTCTTTCACGATTATTTTCGTTATATAAAACTTATTAAATTCTAGATTGTTGCATATCTATTAATAATAAAATGTCACGTATTATCGATAACGCGGCGTTTCGACTTTGGCAATATAAATATAAACAGTAGCACGCATTTTTATTAAACCAATTTATCACGGACTTTTTTCGTTATGTTAATTATTTGCATTTATAATTCGATTGTTTTAATTTCAGTGTTCTCTCACAATCAAAATTATATTTAGATTGTCAAGAATGCTAAAGTGTACGGACGAAAATATATTGTGATTCTAAGAATTAAAAATAATAATTATTGTCCGTGAAGGATCGCAATCATGTTAAAGTGATTAATTAATAATATCTTGGATTCCTATTTTTAATCGCATTCTCCGATTTAAATTATAAAGAGAGGTGATTATAAGGATTACGATATTAATAAATTATGTTTAATACTTTAGGGCCAAATATATTTCATCCGTGTCACTTTATCGTTCTTGAAAATCTAAATATAATTTTGGAATAGTGAAAAACACGAAGTAAAACAATCTGAATTATAGTGCCAAATAATTAACATAAAAGAAAAGATCGTGATAAATTGTTTAATAAATATGAATTTTAATCAATAAATTAAAATACTTCCATAATTTAATATTCCGCGATAATGTATATTTTATAATATAATAAAATATAAAATTTTCGACAACAAATTATGATAACGCGGCGTTCGACTTTGGCAATATAAAGTATAAACAGTAGCACGCTATATGAAACTGTATCACAACGATAAATATTTATCGAATCGTCATCATTCACTACCACGATTAAAAATTAAAACAGGGGATATATAAAGGTGATAAGAGAATTAAATAAATATTCCCATCGATGCTTATTATAACATTTCTTTAACAATATTAGAATTAAATATATTCGATCAATGATTTACATTTTCTCCTTGTTAATTAAACAATATATAAATTTAATCGAGAATCGAATTAAATGATAGGAATCCAAGATATTAAATAATGCTTTGATGATTGCAAATCTTTAGGACAATAATTATTATTTTAATACTATTAGAGTCACAAATATATTTCATCCGAATCACTTTATCGTTCTTGACAATCTAAATATAATTTGGATTGTGAAGAACACGAAGTAAAACAATCGAATTAAAGAGCAAATAATTAACATAACGAAAAAGATTCGTGATAAATTATTTAATAAATAATGAATTTAATCAATAAATTAAAATACTTCCATAATTTAATATTCCGCATTAATGTATATTTTAAAATATATATAATATAAAAATATTTCAGCAACAAATTATCGATAACGCGGCGTTCGACTTTGGCAATATAAAAATATAAACAATAGTGCCCTAAACGTTACCGCTTTGTCATTCGCACAGTGACTCTCGAGTAATAAAGTAGTGGTGAGAAACGCTTCGTATATTATAATTTTTTTGTAAACAACGATTACAATTAATTTGAAACATAATTTGCTATAAATATTAACAAAAATTAATTATTTAAAAATTAATTAAAAAATTAATTAACGACATGAAACTGTATCACAACGATAAAGCTTTATCGTCGCATCATTTATTACTGCATAAAAATTGAAACACGGGGTACGTAAAAGGATAAAAGATTTAATTATGTTATGATATCCTTCACTGATTATTATAAAATTTCTTTCACAATACTTGAATTAGCTATATTTCGACCAATGCTTTAAATTTTCTCAATCCTTATTATTATAATTAAACAATATACATTTTAATCGAGAATCGAATGATGATGATGCAAAATATTAAATCATCACTTAGATTGTTGCGATCTTTCCGGACAATAATTATTATTTTATTACTTAGAATCACAGATATATTTTATCCGTTTTTACTTTATCGTTTTAACTTAACAATCTAAATATAATTGAGAAGGGGGAGACTGTGACGAGAACGAAAGTAATAATATAATAAAGTAAATATAATATTAGAATTAAATATATTTCGACCCCAATGCTTTTAAATTTTCTCAATCCATTGTTAATTCAATACAACAAATTTAATCGAAAATTGATTAATTATAGGGATCGTCATATATGAAATAATCACTTTGGATAATTTGGCGATTTTTTAGTGGACAATAATATTATTTTAATCATTTAGAATCACAAATATATTTCGTCCGTGTTACTTTATCGTTCTACATGAATAATCTATAATAATATTTAGGATGTGAGAGAACGCGAAGTAAAGCAATCGAATTATAAGATAAAATTATTTAGCATATAGAAAGCTCTGTGATAAATTTATTTTAATAAATAAATGAATTTTAATCAAAATAAATTAAAATACTTGCCATAATTATATATTCCGCATTAATGTATATTTATAATATATATAATATAGAAAATATTTCAGCAACAAAATTCGATAACAAGGTGTTCGACTTTGGATAATAAATATGAAACAATAGTGGCCCTAAACGTACCGCTTTTGCATCATTCGCACAGTGACTCTCGAGTAATAAAGTTGTGGTGAGAAACGCTTCGTATATTATAATTTTTTTGTTAAACACGATTATGATTAGTCTTGAAAACATAATTTGCTAAGAATATTAATTAAATGTGAATTAATTAAAAATTAATTAACGACATAAAACTGTATTGGAACGATAAATCTTTATCGTATCGCAATCATTCATTACCGCGATTTAATTAAAACATGTTATACATAAAAGAGGATAAGAGATTATGTTGCGATATTTCGATCATCGAAACTTATTACAATATTTCTTTATAATATTAGAATATCATATTAGAATTAAATATATTTCGACCAATGCTTTAAATTTTCTCAATCATTGTTAATTAAATACACAATTTAATCGAAAATTGATTAAATTATAGGGATCTGAAATATAAAATAATCACTTTGATAATTGCGATTTTTACAGACAATAATTATTATTTTAATATTTAGAATTACAAATATATTTCATACGTTTCTTTATCGTTCTACTTGATAATTTAAATATAATTTGGGATATGAGAGAACGCGCAGTAAAACAATCGAATTATAGACGCAAATAATTAGCATAACAAAAGATTTCGTGAATTGTTTGATAAATAATCAATTTCAATCAATAAATTAAATACTTTCATAATTTAATATTTTACGTTAATGTATATTTATAAGATATAAAATATTTCGGTAACGAATTATCGATAATACGATGTTTGATTTTGGCAATATAAAATATAAACAGTAGCGTGCTATACGGTGCCGCTTTGTCATCATTCGTACGGTGACTCTCGAGTAATAAAGTAGTGGTAAGAAACGTTTTGTATATTATAATTTTTTTACTAAACATAATGACAATTAGTATGGAAACATAATTTACTATAAATTTTAATAAAAATTACTTGATTAAAAATTAATTAACGACATGAAACAGTATGGCAACGATAAATCTTTATCAAATCGCAATCATTGATTACCGCGATTAAAAATTGAAGCAGGTTATACATAAAAGAGGATAAAAGATTATGTTGTGATATTTCAATCATCGATACTTATTATAATATTTCTCTTATAATATTAGAATATAATATTAGAATTAAATATATATCGATTCAATGCTTTAAGTTTTCTCAATCTTTCTAAATCACAATATAATCGAAAATGATGAAATTATAGGGATTTAAAATATTAAATAATCACTTCGATAAATGCGATTTTTGCGAACAATAATTATTATTTTAATATTTCGAATCACAAATATATTTCATCCGTGTTACTTTATCGTTCTACTTGATAATTTAAATATAATTGGGATGTGAGAAAACGCAAAGTAAAACAATCGATTTATAGATGCAAATAATTAACATAACAAAGACTGCGTGAATTGTTTGATAAATAATCAATTTTAATCAATAAATTAAATACTTTCATAATTTAATATTTACGTTAATGTATATTTTATAAGATATAAAATATTTCGGTAACGAATTATCGATAATACGGTGTTTAATTTGGCAATATAAAATATAAACAGTAGCGCGCTATACGGTGCCGCTTTGTCATCATTCGTACGGTGACTCTCGAGTAGTAAAGTAGTGGTAAGAAACGTTTTGTATATTGTAATTTTTTTACTAAACATGATGACAATTAGTATGGAAACATAATTTACTATAAATTTTAATAAAAATTAATTTATTAAAAATTAATTAGCGAGATGAAACAGTATCGTAACGATAAATCTTATCAAATCGCAATCATTTATTACCGCAATTAAAAATTGAAACAGGATATACATAAAAGAGGATAAAAGATTATGTTGTGATATTTCGATCATCGATCCTTATTATAATATTTCTTTATAATATTAGAATATAATATTAGAATTAAATATATTTTGACTAATGCTTTAAATTTTCTCAATCTTTGTTAATTAAATACACAATTTAATCGAAAATTGATTAAATTATAGGGATACAAAATATTAAATAATCATTTCGATAATTGCGATTTTTACAGACAATAATTATTATTTTAATATTTAGAATTACAAATATATTTTATACGTTACTTTATCGTTCTACTTGATAATTTAAATATAATTTGGGATATGAGAGAACGCGAAGTAAAGCAATCGAATTATAGATACAAATAATTAGCATAACGAAAGGCTCCGTGATAAATTGTTTAATAAATAATCAATTTTAATCAATAAATTAAAATACTTCATTAACTTAATATTCTGTGTTAATGTATATTTTACAATTTATAAAATATTTTAGCAAATTATCGATAACACGGCGTTCGATTTTGGAAATATAAAATATAAACAGTAGCGCTCTATACGTTACCGCTTTGTCATCATTCGCACAGTGACTCTCGAGTAATATAGTTGTGGTGAGAAACGCTTCGTATATTGTAATTTTTTTGCTAAACACGATTACGATTTGTATCGAAACATAATTTACTATAAATTTTAATAAAAATTAATTAATTAAAAATTAATTAGCGACATGAAACGATATCTTTATCGAATCGCAATCATTCATTACTTCGAACAAAAATTGAAACATGTGATACGTAAAAGGGGATAAGAGAATTAATTATTTTATGATATCGATCATTGATGCTTATTATAATATTTCTTTAATAATATTAGAATTAACTACATTTTGATCAATGCTTTAAATATTCTTTTTATTAATTAAATCTTTGTTAATTAAACAATAGTTATGTATGACAACATGTAATTATTTTAATCTTTTAATCTTACGATACATTAATACGTTAGATATATGAGAGATACATTAATATGTTAAAATATTTTAACAATAAACAACAACATAGTATCCAACATAAACAGTATCACCCTAGTGATTTTGTTTTACGTTCTTGTTATGTAAATTTAAGTTTATATACTATATACAAAATAAATTCCAAATTATATATATTATATTATATATAAAATTATATATAATATAACCCTCCCTGGGGTACACCTTGTCGTGGTGGGAGGGCTTAGTACTTGGATGGTGTCTTGAGATTTATCTTAAATTTTTCTATTTATGATAAATCTTAAGGTGCCTGAAAGGGAAGCTAAGTACCTTTTCGCGTCGTCGGTGCCGTCAACGTGCCGCGGACGGCAAGCGCTTCGTTAAGGCGTCGCGTTAGGTATATACATATTAAGGAGTGCCGTTGAAGGTATATACATATTAAGTATATACATCGCGCGATCAAATATAAAATTTTTAATTGCATTTAATCGAAATAGTGCGGGAGTGCCGTTCAGTATCGCGCGTAAAATAACGAAAATAGCGATATAAAAATATCGTTCGCGAGTGCGGGAGTGTCGTCAAAGTATCGCGCGCCAACAACAGAGGAGAAAGAGACCTGGTAGAGGCATCTTGCATCGGCGAAGCAACCTGATGGTGAATATTTATTATTTGTATATCAATTGTTATAAATCGTACGCATAATAATTCATTCTTATAATTTAAAGGAATTAAAGAGAAAATTAGAGAGAAAGATTTTTATAAATATGAAAATTTCTATTTAAAAAATAATTTTAAAATTTATAAAATCTTTCCATACGTGTTTATATCTGCTTATTATTTTACACACGGGATATGAAATTCCGCAGCCTTGTTATAAATGAATTTTATATTTGTATGTTTCAGACGTAGTTTTAATGACAACAATAATAACGGATAACGATAACTCCGCTGCTGCACATTAATGCCATGGTGAGTGATAAAAACTTTTATTTAATTTTAAGGTAACGGTAGAGATTGTAGATAAATCTGTTGCCTTAAAATGGATGAGCTAGGATAGATTAAATAACTTTTAATAAATTCGTTTGAAATGTATTGCATAGATCGCGAAAATATTACAGTATATTAATCATAAAGAAAGAAGATCGAGAAAAGATCATTCTTGTAATTTTATCTAATTTATTGAAAAGAACATTAAAAATTGTATCAATTACATCTGATGCTGATTTATTCTTATAACACGTATTTATCTTATTCACTTATCTTATTCTAATTTATTATAACTCGTCCATTATAGAATTTGTTGTAGATATTGTTTTTAAACTTAATGTAAAGCCAAATGATTAATTATTGTAATGAAATAACTTGTAATATGATAATTGTTATACACATATTAATTTTTTATAAATTTATTATTAACTCGCGCATCTGCAATGCGCGAATATTCCGATTATTGTCGAATTATTTATTCGTCGCGTTTTCTCGCGAATTTTAAATCGCAACTTATTTAGTAATTTAATTGTTGGTTTCGAAGTTTATTCTATTCATTTCCAATATTTCCTTTGATAATTTACACAAAATGCGCCAGTAATCCAAATACTTTCTTTTACAGTCGAAGAAGCGATCAATAATTTTATTAATGATTCTTTCTCTTCTTTCACGATCATTTACGTTATATAAAACTTATTAAATTTTATTGTTGCATATCTATTATTAATAATAAATGTCACGTAATTATCGATAACGCGGCGTTCGATTTTGGCAATATGAAATATAAACAGTAGCGCGCTATACGTTACCGTTTTGTCATTATTCGCACGGTGGCTCTCGAGTAATAAAGTAGTGGTAAGGAACGCTTCGTATACTGTAATTTTTTTGCTAAACACGATTATGATTAGTATCGAAATATAATTTGCTATAAATATTAACAAAAATTAATTAATTAAAAATTAATTAACGACATGAAACTGTATCACAACGATAAATATTTATCGAATCGTAATCATTCACTACCGATTAAAAATTGAAAGGGGATATATAAAAGGGGATAAGAGAATTAAATATAATCTTCCGATCATCGATACTTATTATATTATTTCTTTAACAGTATTAGAATTAAATATATTTCGATCAATGCTTTAAATTTTCTCATTATTAATTAAACAATATACAATTTAATCGCGAATCGATTAAATGATAGGAATCCAAGATATTAAATAATCACTTTGATGATTGCGATCTTCACGGACCATAATTATTATTTTAATACTTAGAGTCACAAATATATTTCACTCGTGTCACTTTATCTTGACAATCTAAATATAATTTGGATTGTGAGAGAACACAAAGTAAAATAATCGAATTATAGATGCAAATAATTAACATAACGAAAAGATTCGCGATAAATTGTTTAATAAATAATAAATTTTAATCAATAAATTAAAATATTTTCATAATTTAATATTCCGCGTTAATGTATATTTTATAATATATAAAATATAAAAATATTACAGCAACAAATTATCGATAACGCGGCATTCGACTTTGGCAATATAAAATATAAACAGTAGCGCTTTATACGTTACCGCTTTGTTATCAGTTGCACGGTGACTCTAGAGAAATAAAATAGTGGTGAGAAACGCTTCGTATATTATAATTTTTCTTGTTAAACACGATTATGATTAGTCTTGAAACATAATTTGCTATGAATATTAATAAATGTTAATTAATCAAAAATTAATTAACGACATGAAACTGTATTGCAACGATAAATCTTCAACGCGAAATCTTTATCGTATCGCGAAATTATTCATTACTGCGATTAAAAATTGAAACAGGTTATACATAAAAGAGGATAAGAGATTATGTTGCGATATTTCGATCATCGAAACTTATTACAATATTTCTTTATAATATTAGAATATCATATTAGAATTAAATATATTTCGACCAATGCTTTAAATTTTCTCAATCATTGTTAATTAAATACACAATTTAATCGAAAATTGATTAAATTATAGGGATCTGAAATATAAAATAATCACTTTGATAATTGCGATTTTTACAGACAATAATTATTATTTTAATATTTAGAATTACAAATATATTTCATACGTTTCTTTATCGTTCTACTTGATAATTTAAATATAATTTGAGATATGAGAGAACGCGCAGTAAAACAATCGAATTATAGACGCAAATAATTAGCATAACAAAAGATTTCGTGAATTGTTTGATAAATAATCAATTTCAATCAATAAATTAAATACTTTCATAATTTAATATTTTACGTTAATGTATATTTTATAAGATATAAAATATTTCGGTAACGAATTATCGATAATACGATGTTTGATTTTGGCAATATAAAATATAAACAGTAGCGTGTTATACGGTGCCGCTTTGTCATCATTCGTACGGTGACTCTCGAGTAATAAAGTAGTGGTAAGAAACGTTTTGTATATTATAATTTTTTTACTAAACATAATGACAATTAGTATGGAAACATAATTTACTATAAATTTTAATAAAAATTACTTGATTAAAAATTAATTAACGACATGAAACAGTATGGCAACGATAAATCTTTATCAAATCGCAATCATTGATTACCGCGATTAAAAATTGAAGCAGGTTATACATAAAAGAGGATAAAAGATTATGTTGTGATGTTTCAATCATCGATACTTATTATAATATTTCTCTTATAATATTAGAATATAATATTAGAATTAAATATATATCGATTCAATGCTTTAAGTTTTCTCAATATTTCTAAATACACAATATAATCGAAAATTGATGAAATTATAGGGATTTAAAATATTAAATAATCACTTCGATAAATGCGATTTTTGCGAACAATAATTATTATTTTAATATTTCGAATCACAAATATATTTCATCCGTGTTACTTTATCGTTCTACTTGATAATTTAAATATAATTTGGGATATGAGAGAACGCGAAGTAAAACAATCGAATTTATTATAGACGCAAATAATTAGCATAACAAAAGATTGCGTGAATTGTTTGATAAATAATCAATTTCAATCAATAAATTAAATACTTTCATAATTTAATATTTTACGTTAATGTATATTTTATAATATATAAAATATTTCGGTAACGAATTATCGATAATACGATGTTTGATTTTGGCAATATAAAATATAAACAGTAGCGCGCTATACGGTGGCGCTTTGTCATCATTTGTACGGTGACTCTCGAGTAATAAAGTAGTGGTAAGAAACGCTTTATATATTATAATTTTTTTACTAAACATGATTACAATTAGTATGGAAACATAATTTACTATAAATTTTAATAAAAATTAATTAAAAATTAATTAGCTACATGAAACTATAATGCAACGATAAATCTTTATCGAATCACAATCATTCATTACTGCGATTAAAAATTGAAACAGATTATGCATGAAAGAGTATAAAAGATTATGTTGTGATATTTCGATCATCGATCCTTATTATAATATTTCTTTATAATATTAGAATATAATATTAGAATTAAATATATTTCAACCAATGCTTTAAATTTTCTCAATTTTTGTTAATTAAATACACAATTTAATCGAAATCTTATTATGCAAATTTAAATTTATATACTATATTTCAAAATAAATTCCAAATTATATATATATTATATTATATATTATATATTATATTATTAAATGGAGTGAGAGTAAAGGATTTGAGAGCTTTTACTCTCACTTCATTTAATTATTTTTTATAGAGAGCTTATTAATTACAATTATTATATTATATTATATTATATATAAAAAAAATTATATATAATATAACCCTCCCATGGGGTACACCTTGTCGCGGTGGGAGGGCTTAGTACTTGGATGGTGTCTTGAGATTTATCTTAAATTTTTCTATTTATGATAAATCTTAAGGTGCTTGAAAGGGAAGCTAAGTACCCTTTCGCGTCGTCGGTGCCGTCAACGTGCCGCAGACGGCAAGCGTTTCGTTATCACGTTTTCGCGTTGTAGTATTCTCGCGTCGTCGCGTTTTCGCGGAAATTTTGGACTTTTTCATATAAAATCCCAATTTCATTTATTGTCACGAGTCTCTACTTCCGATACCAACTAACTGGGATGTTTCGAGTTTGCACACGTTGTTATGCAATGTACACTCGCGCTTCGTGCTTCGTATTTCGTCAAATGATTCGGCCCGAATTAGTTAGAACTCGATCGATTGCTCGGAATGGTCGTCAATGGGTCCCTTCTCTTTGCTCGTCTATCCTACAGCCACACGCACTGCGTGTGTTAACCCTGTCGAGGAGTCGAGTGGATTCCCCTAAGCATGATTTTCGCTCGGTAAAAGGGGTTGCCTCCCCATTTTTTAAATCGCTGAATGTTAGCATTTAAAAAATGTGGGAATCCTCTTCTTTTGCCGTCTACCAGCCTGGTGTAGCCATATCCTGCATTGCGGGAAACTTCGTGTTCCGGGCGAAGCACCTGAAATCATTCTTAGCGGGTCCAGGTTCGATACGAGATAGGATAATTATGCGCGAAAAAGAGCTGGTGAACTTTATTTTCCTCTATTCCGTCAATCGTTTCGTCTTCTTTCCGGTTCGGGCCTAATCTTTGCTCGTTGTATCGTTGCACTCCCGACCTGTTGGCTCAAAGTTAAGTCTCGTAAATGAAATGAGATTTTCGCTCGTACCGAAACCGGGAGTGTCGGACAAAGTATATATATATATTAAATATATACATCGCGCGATCAAATTTTTAATCCGAATACCGAAGTAGTGCGGGAGTGCCGTTTAGTATCGCGCGTAAAATAACGAAAATAGCGATATAAAAATATCGCTCGTGAGTGCGGGAGTGCCGTTGAAAGTATCGCGCGTCAACAACATGAGAGGAGGAGGAGGCCTGGGAGAAGCATCTTGCATCGGCGGAGCAACCTGATGGTGAATATTTATTATTTGTATATCAATTGTTATAAATCGTACGCATAATAATTTGATCTTATTATTTAAATGAATTAAAGAGAAAATTAGAGAGAAAGATTTTTATAAAAGTTATATAAAACTTTTTAAAAAACTTTCTTAAAAAACAGTTTTAAAATTTTATTAAAATTTTCCACACGTATTTATCTCTGCTTATTATTTTATACATCGGATATAAAATTCCGCGCGATAAAAATTTTTCGAAATATTGATTGCATTTTGTGAGCATTAATATAAATGAATTTTATATTTGTATGTTACAGACAACGTAGCTTCGATAAATATACTATATAACTCCGCTGTTGCGCATCAGTGTCGGTGAGTGAGAAAAACTTTCATTTAACTTTAAGGTAACGGATTCGTAGAGATTGTAGATGTAGAATGTAGATTGTAGATTGTAGATTGTAGATTGTAGATTGTAGAGTAAGTCCGTTGCCTTAAAATGGATGAGCTAGAATAGATTAAATTAAATAACTTTTAATAAATTCTTTCGAAATGCTTTGCATCTATTGCGAAAATATATTGAAGTATTAATTTAAAAAAGAGAATCAAGAAAAGAAAATTTTTTTGTAAAGACTTGACTAGTTTATTAAATCAAGAGCACGCATTAATAATTTTAACAATTTTATCAATTTTTGATACTACTTTATTCTTATAATTTATTTTATTCTAATTTCTTATATCATAGCTTATCCATTGTAGAATTTGTTTGTAGATATTGTTTTTAAATTTTACTTTAACTTAAAATAAAGCCAAACGATTAATTAAGTAAATAATTTGTAATATCATAAAAGTTATACACACACATGAATTTTATATTTTATTAGAAGATATAGTATATAGAAATTTGTTGTAATTTGGCTTTATTTGAGTTAAAATAAAGTTATATTCAAATATTTAACAAACGATCGTAAAATCGAGCGATCGTTACGATGAGCGTGAAATATTTACGCTCATTTGCCGGTAATTAATCGGCAAAAGAAGGAGTGTTTATCTCCTTTTTCGATCTCTGATCTCTGATAGAGATCGAGCGAGAAAGTGGCCAGGATCAATGAAAAGTAAGTTCAACTGGCCTGAAGAAAAGCTTTACGTACAATAGTACGTAATGTCGGTCATTTATCCACGCGGTTAGGGCATGCGGTTAGAGAATGTAATTAGAGCACGTAATTAAAGTATACGTGATTAGAGATAGGCTTTCCTCGAATAATTTCATTTAATCGAGAAATAGGATTGTTAGGGCTATTAGGTGATCATTAAGATTTTTTAATTTTCCTTTCAAAAAGTAAAGGATTGTTAGGGCTATTATGTGATTAATTTAGCTGATTTTATATTATGTATCTTTTAAAGAATCAGGAAATGTAGGTTTAAATAATATTAGGGAAAACAAATTAATAAATATTTCAATAATTATATTATTAATATTAAGAATTTTTAAGGGATCAATATTTTTTGAGTATTTTCTAAGAGAGTTTTTTTTCCCCACGTAAAAAAAAAAAGGATTGTTAATTTATTTTGTATTACATTTCAAATTATATAATATTATATTTTACATTAACTTTTTGTATTAAATTCTGTAGTGAAAGAAAATGAAAAATTTTGCCTTCTCGATGATATCTCCATCTTAAGGAAGGCATTTGCCGGCTGAGGAGGTTTGAGTATTTTAATGAGCCTGAGAGCTATGCCGGCGGTAACATACACCGATATTCGTATAGACTTTTCTTATATTTAAGATAATTTTAAGTATGATCTTAAATATAAAAGTGAGTAATGAATACCGATCGTAGTTATTGATAGCGTCATCTATGCCGGACATGTCGAAAGGGAAATGTCAGACTAAGAGAAATACCAAAATTATATAAATATTTGTTATATTAATTATATTAATATTTTTAAATAAAATGAAAGAAAAAGGGAATAATCGAGAAAAAGGCAACTACAGTGATTTGAATATCTATACCTGAGAACAAATAGAAAGTATTTCGATAGACTCCATAGGAAGGAATAAACATGACACAAATGATGATAATTTTTATAATTTTAACACAAAAGAATACAATAAACCATAATAATCCAAGAACTCGAAGAAGAGGAGATTTCTATTGGATAGAAATGCATAATGATTGAAAATAATTAGAAACTAAAAGACAGTGTGCAATCTATTTATTAATAATAATACTATTTTGTAATATTTTGTATATTAAATTTTATAATTTAGTACATTATATTATATAAAATATTAAGCATAAAAATATTATGCTGGTAAGAAAATTATAATAAAAGTATATAAATAATGTTGACTATATTAGAATAGAACATATAAATTCTTTATATTTTATATAAAGGAAGAGATATTTAAAATATTTTGCAACATCTATATTTTTCGAATATATATATATATATATATATATATATATATATATATATATTTCTAAACATAACGCAAATATTTCAGAATAAAGTTGTAGCGTCATATTATATATATACACACACATATATATATATATATATATATATGTATATATATATATATATATTATATGTGTGTGTGTGTGTTTATTTGTGTATGTGTAGAGAGAGAGAGAGAGAGAGAGAGAGAGAGAGGGAGAGAAAGAGGACCACAAAATTTATTTAAAAAATTAAAATTAAAAATTTATTTATATTTATATACATATGCGTTTTGCTATACAGCATTGATGGCATTTCGTGTACTACAGGCATTTTTTACATAGCACGGAACAGAATCAGAAATTGTGCACATATATGTTACCCTCTGAGAACTTTCGTGGACTTGGCTTTGTAGTTCATGTCCACGTTTTTTAGATTAACAGAGGGCGTATCGCTTTCAGGGATCACCTAAAAGCGGGCCATGACACCTCTTCTCTCTGTATGTATGTATATACAGGGTCTACCAAAAGTGTGGAAACCCCTAAATATCTCGGAAAATATACGTTTTACAGAAAAGTGTTTCCAACAAAAGTTGTAGGGTTTAAGAAGATCTATATACTGATTCTATCAGTTTGACCTTGGATGGCGTCGTCAAGGTCAGGTCAAGGTCACATTGACTTTTTTAAATGACACCCCCTACATTTGATTGCATATTCTTATAGCTTAATTCAAGAGCTTTCCAAAACACTATAATAATGTTCATTTTTATTAAGTACTTTGCGAGTTATGAGGGTTGAAATAATTTCTTAATTTTATATAAACCATAAAATATCTAGTAAACCATTCATTTTTCGATTATCTTACCTTCATACTTTTATGTACAAATTAATGAGAGGAATCAATTGGTGTAAAGAAAACACATAGTTGTTTCTAAGAAAAAATATGTAATTTGCAATTAACAATTCCATATTTTTTCTTAAAAACAACTGTATGTTTTCTTTACACCAATTGATTCCTTTCATTATTTTGTACATAAAAGTATGAAGGTAAGATAATCGAAAAATGAATGGTTTACTAGATATTTTATGGTTTATGTAAAATTAAGAAATTATTTCAACCCTCATAACTCGCAAAGTACTTAATAAAAATGAACATTATTATAGTGTTTTGGAAAGCTCTTGAATTAAGCTATAAGAATATGCAATCAAATGTAGGGGGTGTCATTTAAAAAAGTCAATGTGACCTTGACCTGACCTTGACGACGCCATCCAAGGTCAAACTGATAGAATCAGTATATAGATCTTCTTAAACCCTACAACTTTTGTTGGAAACACTTTTCTGTAAAACGTATATTTTCCGAGATATTTAGGGGTTTCCACACTTTTGGTAGACCCTGTATATATATATATATATATATATATATATATATATATATATATATATATATATAAACTTGGAATCCTAAGTTACATTGGATTTATTTATTTATTTTCAATATTTGTAATAACAGACTAGAGTATAATAGCTAAACAAAATATCAACTATTAAATATTCTCAATTAAATTTATTTTAATAAAATTATACTTTGCAAAAAGAGAAAATCATATTATAATTTTGAATAAGACTTATTTCTATGTCCTGCATCTTTAATATTTTATTTCAATTTAATACATTTTCTATAAGATTTTAAATTACATACATTAGGTGTTTTATGTTAGTTCTTAAAGTAAATTTATTCTGGCTAGCATGTTTTTATATGTCAACCAGTAAAACAACTTTTTAATATATACAAAAAAGAATAGATTCACAGTCTTTATAATTATAGTAATATTCTTAACAATTGCACATATTGCAAGAAGTTGAAGAGCTTTATAAGATATAAACATAAATATATATAAAAAAATACAAGATCTCATTTATCTCTTTCAATAAATTTCACTCGGAGATTTTTTCATTGGCACGATCCTAGTCCTCATTAAAATGAAGTTCAATGATGATGAATTGATCCAAAAAACCGATTTGTATAAGAATTGACAGTCTCTCTTTCGTAGAAATTTACGTGTTAGAAGCAAGAAATTTCACAAAACTAACTACATTAAATTCACTAGCGTTAATAATGGCAATTATTATCGTATCTGTTGAAATGCTTCTGAATTTTGGATTATATACTTGATATATTTCGCCACTGCTATAAAATATTACCTAAGGACACATTCTATAGTCGCATATTATAACAAAGTATATTATCATTACATCGCAATATCGATAGCGATACTAAACTAATTATGGAAAATTCGACAGTCTCTTGTAATTTTTAAATCTTATTTCTGTTCTTCTTTCAGCTGCACTTCCTATACGTTTATTTGCAAATCTGCAATTCTATCCTTCCGCATTATTTCCAACGCTATAATACCTCTTTAAATGTTAAAAACGTGATAGAGCGTAGCTAAAAACAGAACGGACCGACGCGCAATTATGTAATTCTTATCGATTGCCTATCACCTCGAAAATTTATTCCTAGCTAGGACAAACGCCGCTGCTAATGCGCTCGTAGAAAAGCAGGTACGGGCTAGCAAGCAGCACCTGCGTTAGAGACACGCTCTCGACGACGATGTCGGACGTGTACAGCCATTGATCCGTTTTATTTCCGCGTCTAAAGCAAACAAAGTGACCGGAATCCACTGGACCGCGGTGTTCGATCACCGCGCATAATCGATATTTATGTTTACCCTGTATCGTTGTCAAACTGCTATCGAGAAACTTCACCGCATCACCCTATAAATATATAAATAAATATTAATTGGATTGTGTATCTCGCCAAAAATTTAAGATAGAGATTATACTTATAAATTAACTATAATTCTTAATTTTTCAAATTATAAATTCTGCATGAAATAAAATTAATAAATTATATGTATTAATTTATAATTTGATAAATTAAAATGTCCAACTATTATAATCAATAAAATTATTTTATACTTTTCAACTTTTTAATTAACTAACTTTTTAATATTCTTATTTAATTTATTATAGATTATAAAATTCACCTGCGCGTTCCTCTTTTTCGTCTCTGTGTAAGTGTAAGGATCAAGCACCAGAAGTTCGGGAAACGTAATATGATCGTCTCTTTTAATTAACACGCCCGAGGGACTCCACGTTGTCCTCGGGATGTGCAAACATAAGCACTTGGGTAATTTTCCAAGAGTGAGGGTCTTGACAGCAGGACAGCGCAACGAGCATCCATCACATTGCACGTCACGTATCATTTCGCTATCCACAAAACGCGATAGCAACCATTCCAAAGTATGATATTGTCGTAGAATACTAAATGGCGGTAATGGTAACGATAAAGTCTCGAGTTTGTCGTAACGTACTGAAGACTACAAAGGAAAAAAATAAATTAGACTGATATTAAATCTAATACATGTTATATTGACAAATGTTTGATTCTATAATTGAAATTTGAGGTATTATGTGAAAATTATCTCCAGAAAAATTAATTACGAGAACAATTAGTTATCTTTCACTTTTGTGTTAATACCTTCCAGAAACAGCTGTTGCACTGAATTTGGCTAGTGATTAGACCCGAGAACGGATGCGTCTCTATCGAGACTGACGGAATGTTGATAAAAGGCATGGTACATAGAGATTTCCACGACCTGAAGGGACTTTTGCAATCGCCATTGCTTTGAATACTTCGCGACAGCAATTCCGAGGATCTAGCAAGGATCATACCGGGTTTACACCCGATACTTGGAGACATACTAGATATGGATGACGTTGAGGTCATCATTTGATTGTTGCAGTTCTTATCGAAACCCTTTGAAGTATCTGTACCATTTTTCACTGATGCAATGTCGTTGCAGGATGCACTTCTGAGATTCAGAACCTGAGCTTCAGGACTGTCAGTTACTTTTCTCATATTTAACTCTGTATTTGGACTTGGCGGCAGCGCGTCAGATAAAGAGCCTATCTGAAAACGCAACAATTAATGATTAGTCATCGTATAATCAAGTAAGAACTTTTTATCAATTAATTACAAAAGTCTTGGAGAGACAAAAAAACTTTTTTTCATCTTTAATTAATTTGATTATTGTCAAACAAATTATATTGTAGATTGTGTTGAATGATTTTAATCACATACTCTATTTGCAGGCTGCATTTCAGCATCTAATGCGCTAAGAACTACATGAAATAGCTCATGAACATCTTGATGACCAGGTCCAAAATTCCATAACGAACCGATGGAAGAAATGATTTCAACAGGTGTCACATCACCGTACAAGTCCTCCGCAAAACCATTAATCTCTGTAAGACGTATGCAAATCAATATAAAAGTATAGAGAGAAATAACAGTAATATATATGAGTAATTTGTCGATGTTTGATATGTGAAAGATACTTCTGAAAATTAAAGATCTTGAAGCTATCACAAAATAAAGAATAGTTTTGAGAAAACTAGAAGAGCTTGCAATAGACAATAGAGAATTTGATATATTTATATAGGAACTGAATATTATAATTTTATCATCTCAAAATCTCATACTCTTGAGGATAGACAATAGTGTATCTGCAAAGTTTCTTTTCTTCTCCTGCTCTCTTTGAAGCCAGAGAATAAACGTAGGACAAGCAGCCAGGGCTTGCAAGAGAGAATTCAGGAAACATGTATATCCAAAATTATTGATCCCGACAACTTGGCCTAGAGAAAAATAAGATCATAAGTATCAAAATGTCTCTGTTCAAAAAACTTATAATTATATAAAATGAATTACATAAGGAATATTAAGAAATTGATAAACTAAAAACTATAACAATCAAATATTAAGTAAAATAAGTAAATCTCATACAAGATCTTAGAAAGAAGAAATTTTCTATATTTCTGACAAGCAGTAAAGGATATCATTGACAATGTCTGTCCATTATTATTCTCTCTAATAGTTTTATTATTAAGAAAATAGAAAACACGAGCAACAACGAGAAACTAGAGAGACAAAGAAACGTCAAGAAACGAGTTTGACAGATGCTTCTACTCGATGGATTTGAGGGGTTAAGGTCCTGACCTTTTTTTCTGGGTTTGGGCGAGGGACCCCACAGGACAAACAGGCCGACAGCGATGGCGAAGCCCACGCCGGCAAACATCGCGATCCTCTCTACGTCCATCATACGTATTAAATATCGCTTATCCAGTCGGAAAATCTTCCAGATGGAGCGATGCTCTAACCTACGTGCATCCTTAAGTTTTCCTAATTTCCTCTTTCGTTTGTTCGATCATACTTTTCAGGACGACAAACACTCCGTCCGAGATTCTGACAGGTGTAAAAGCTCGTGTGAGCAAAATTTAACCTCGACGATAAATTTCTACGACGTTACTTCTTCCTCCCTCACGTCGCGCCACTCGACTATATATGTGAATGATCGAACGCGAGCGATTTGTAAGGTATGACAAATGTAATGTGACAAATGGAAAAAAACGAATGGTAAAAAAAAAGAAGGTGAATATTAATTAAATTCGAAAGGAGCGAACGCGCGCGTTTTTCATTAACAAATGTCACCTGTCAAGAAAGTATGCGCGGTTGCAACGGGATTGAAAAATGCATAAAACGCATTCGTATTTGCAATCCGGAAGTGAGTAGAATGTTTGTTTTTCTCTCTCGCAATCAGCTGTATTATATTTCTCTCTCTCTCTTTCTTTCTCTCTCTTTTTCTTATAAATATAAATAACTAAATAGTTATTCAATTTTAAATTCATGTACCATTCGAATCCAGCAAGCACCAAATAATAATTATATAACTATTAGTCATAATTTCTCACTCAACAATATAACTGTTACATGTTATATAACAATTACATAACATGTCACAGTTATATTGTTGAGTGGGAAATTACAACTAACCAATATATAAATGTTACTTGGTGTATTTGCTGGGAATATAAATTTTACATAATATTTCAAATTTCAATATACTTATTTAAAAAAAAAGTCAAAAATACCATCTTAGTCTTCGTTTTTTATAGCTTTGTGTTGCAACTTAAATTATTAATTATAAATATATACTAATATAATAAATATTTCACTCATTTTGTTCGGTAATTACAACAGTTTGCAACATGAAATTTGAAGATATTTTTGCAATTTTTCCTCACTAATTGCCCTTTTCGAAAATTATCGCCATAAATTCTGACTTTTGCTATTAATCTCGTGCGTTTTTGACTGAGAGAAGATCAATGATATGTTAATTTTTTTGCTCCAAAAAACTTGCTTCTATTCGATATATACTTCCAATCATAAAACTCAAATTATTACATCTTTTTAAATATGCCTAAAATTGTATACAAATAAATTTGATTCTTGTAGAAAAATTGCACATATAAATTTAGATTGTATTTAAAAAGATGTTTATAAAAAATAATTTATATATAATTTTTTAATCTTTTTTTTTCTTTAAAAAGAACCTATGTTCTGAGCAATTGCAGTGTAAATTTGTACGTATAAATTATGATATGATCTAATAATTTTTTTTCTAATAGCGTGTACTATATCAAATATACGACATTATATGTGCTCTTAAACGTGGCGATCGTAGCATCAGTAATTGTGTCAGATTCTTGTGTATCACAGATTCGAGTTCGAATACAGCTAAATTCCGCTTCCTTTTTCGCTCCTTATTATAATTCGATCGCCACGTTTCTTTCCATGTTTCTGTTCTAAATATTGACAACGAGTCATTAAAACGTATAATATATAAGTATATAATAAAATATATATATGTAATATATAATATATAAACATAGAATATTCACAGATCTTTTATTTCGGCCTTATAGCCGAAAACTGTCGGTACTTATGTTAGTACCATGAAAACTTTGGAAGTATGTGATGTGATATCAGTACTTTCAAACATTAAAAATTATTTTAACGGTTGATAAATATCCGTATGGGTATTAAATATTTTTTATGTAAAATAGACTAATATTTTTTAATTATTATTATTTTTAATTACTTTTAATTATATTTATTATTATTTTTATTATTATTATATTTTATTATTATATTTTATTATTTTATTATTATTATATTTATTATTATTATTTATTATTATTATTATTATATTTATAATTATTATATTTATATTTATATTATTATATTTAATTGTTATTTTTTAATTATTATATTTTTAATTAATAGACTAAGATTTAGAATATCTCATTTAATTTTTCAGTTAAATCTAAAATTATTTTAACATACATATTTTATTTTGCATTTAAATCTAAAATGATTTTAATACATTTAACACATTAAACATGATAATATTTTTTAGTTATATTCTTATATAATCGAATGATAGATGTTAAAAATATTATGATCTGTGTTTCAAATTATCTTTTTAAAACTATTTTGTTAAAACTATTGAACTTGTTCCTTGTCCTAAGAGATTAATCATTTAATTTCTTTTTTTTTCAAATTGCAAAATGCGAACGAATTGTTGCAACTACTGATCAAAATGAATAAATTTGTCATAATCGTGCAACATTTATAATTTAAAGTCACAGTCCAGCAGAAAGTTGCAAAAAATAAAGCACAAAACAGTACTTTCAAATTTTTTCTTTGCAAATATTTATAAATATTTTTTTTAAATAAATATATAATATTAGATAATGAAACATGTTTTTGTATATGTGATTTGTTTTTTAAATCAAAATTACATATAATATAATAAGAGAACCAAATAGAACACATAGAAAAAATTAACAAGAAATTTTATTTTTGTTTATTTAGCCGGATTTAAACCTGGAATAGTGTTTCATTTAGTTGTATCCTTATTATTAGATGTGATCTGAAATGATACAAAATGACATATGGTTTGAAAATCTGTCCGTTCGCTGGCGGCCTCTTCAGAAATACCGGTGAAATACTGTATTTAAAATAAGCACAGTGCGATCGCGCACGGATTTGCGGACGTAAATTCGAAAAATAGAATTCTATAAAAGAAAGTAAAAGAAGAGACAGAAAAAAAATAGAGAACATATGATACATACAGCTATATTTGCAAAAATAGAAAGGTATACATGTAACTATTTACAAAATATTGAGGTCAATAATGCTAGTTGTATAAAAAAATAATATGAAAAATTATAGATTACATAACCTTCTTGTGTATCACATTTATTGTATTTTATATTTTTATCTTTTTTATATTTTATTTATATTTAATATCTTTAACTTGTCGAGTATTATTATTACTTTTGCTATTATTGTTGCAATCGAAATCGTTTTACTTAATATAAAAAAATATATTAAATGACAAAAAAATATAACAAAAACATTAGTAAGTGATATAACGAAAATAAAAGTTTACGTGTGTAACTTTTTAAAAATATTACTTTTGAAAGATACAAGAGAGATGAAAAATCGATAAAGATATTTGATTAATTTACTGCAATTGCACCCGAGATTGACATCATATGGTCGTATCTAATATTTGATTTACATGTGACAGGATTGTACAAATACAGAGGAAGATAACACGCGCCAAAGTGCATTGCTGACGAGTACATCCGGTCTTCAACGCCCACACATGCACATTAATACGTCGGGCACGTATCGATGATGACGAGATAGGAAGCAAGGAAGGAAGGTCACCTGCGATTTACCTGCCTCTCACAGGACGGAGAAGGAAGGACGCGCGTTTTGGGGGAGAACGAAGGAAAGAAACGACGAGGTCGACGAGGAAATTGCATCTTTCGACGATGAGTGTATTTGACGTCATTCTCTGGGGTTCTCACGAACGCGTGTGCGTTACGTAGATACGCAAATACGCACCGCGGGAATGCGAGAAATACACGTATAAGGCGACGCTCACATCGTGAGACCCAATTGCGATTATAGGATATAAGGTAGGTGAGAACAGAAACGAAGAAGGTGAGTGGAATTTTGAAAAGAATTCATTTTACTCTTTCTTCGTTTACATTTTAATATCATTTTTAGCGAGAATTATTCACCCACAAAATGCGCCTGTAAAATTCGGTAACAGGATGAGAAAGATATATGTAAAACAAATAAAATTTTTACATAAACTTCATTATTTCTGGCTAAACTCGTGGCACTCGCATTTTATGAGACACACGTGTACAACCAATATGTTGTTGAGTTGTCTCAGCGTCTTGTACTTCATTAATGAGTATCGATAAAGTGATGAAAATAGGTAGTAGAAAAGAAAGAAATAATTTCAGCGGAGACCTCTCATAAGTAAGAAATAAAAATCGCTAGAGAAAAAGAGAGGTGGACCGAAGCTCGGCTTAGTAAAAGCGGCCTAAACGGTGACTGCTATATTGTCGCTGGGAAACGAAAATAGCTGCTGTCAGCCTCGGAGGCAAATCGTGGCGGCGAGGGAGCAAGAGGGAGCAACGATGGCCGATGGAGAGCTAAGGTGGTAAGGTGTACGACAACGACAACGACGACGACGAAGAAGGTGGGACCAAGAGAAACGACGAAGGAGCATCGAACGAGGGTGTTGTGCGAGATCTGGAATGAAGAACCCGGCCAAACAGACTTATTGCGGCTTACGTAATTCCTCTTCTTCTTCTTCTTCGAGCTTCAAAGCTCGAGCCTCGAAATTCGCCCCGCTGAGCGTTATTATGGCATCATGCGAGAGAGATCGAAAACTTGACACAATAAAAATACATATAATCTCGTACATAAAACTCGATGATTCACAATAAAAATAAGCATCGAAAATATAAATAGAATTCTCGAGAGAAGTCAAAATAATGATTTGTAAAATGATATCTGTTGATTTTTGTTGGGTCTGTTGAATTATTGGAACATTTTCTTGCGATTCAGAGAGACGTTTATGAAAATAAGAGCCAAGAAAGATTTTTGAGGGAATAAATGACACATAAAAAGGTGAAAAATAATTATAAATTCGAAAACATCGATTAGGCTCTTTAGATGATAATCTATACCTTAACCAATTGTGTTGGTATGTAAAATTTATTTTATAATCCGTTTGAAAATTTTGCAAGCGCTGACGCTTTTATCCATCTATATCTACGAGATTGATAATCGAGACAATAGCAGGACACAATAACATAATTTTATTCGTATGTAATGTAATACAATGTAATTTAATCGCGTGACTTATCTCGCCAACAAAATTCACCCGCATAGTCACATTCATTGAGCCGTCATCTCTCGACAGGATTAATTATCGCAGCTTCGAGGATCTCGTCCAAATATCTTCGCTCGAATTAGATCCCGGCGTCGGCTGAATTAGCGAATATACATGCAAATTACACAACATCATAACTTGTAATTATTATCGCGACGGGACGCGAGCGACAGATGCCAAGAGACGTCTCTCGAAGAAGGAAACGCGTCAACGTTCTTCGTTCGCGACGCCTAATTAATAATATCAATTGATGACACAGCTACGAACTTCTCTCAACTTCATTTCCGGTCAGTTGCGTCCAGAAAGAGAGAGGAAAAGTAAATGAAGGGATTGATGCACGTGATGAACTTGCACTTGATGTTATGAGTGTCCTCGATGTTACATTTCTCCTTCTATGAGAGAAAAATATTGCTGCTGCTCATATCTCATATGTAATCTTTCTGTTGTTAAGCGTATTTATCTTAATAATTATAAATTGATTCTCTTTTCGCTGTCAAATTAATAACAATCTCGTTGCAAAATGTATAAAATTTAAAATAATCATTTGCTAAAAATGCAGAAAAAAATGCAATCTTGTGAGAAGTTCAATACTTTAGTTAATACAGACTTATGTGTCAGCTCTCCTTCAGTTTCCTTCACTACCCTTAATCTTTTAGAATGGAATTTTAATAAATTTTGAAAGAAATTAGTGCTGAATTCCGCTTGACACTTCTTGGAGGTAGCAAATCAAGTTGCACGAGAATATCTGTTGCCATCTCTTTTTTGAAGCATGAGAATCTCGACTACGTTCTGCAGAACCGACCCAAAATGTCTGCCACATTCAAGTCAAGAAGTGTTAAACGACATGAAATTCAATGCTAAAACTTCACAATTTGTTAAGATTCTATTGCAAAAAATTAAAGGCTGTGAGAAAGTTTGAAGGGAGAAGAAACTGATATATAAGTTTGTATTAAAGATTTGGACTTTCTCTATTTTTTTTATATTTGTAGATTTCTAGAAGTAACAACAAAAATTTATCTATTTTTTAAATTTGTTAGAATATTGTTATAAACCTTGTAGCAAATTTAAGTCTCATTACTAAATATTAATTATTGGATAAATATGATAGAATTTCGATTCTATCTCTTGTATCGAGATAATCTTTATAAAAAATGATTTTTTTGGCGTATTAGAATTTTTGTAACAAATATGATGAATTTTAACACGAATTGACGCCACTTTTTTTTTAACTTTCACTAACAATTCAGGTTTAAATTTTCTCTGTTATTTAGATTAATTAAGTGCGATATCACAGTATCTATCTCAATTAATTTTTGGCATCCAGACAATTGTTGCTGTAATTGTAAGACAATTTTTTAAGCAACTATGCAATTATCAGACCGTGAAATTCTTTCTAAAAATTCTGTTCGCATCACAGGCAGCTTTACTTTCCGATCACCGTTCTTATTCACGACCATCCCTCATCCGGTACCGTCGTCGCGTCGGTGATGCTGATGTGATCGTTCCTGGCGCGAGATACCCAAGGCATAGAACAACAGGCGCGGAACTTGGCATCGGGACTGAATACCGACGGTATATCCGAGTACAACCTATTCGCCGTCATCGGCACCGGGAGATGATTCGTCACGGATGGTGTTGCGTTTCAAGGAGTCGGGAGAAGATACTGATTTTAATATACGTTCCACGATAACAATAGCGCGGATCGTATACATTCCTGAGCGAAATTATCTCGGGCCGAGCGTGCGCTTGGCACGATTCGGATTCGCTGAGAGATGCTGCTGGTCCAGCGACGGTATTCTTGATTTTTTACAGAGAGAGATGCTTTTTTTACAGAGAGAGATGCTTTTTTTTAGATGCTTTTAGGTCGTTGGGCGAGCTTTCTCGTAGAAAGACCGACAAGAAGTTTTTTTGTTCTCTAGAGAATATTAACATAAATTCAAGTGTATTTTTATACGCAAATTTAATATTATAAATTATAAATTTTTTAACAAGAGAGATTTTTTAAATAATAGAGGGAAATATTGAATATAAAAAAATTATATTTGCATATAATTTTTTCATTATATAGAATCTGAATTATTTATTTTAGTTTGTGATCTTTAAAAAAAGAGCTAATATTTTTATTTTCTTTTAATAAGGATATTTAAGGATATTTAAGAATTAAAAAGTAAGAAAGAGAATTGGAATTTGTGTAGAGACGCGTTGATCATAGTTTGAACGTTGAATCTAGCTTCCTTTTATAGTTCTCCGAGTAAATACGAGACTCGTCTAACGACACGATACGATATGGTACAATAATTTTTAATATTTCCCCAAGTAGCTTCGCTTCACGTTTATTAAATCGAGCCGGATCATAAACTCTCGGACGCTCTCCTTTATTGGTGAGCGAGGCATTCGCTCACGCGAGAGCTAAGATCATCAAATGCGAATATAACGGAAATATACGAAACGCGTTATAAACCAGCGCATATAGAATGACTCGCGACTGACTAGCGCTTGAACCGTTAAGAGAATTAATTGTTTGAATCCGAAGTTCGTTCGTTTCAGTCTCGATTTAATTTTCGATAATCGCGGAAAATGATAATAAAAATATATTTCAGCGATAATAAAAATACCTGTTGATGCGTCGACAAATAGATGCACAATGTAAGCCGGTTGAGAGAACCCACGTAATGCAATACTGACCGACCATTGTACCTCTTGTATCGTCGCCAAATTGTTTTTCGCGGTTATAAAAGTTCCTTTTGAAGAAATCATCTCATAGTAAGTTACTCTAAGAATTCTCTTGTGAATTGCAATTTCAGTTAACGAATGAATAATTTAAGAACTTGACATGAGATCGCTGGCATACAATTAAAATAAAATATAATGAGAAAAAAAATATATATATACAATATATATAAAAGAAGACAATATATATTTATATAATATTATGTAAGTTATACACATATGCTGTACTATTATATATTTCTTTATTGTTGCATTTAAGAAATCTAAAAAATTTTATAGAGTTTTAAAATTTATATAGTTATTATAAATTTATATTGTTTATTTTAAAATAGTTTATATATTTAAAATTTTGAAATTTTTTATATGGCGTACATACAAAAAAAAGAATACCTATTCCTAGCTTTTATCGCTTTAGATTTATTTTGACGGATATTTATACGTTAGACCAGCTTTTAATATCTTCTATCCGTAATTGAGAACGGTCCAAAACTAAGTAAGCAATGCAATAAATAAAACACCGAGACTCAGATTAATGACAAATTATTTGAATCTAATTCAACGATTAATCTGTTCATCTATAGTATATAATTTTATATATCTTCTTGCTCTCTTTTGATGAATGCTAATTTTGTACAAGATGTGCAGAAGCAAAATAAAAAATAAATAAATAAATATATTTATTTATTATTTTGCTTATATTATAATTTATTATTATTTATTTATGCTTATATAAATTATTGTTTCTTTATGCTTATATAATTTATTGATTAATTTATTATTTTACTTATATAATTATATGTGTGTAATAATGTATATAATTTTTAAATTATTTATATATAAATTATATATAAATAACATATATAAATTTTAAATTATTAATAAAATAGGAAGGATTTTATATTCAGATGTTTATACATTGCGATAATTTTGCATTTAAAAATCTTATTAGAAATTTTGGTTTTTAGAGTATTACAAATATAATTCAGTATGGTTACATATAAATTACATATAGAAGTATGATTCAGATAGACGACACACTATGTAGAAAAGAATGCGACAGAAATTCATTATTGTTACGTTGTCGCTTGTGTAATATTAAATTCGTAATTGTCTCGACGATGTCGATGACGGGAGGATGATGATGATGATGACTCAAGCTTCAAGGCTCACGTCGGTGTGGCTCATGAGGCGAGGCTCGTTTCGTTTCGTGTCCGCTCTTCCATCCCGACGTTGGCCCGGTTTATCTCCACCGATCCCGAAATAATCTTAGATTCGGTCTCTCGTGCTCACACTTCTCGCGCTTCAGGTCTCCGCCGAGCGTGTGCGTGTGCGTGTGCATGCACGCGTGCTTTCGGGAGCTTCCCCTCGTCTCTTCTTCTCGACATCGTCTTCATCGCGCATACTTACGATCCCTGACTATAGAAGCGCGCGCCATTAGAACGTCGGATCCAACATCGTGGCCAACATTGGCCGACGTCATCTAGACTGATCGCTCGTAGAGTAAAGTGGTGTAAAACGTCGAACAATTACGGAAAATATCAAATCAAAAATGAAGAATAAATTAGTTTTAGATATATATGGTACATTTTTAAATTTTCTAAAAAATAATCACAAGAATTAGAGATAGTACTAAAGTAACAGAATTAATTTCATTTTTTTTATAATCTGTCGCAGAAATAATGTAGTTGCCGAGAGCAAATTGCCGGAAAAAATATGAAAAGAAATAAAAAGAAAAAAAATATTGAAATAGAAAAAAGAGAAAAAAGAGAAATACATTTTTAACATTTTTCGAATTAAATATTTTGATGATTTGGCATCAAATTAAATTTTGACAAGATCTATCTAAAATTATAATTTAAAATGTAAGCATTGTTATTTAATTACATTTAGATTTAATTCGAAAATCTTTTCTCTTTGTATAATAAATAAATAAATAATAAATCATAATAAATAAATTCATTTTATTTAATAGCATTATAAAATAATTGACGATTTCTATTTCTTTAATGTCTAAATGTGTAACAATATACCGAATAATATTATTATCATTGAAAGAATAATTATAAATATAATTGGTGCTTTATTTTAGATATTCCATATAACTGGGTAATTCTACGAGTCTCTCAGTCGTTTCCGCAATTTCGGTTTTTCATTTCATCTGTCGAGTAAATCTGTCAGGTATTTATTTAGCTTCGACCGCGAAAAAATGTATCGCGCTAATTTAACGGGTGGCCACCGTCCGAAAATCACTGAACTCGTGCCAGGTATCGTGAGGAAACTCATCGATAAATTACATTTCGCGCGTCTGTAAATTGCCGTTCGCGAGATGATTTAAGGTTTCAGTTATGCGGGTCTTTAATTATGTTTATTCATCAAGCGTGGATAATGCTATTTTTCATTACTTCGATTTCAAAGTCCATCTTTTGACAACAATTTACTTAAGAAGGATGAGAGAATGACTATGCGCTTTCATTAAAGCGTAAATCACAATTAAAATTAGAAAATAAAGAAATGTTCGCGATGTATTTTTATAACAAATTAGTATGGAAATTACAAGACAGAATGAAATTAAATAAAATATGGAAGCTCAGATCACAATTAAGACATCTTTTCTCGAAGCATTTTTTTTAAAGAATATTCAATTAATAATATTTGAACAAATCAAAGTTTTTTTGAAAATCTCGATGTTTGTTGTTGTTTCTTTTCCATGATATTAATCTCTCACTGTGAGCAATCACATAATTTTATTCATCTTGAAAAGTTTATTTTGATAAATATCCGTTAGTTTGATGCGAATCATTAATAGTGAAAATTAATTTGTTTTAGTTTAATTGTGTTATTTTTATTAAATGCTTGTAAATTAATTTAATATTATTGCTTTACGTTAAATTTTCGAGAAGAAATTTTTATTTTTAAATTTAGGATTTTTTAAAGGTTATTAATAAATGTCATGCAAGAAAATTGGCGTGCGTTTCATAATTTTTTACTATAAAAAAAAATCTAGGTAGAAAGACTCTCAAGAAAATAATTTTATGCAATGATATATTACAATTATAAATAATTGATAATAAGACGATTAATGCTTGTAAACTTATATAAATTTCAGACAATTCTTTTTTGTAAACGAGATTAATTTTTTCAGGAAATATATAACGATAATGCGCGCTTTATAACAATTTATTCGAAATAGAAGCTCATGAATTCCTGTGCTATCTTTCGCTCTCCAATTTTGCACGACTCGATATAAGTCATACGACAACAGGAAAATTAAAGGGAGGCGGAGGTGGCCTAAAGTTTTAAATGATTCAGAGGCCTCGATCTTTTCGCCTAGCCTCGCCTAACACATACGTTTGGCACACACTGGTTGTTCGCTCGTAACTATGGCTCTCTTGGCACGCTGACGTCGGTCACCCACGCCCGTGGAATAAGCGCGACCTAATGACGCGCAATCGGCCGTAATAATTTTACGTAATAATCGAGCCACGATAAACGGCACGTGAATGAAAACTCGCGGATAAAAATTAACGATTAAATTAATGCTATAAATTAATTTGTAAAAATATCTCCTTCAAATACTTTAATTAACATATATAGTTTCAATGAAATAAAGGTTTTTATTTTTAATTAATTTGTTTTCTTAAGTTTCAGAAAATAATGTTTTATTGAATTACAATTTTTTAACATCGAGCGATTTAATTATGTTTCATGTTTTACAATATGTTTTATTATTAGTTCTAATTGATCATTATAAGTTGACGGAAAAGACGAGTTTCTCAATCGACCCTATGACACATACCATATGATACATCGGCCAAAGAATCATCGTCCTCTGCGCATCTCTTTCTTCCTGTCATTAACGAGGACTGGAAAAGATCCAATTTCTCCGCGAGAAAACTGCATTGCTATCTATTGTATTACGCGGAACTGTTGAAATCGTATGAATAAGAGAAATTTTTCAGCTTAGGATTGGTAAAATGCTAGGAACACTAGAATCATGTTAGGTAATGTAAAATGTATACATTTTGTATTTCATAAGATGTTTTAAAATTAAAGCAAAAAATAAGATTAAAATTTTAAAATTGGAGAATTTGTTTTAAAAGAACAAAATTATGAATATAATTTTTTTTTCATAAAAAGAAAAAAAGAAACATTTTTAATGGCACAAAAATAGGATTGTTTATATAAATATTAAAATATTATATGCATATATAGAATAATATTTTATGTTGATGTTGATGAAAAAATTTTATTTTGTCTATATCTTTAATAGCATGCTTTCTAAAAAATACTTCAATCGTATTATTACACATTTTCCGATTTTATAATTTTTGTAGACGTTAAAATATTATATTTTATGTGATGTCAATGTCAAAATTCCATTTGAACCGCTAATATTTGCTTCCCACATATAAGCGCCTTCCAATTGGCGTCTATTTCGATGCACTTGGGGTTCAACGACGAATGTATTATGGCGATCGGGAGGATGACGACATGGATTTCGTTTTACAGCTCTGTTCGGCAAATGTAAATATTATTTCTACGGCGATTTCTCGCGAAAGATCCGCGTGCCGCGCCTTCGTCTGGCCATAGCTCGTCTGCAACCACTGGGCGTTTTTACTATAGCACATTCGGAGGATCTCCCTTGCCGGGGAAGGTACGCCGTTTGATCTGTTCGATTACGTGTAAATAAAGACGCCATCGAGTTCTCATCCATCAACGATGTTTCTTGTGATCTCACAGCAATTATATAATTAATATATTATATAACTTTAGAGAGAATCTAGTATATTTAAATAGATCAGTGATTTCTCAAAGGAAAGAGAAAAACGAAATGATTAAGAAAGGTTTTCTTTAGATGCTATACTTTCTATCAATATATATTACTGCATATTATGCTATAAAAACTGCAGTTTTATAGATTGAATTATTGAACTTCTCTTAATTTATTCCTGTCTCAAATTTATTGAAATATATCGGTAATTTTTGATTGTGTATATGTACAGTTCAATATTTTAATATATATGTTATTTACATGATATAGTTTATATACAACTAATATAACTTATATATAACTTTTATATAACTTATATATAACTTCTTCAGATAAATATGACAAAAAAAATAAAACAGGAAATATCTGTAAAGAATTGAAAGTTCTTCCAATTTGATCGGATTGGAATGAAAGAAGAAGAAGATGATGAAGAGAGAAAAGAGAAAAGGCACTATATCCATTGAGCGTTTGAATCGAAAAATTCTTAAATTATTCATAGAAAAAAATGGTAGCAAAGAAGACATCGTGAGAGTTGGCTTAAAAAATTATCAGCGTCGATTAATAAGCACGAGGCGAGGATGAGAGAGATATTCATCGATTCATCCATCCATCTCAATCAACTGTCCGATCTGTTTTGGCATAATCGAACGTGAACGAAGCATCGTATACAAACGCGCACCCCGAATAACGTTCGCGGCCACGTGCGCCCTCCACGTGGCCTATTCCTCCTTCCTTTTCTCCCCTTTCTTATTTATTAACTCTCTTCCTCTTTTTCTAGACGATCACGGAGAGACCGAGCAAGGTGAAGAAGCGAGCGAGGTATCCTCCGAAATTCCGCCACCTCTTTCTTCCATTTCGAGGTTCGCGACGTTCGCCATGGCCGGGGGTAGCTCAGGCCATCGAGCGGGGGAAGCCCGTAGAGGGGATCAGCGACGGGCATCAGCGTCTCGCTCCGATGTCTATTTTCATCTCACTCGGCGGCGTCGCGGCCACCCCTTGTCGCACCGCGTTCTCGGTATCATCGTCCGCCTAAAAAGGTAGATTGACCGTGGAAGTAACGCGATCCGCGATTGGTCGGCCAGGTCGACGAATCGGTCGTCGCGTTATACCCCAGGATCACGTTGCACGCGCTTATATTGGGAGCCCCCGCGCGTTTCCCCGACAGAACGGCTCTCTAACGTAAGTGCATCACGTCGCGTCCGTCGTGCGACACGTCGCCGGCCTTGTTTCTTTTTTTTCTCACTTTTCTCTTTCCTTCCTCGGCTAAGGCAGAAGACGGGAAAAGGAGAAATACGAAGGAAAGGAACATCCGGATGTAATATTCGGATACATCGTCCAATACGCATCACCTATCGCATAATTAGGGAGATCAACGCAGACACACGTGTGTACCCGCTATAGCGGATTAGTGATAAGGGATTTATTGGCGATATAGGGTGAAACTTAGGTCGGCAAAAATTTGGTGGAACTCGCGAGAGGACCGAATTCAGGTGGTCGAGAAAGGACTCTTGGAGCTCTTCTTCGATAGGATCGCGTGTGCGTCTGTGCGTCTGAGTCTGTCCCGGGAAGGAAGTCACCCCCAGGTGGGCGGATAGTGTTTGGCGAATGGGTGGTTTCAAGGGAGTGACTGTCTTGAATCTTCATTGATCCTCAGTGACGTACTCGTGTGAGAATCCGAGGTGCGAGCGAGGATGTGCCAGGACTCTTGGGAGGAGCCCTTTACCTGTGTGTGTTTATAATCCTTCGAATGGTGAACGGACATAGTGCGCTCCTTTTTCCCTTTTTCTTCTTCTTTTATATTTATCTTCCGTCTTCTTTATCCTCTGCCCCGATTTGACAAAATTAAAAAAATCGAATTTCCAGTGTCGATTAAATTGACTTCCAATTGTGTTTCTTTTTTTTCGCTGGAAGTAATGAGGTGCACACATCAGGAATATATCAATGTGCGACGCTACCAAGTTTGAGTTGTAGGCGTACAACTCGTTCAGTAAACGAATCATTGAAACGCATTTACATTTTTTCATTTATATTTATATGAATTATATTTATATTTTTTCATTTATATTTATATGAATAATATAATTTATATGTAATATATATTGTATATATAAAATTATATTTAAATATTTAAAGAGAGCAAGAGACAGTAAACTTTAAATTAATACAAATATACAATATATATGAATTAGAAAAGCATTAACTTATTTAGAATCAGATATTGTTTTTTTAATTAATATTTCTAAATTAATATTTGCAAATTTAATTTAATTTTAATTTAAAATTATATATTAAGAAGTAATCTATATTGTAATTTTTTACTTTACCGGAAATTGTATAAAAGACCCACTTGTATAAAAAAATTAATTTAACTGTAATTAATTTAACTATATGATTTTTTATCAATTAGTGGGATTGATTTTCTTTATACGAATAAAATTTCTATTTAGAAATTTGTTTTTAAATTAAAAATTGAAGATTTCTTCATCTATTAAAGTTTAGTGAGTTCTTCCAGTGATTCTAAGATTCTAAAGTTCTCTCGTTTTATCATGTTTATAATCTATATTTTTTTTTATATTTATTTTCTTTTTAAAGTTTATCGTTTTTCCCTGTCTATCAATATTATTCTTTATTATGATCTATATATCTATGATCGATTTTGTTTATCATTTAAAGTATACGTTTTTCCAACATCTGTTAAGCCAATAAACTTACGAAAATGTCTTCTATATATTACACATTTTTCATATTTGTTCGAAGGAACGAAAATATCGGAGATCTTGTAACGCGATACATCGCTCTTTTTGGTCTGATCGCCAGTGCCGCTTCGTGTCTGCTCCATTTTGTATTCTTATCTGATTATGCAATCCCCTATCGTGTTCTTCTTCGTGACTCTTCTTCATGATGCACGTACAATCGTCGAGTATTAGTGTCAGTGACATCGTAGTAACATCACGTAAAGTTGATTGGAGGTGAAGCGTATTGGATAAAATAAATTTTTATTACTATTGAAATATTATTTTTTAAATATTTGAGTGAAATTAGAAAAGAGAAAAGCCGGCGATTGTCGACGACAATTTTAAAATATTTTTTAATTTTACTTTACGAAACTAGGAAACTTCTAGCACTAGACAATGGTTAAGAAATATTTACTCTCACATCTGATATTTTATATAAAATAATTTTTAATATTTTAAACATTACAAATAGAGATTAAATAATAGAAGAAATACTTTTTAAAATTATTAAAATTGTTAGAATGTGTTTTGCGGATATATTTTACATTATTAATTCATAAATACTTCAACTAACTTGATAACATTAATCTTTTTTTTAACAAATCGGCGACCCAACGACTTTTAAATTACAAATGGTCAAAATAAAAAATTTTTGAGTTTTAGGGAGAAATGGAAATACGTATTTTTATATTTTTTTTATTATAATATATATTTTTTTACTTAAAAACGCGATAAATATAATATTTTTGCTTAAATAAATTTAAAATAAAAAAATAAATTTTAGAAATTAGAAATAAATTTAAACTTAAGAAATCTATGGAAGAGAGAGAAAGAGTCTATTGATTTGTGAGAAATATCTGGGATATCTCATAAAATAGATTTTCTCGGCCATTGTTTAGCGTTATTAGATTGGCACAAAAATTTCTAGTATTTATCAAATAAAGTTGAAAATTAAATTAGACAATTGAAACAGAAAAATAATTTTGTATTATAATTAAAACATATAATCATTGAGGTTGCCTTGTATATTCTTAAAAGATATTAATGGAAAAATATTAGATCTCTTTTGCATCAATGACTAGTTTCTCAATGAGTAGTTTCGTAAAGCTTTAAGCAACTGGAGGAATCGAGATTTTCTAATCGATCGTTCCCCAGGGCCGCCCGTAACGTGCCGCCAGAAGTAGTCCGTCCGCCGCCGAACCAACAACAAGCCCCAAAGGCAAACGACAGGAAAAAGAGGAGCAGTCCTCCCCTCCTACCGAAAAAGAAGCTAGTCTTCACAAGATAGCCCGTGAGTTCTACGACATCAGTTTATCGCTAGTAGAGCCCAGAGAAAGCATCGAGGATGCCAGCCGTGAAGCCCCAGGAGGGAGAGGATCCCGATCCGACCCCATATCTCTTCGTCTCTCTCGAGCAAAAGAGAATCGACCAGACAAAACCCTATGACGCGAAGAAGGCGTGCTGGGTACCCGATGAGAAGGATGGCTACCTCCTTGGCGAGATCAAAGCCACCAAGGGCGATATCGTCAGCGTCGGTTTGCCTGGCGGCGAGGTATGTCTTAATAAATAAATGATCCCTTCTTTGACCTCCTTTATTCTAGGAATATATCGAATTGCTTGGAAATAATGACCAACTAATGAAAAAGACTCGGTTTTTTTTCGAAGAATATTTTTTTTTAACCAATTCTTTTTTAATTTTTATAACAAATGTAATTTCTTCATCTTAAGAAGAAATTAAAATTGAAGAAATCGGCTGTTATTAGACTAAATTAAATTAAGATATCTGAAAATAATGTTATGAAATTATTTTATTTTATTTTTTGGATGTTAAATATACAAAAAATACTGATATTTCATATCACTGAAAGTAATTATATCTAGTATTCGAAATTTTAATGCTTTGAAATTTTTTTGGATGTAATTGTAATTGCATTTTATATTTTAAGAAATATTGTTTAACAAATTAATTTTGTACTTAGAGTTCCAAAATAATTGAAACACAATGATGTGATGATTTTTTTACAATCTATATAATATATATATATATATATATATATATATATATATATATATGCTTTAATAATTTACATATTTCATTCAAGTATAAGAAACTAAATAATTTTTTAATTCAAATTTTGAATGAAAATTGTTCAATTTAATTTAAGTAAATAATAATTATAATTTTGACTAAATTTGCAAGTATATTATGCGATATTTCTTTTTTGTATTTTATACAGTTAATGCATTTGTTTTCATTGATACATTCAAAATATTTTATATTCAATCAAAATATTTTATTCAATTTAAATTAAATCAAAATATTTGATTCAAGCAAGATATTTTATAAGTATATTCTAAAATTTTAGAATTATATTTTAAAAGAATGCTTTTATTTTTTCTATGTTTTTATTAATAATTATTCTTATGTATGTAATTTAATTAATAATCATTAATAATCATTGATTAAATAACAATTGCATCAAATAATCGTAACTTAATTAAATGTCGCAATAGTTCGTACCATATTGGAAGCGTCAGTCTGTCTATACAACTTTTTTTTCTACTGTCTGTCGTAGAGAGTGATTTTTTCTACTGTAATTTTCTTTATCCAAGAAATTCATTCTTATTTTTAAATATATGATTCTATTTTATTGTTTACACTCAAGAGAAAATTTTTGCACTTAAAATAAAACCTTGTTATAAATATAAATAAATACAATATAAATATAAAAAAGAAAATGACAAATGTGTTTATTTCATATATAACGGTAAAGATATAAATCATTATACTACTTAAAAGTACAAATAATATAAAGACTTACTCAAAATTTTTGGCAAATTTCATCGTAATCTTTTTCTCTATCTCGAATTAAACTCCAAAAGTGATGTAATACTTTTTGTGAGAGCGTGATTACGTCGGAAAAACATTTGCGCGAGTTTTCGATTACGCACGAAGAAGGCGTCGACGCGAAGACGCGTTCCGATTCCGCCGGATAAATCTGTTCGCTCGCATAAATTTTTCGTGGGGCAAGGGAGGGAGCGAGTCTGTTTACTCCGCACAGCGATTTCCGTCGATCGCCATGGAAAGATCAAGACGTGATTTCTACCTCTGCCTTGGCGATTTTTTTAACTCGCTCGGCCAAGAAAGATGGAGATAGAAAGAGGGAGTTTGCTCGCTTCTATATATATAGTCCTGGACAAAATTAACGCATAATTTTTTTTCACTTTTTCTTTAAAATTTAAATATCAGCTTTTAAAGAAAAAGTGAAAAAAATTATGCGTTAATTTTGTCCAGGAGTATATATATATATATATATATATATATATATATATATATATATATATATATAAGGAGGAGAAACGGGGATCTTGCTAGCAATCTATTTTCGGAGAACAGAAAACCGGCCGCGAACCGCCGGCGCTGTCGACCTTCTGTCACATGATTGCTCGAAGGCACTCTCTTGGACAAAAATAAAATCCCTTTTGAGCTTGTGGCCTATCAAAAAACGCATTATGTAAAGGACGACATTTTATTTTTTCTTCTTTTCTCTTTCCTGCTAGCGAAAATAAGTAACGATAATCTGTCTTTGAAACAAGGTATTGGAGTTTTGATTTCCTTCTCTCATTTTATGAAACGAGAATTTGCAATCATTTTTGAGAAAATTCTTAATAATTTAAAGTATGCAATTACATTGTGTGTATTTTTCTTATTTTATAGAGAATATCTAAGTGTATAGATTTCAATTTTGCTTGCAAAAATATATGTAGCAATAATAGACAGTGTCGTATCGAATAATGAAAATATACAATGCATAGAATTTTTATTCTACAGAAATTCTAATTAATTTCTGTAAATCTTTAATTTTTTACAATTAATGTTATAATTATGTCTGATTCTAAATTGTAATAGATATTGTGATAAAGCAAACAAAAAGCAGATCGTGTGATTGATATTAATCTTGTTACTAAAATATTCTCGCTCAATTCAAATTAATATATGTTTGTCGATGGATTCTAATCAGTATATAATTCGATAATCCAATATTTTTAAAAACGCTTTTTTAAAAAGAATTTTTCTCTTTCTAGCATCCTGAAAGTAAAAAAACAATAATTAAAATGATTTTCGAGACTATCAGATTTTTACATGACTTTTTATAATATTGTTTTAAAGAGAAAATTACAAAAATTACAAAATGATAGATGTGAAATTTATACTTTTGTAATACTTTCTTTTTCTCTTTTTCTGTCTTCCTGTAGAATTTTATAATACTATATATATTTTTTCAAGAGCATTTTAAAGTTTTGAAATAATTTAAAATTATGTAATTCAATTATTCACGCCTCCTATCTTTTTCTCTTTTACCAATGCATTCCGTACTTAGACAATAAATAAACTTTGCGCTGTCTTATTAACATTTTATTGATCGTATCAACACCATAAAAATTGTTTCATTTACAATTATTGTTATTATTAAATCCTGATCGCATTTGATGTCTTAAAATTCAATTGCGTATTATTTTTCATGCAATTTCGAGAAAAGTGCATTATTTTCGCGCATCAGGCCTGAACTTCATTTTCGGGGCGCGTTTAAACGGCATCGTTGTCCGTGTTCCCGTCGGTTACATAATGGTTCAGCAAACCCGTGCTATCTTGCTGCGACAGTAAGCCTAAATGCTATTGTTAACCGTCGTCGCTAGCGCCTGGCGTAATAATAAGTTGAAACGCTACTTCTCGAAACGCGGGTCAACGTATTTTTAGAGCAGCAACTTCTTGTGCATCGAGCTTGAGAGAAACGCGCCCGCGAAAGGAGGAGAAAGAGAGAGAGGAAGAGAGGGAGAGAGAAAGAGAGAGATGTCATAAATAGTTGCCAAAAAGCCTTCTTATGTAATACGATAGTCGAGAAAAAGTGCCTAGTTTTTTTTTCCATTATACAGATATTTAGCGCAACCCCTTCTTCACCCTTATATCACGATTGACCCATTTCAATTGTCTTTCAATTTCAATTTTGTAGAAATTAATTTTTTGCCAGATTGTATTAATTTTTCTGCTGATATTTCAAGCATTTATGATAGTAATATAATGTTATAGTTACATGTGATTATTTAATAACTAATGCATTCTCTTTTATATATATCTTACTAATTATGTATAAATTGATTGGAATAATTATATATGTATATAAAACTTTATTTTTAATTTTTAAATATTGGAGAGCATGGGGTAGAGCGTAAGTATATTAAAAATAGAAATCGTTAATGGTTGCTGATGTAAAATTGGAAGTTATTATATTCTAATAATATTATATTTAATAATTTTATAAATATATCTTTAGAGTATACATAATTGCAATAAAAAAAGCGCTAAAAATTCAAAATTGCATAAAGACTGAATCTAAACTGGATTATATACAACTATGAAGTAACTCAATAATTTAAATGCAATGCGCACTGATCCAATAAAATTTTAAATATTTATATTTAATGTTTGTTTTTTATTTGAAATTATTGCATTAATAGTTTCTATTAACAATATAAATATTTTTTTATTAAATTAATATATATATTTAACTTCTTTGCATCTTTATCTTCGAAAATTTAAATAATCGAGAAATAATTCATTCTTCTTGACTTGAGAAAAACATATTTTTCGAATAACAATAATATATATTTCACACAGAAGCTCGAAAGTGTTTTCTTTATTTTTTGCAATTGTATAATAATCTTTAAAATAAGTATAATAAGTATAATAATCTGAGAGATCGATAAAATTATTAAATATAATACATGATTGGCAAAAAGAGGCTTGATTGATACGTGTAATAATGACAGAACAAAAAAAAAGAAAATAATTAAATGAGAGAGAAAAAACCTAAATGAAAGAGAAAGAAAAAAATTTTGCAATGCTCGCGCAGACGAAACAATTCCGCAAGGACCAGCTGTCCCAAGTGAATCCGCCAAAATTCGAGAAATCCGAAGATATGGCCGACCTGACATATCTGAACGAGGCGTCGGTGTTGCACAACTTGAAGCAGCGTTACTACGCCAAATTAATTTACGTAAGTCGATTATCGTGATCTATCACCACTAATCCGTCCTTTCTTTCTCTGTCGGGGCCCGATGACAGACCAGGGATTTCAAGAAGGATCAGCTGCAGCAGGTGAATCCGCCCAAGTATGAGAAAGCCGAAGACATGTCCAATCTGACCTATCTCAACGATGCTTCGGTCCTCCACAACTTGAAGCAACGTTACTACGCCCAGCTCATCTACGTAAGGCAGCGACGAAGAGATGCTCGCCCCCCTTTCCTCGCTTCTGAGGAAGGCTTTGTCTAGCTTTGTCTGGTCTCGAGTGTTTTTTCTCCTGTTTGCGAGCCGCACAATCTCGCATTTTTCTTTCAAAATTCTTTCATTTTGTCGAAGGATAATGTTACGAAGGATTTACTCGTCGCTCAAAACGCCAGAACGCGTCATGCGATGTTCCTTCGGAGATCCTTCGGGTTTTTATTTTATCGTTCATTCGTCATCCGCGATAAGAAGCTCGCCAGGATGCGAATCCTTCAGGAGCATCGTCGTAAAGCACGAAGACGTGCCACGACGTTTCCTGGCTTTTTTATTCCCATCATCTTTCGATGATTTCTTCTTTTGCAAGGACCATAATCTTTCCTCCATTCGATATCTCCATCACTGGAAAATGCATGATATTTTTTCCCTATCTTATTCATTTATTTATTATTCAAATGAGAGGATGATGTCGTTTTAAAAGCACCGTGACGTGCCACGATGTCTCCTAGCTTATCGATCTTTTTATCATTCTTTATAATAATTTTTCCGCAAGGACAATGAATTTCGTGAACACTCTATATTTTAATTGCCGGAGGATGTATGAATTTTTGTTTTAATGTCGTTACAAAACACAATGACGTGCCACGACGTTCTGTGATTTTTTCAGTATTGAATTTTCTTTTTCCTCTGAATTGATAATGATATTTATTTCAAAATTTGGTCATTAATTGGGCATTTTCTTGATGTTGAAAGGAATGAATAAAACGAAAGAAGAAGTATGTCAATATCAATTATTGTTGAAAAATACTTCAACGGATTATTTTTCCTTTTAATTCGCACAAAATGTGCAATCGATCTTTCTATCGTTCTGTGTTTGTTTCCTCTTTTTCAATGTTTCATCCACTGTGTTTAACTGAATGAATGCGCTCTAGGGCCTTCACATATTTATAAAACGGAGTTCCCGAAGGATGCCCTCGTTTCGAGACGCGAGTCGCATCCGCTATGATGGAAGATGGACTGTTCCTGCTGCATCAACCTGTTTTTTCGTTCCCATTTTAATTATTTTATGTATATCTTCCGCTATATAAGGTCATCGATATTGTCTGATTATTAAAAAAACTTCTCGATTTATATAATATAAATTTAAAAATATTACATTGAATTAATATGCATAATTAATGTTTTCTAATTGTTCTCTGTACTTTTTCGTATTATTTATACATAATATTAATTTATTAATAATTTAATAATTTTTATTAATATAAAGATTTTAATAATATCATACATTATCGATGCTACATTTTATGCCAAATTTCAACTGTCCGAAGTTTAAACAAAAAATTGAATTACATTATTACAATTAATCTTTTATTTTATATTAAACTTTATAACATTACTCTGTTAAATCTGTAGATTTTAAAATCCCTCCGTACTTTTTCAAATCTCTCTATAATTTGTTATAATGCATTTAAATCCTATATTTTATTAGGTCGAAAATTCATATAATTTGCGATAATTGAAATAATCTTTTTTACCGATTTCGGACAGTAGAACTATGGCTGTAATTTGTTGTGCAATTGCAATGTGATTCTCTCTTGCGAACCGTCAAGGATCAGTCCAGGCATGGAACGTTGTCCGAGATCCCGATCTTTCGTACATTGATCGATCTTTAAATAATCATCGATTTCTCTACATTTGCAGACCTATTCCGGCCTGTTCTGCGTGGCAATCAATCCCTACAAAAGATTCCCCGTGTACACTCATAGGTGCGCCAAACTGTATCGCGGCAAGAGGCGTAATGAGGTGCCGCCGCACATTTTCGCCATTTCTGATGGAGCTTACGTCAACATGCTTACTAGTGCGTAAAAATATGATTATATTTAATTATTATATTAATTATCAATACTAATTGTAATATCGTTGGAAAAGTATTACCTTTGATATAAGAAATCAAGACATAATTTTCATAACAATTAAACTAAATTAAATTAAACCAATTTAATCTCGATGTCAGCGGATATAATTATTATGTAAAAAACGCTTTTCTTAAAATTTAGAGACAATATAATTAAAAACTTTTATCAATTTTTGTGCGTTGTGTAAAATCGATGTGTTTATGTGTCTCTACCAACAGACAGTGAGAATCAGTCTATGTTGATCACTGGTGAGTCTGGTGCCGGAAAGACTGAGAACACGAAGAAGGTAATTGCATACTTCGCCACCGTCGGTGCCTCGAGCAAGAAAGAAAAAGAAGAGCCTGGCAAGAAGAAGGGCTCTCTGGAGGACCAGGTCGTCCAAACCAATCCTGTCCTGGAGGCCTTCGGTAACGCCAAGACCGTCCGTAACGATAACTCCTCTCGTTTCGTAAGTGCTTCTATTTTAACATGCTTAAACATACGAGGCGTCCAATAAGACAAAATAGCCATTACTATATTTGGCCAAGATAAACGATTGCGTATATATGAGGAAGTCTATAATAGTGTTTCGGAAATATATAGAGATGAGAGAAAGAAGGAGCTGCTATATAAAAATTTTATTTCGACACTCAGAAATACAAAATATTTTTTTTAAATATTAAGTTTTAAATATTAAATAAATATTTTTTAAATATTAAGTTTAAGATTGAAATTAAATTAAATTTTTTGCTTAGATTTAAATTTATTTTTATAAAAAACATAAAATAATAAAATACATAAAATTACATAAAATAAAATACAGAAAATACATAAAATTAGAAATTGAGGAAAATATTTTCTTCAACTGATCGATTTCTCTTCGAGCGCGATTTAATAAAATCTAATTATATAGATGAATTAATTAATTAATGTTTCTTTTGTGAATAGGGTAAATTCATCCGTATTCACTTTGGCCCTTCTGGAAAACTGGCCGGTGCTGATATCGAGACTTGTGAGTATCGATTTATCTTGGAAATTGTGACAAAGAAATCGCGGTTATTATTTTTGCGCAGTTAACTGCGATATCGTGTTTAGTAGTCACATCAAGGTGACGGAAAAGGAACGCGTTTATTATCGTCGCGACCCAATACACATACCGTACAGGCGCAGTTGGCTTCGACTCGCGTGTGCACCATTCGAGCTGTTCTTCGATTGCGTTCGGTTATTTTTGGGCGACCGCTCCGTTTCGTTTCGTTTGGCTTAAATTTCGCTCGCGTCATCGCATAACTCGATTTCCTTATTTAATTTTGTGCTATAAACAACAATGTATCACGCGCAATTTTTTTACACAGCTGTGTTTGTGATGAATTTTTATTAGCAAGAAAAATGAAAAAAATTAATATTTTTAATTATAAGGCAAATCAAATTATTACATTAAATCGATTATTTTAATGGCAATCTCTCAATTTATCGTTATTTTTAACGACGTGATTGCACTTTTGACATTTAAAAAAAAATGCTAGCATTGCTTTTTTATTTATCATAAATGTTTTCAAACTATTTAATAAAATCTATTCGATACTTTTAAAATTATACGTAAAATTTTCACGGCACATATAATATGTATTTAAAATGATTTTTTTCTCCCGTATAGATCTGCTGGAAAAAGCTCGTGTCATCTCTCAACAGAGTTTGGAACGTTCATATCACATCTTCTACCAAATGATGTCCGGATCAGTCAAGGGATTGAAGGGTAAGATCATTGATATTCCGCGAGAAGGAAACTGATCAAAAAACTGACAAAATTTAAATAAGATTTACGCGTCGATTTGTATAAATAATATTTTTCTTCCAAGAATGATTGATAAATTACCGCTGCCTCGAAAAATTAATTATATCTATATATTTTTCTGAAATATAATATAACGAAATATTAAATTAAATTTAATTAATTTAATATTTAATTTAGTTTAATGTATCTCATTTATATATGAGAAATTAAATGCATAAATTATTTATATACAAGAAAATAGCGCTTTTGTGCTATAATACTAAAAATGACAAAATTAAATCTAATTAATTATTCTCGAAATGAAAAGTTAATTTTCTCGAGGTAGCGGTCATTTCGTCAGGAGGTTTTGCGATCGCTCTCGATCTCGATAATGGGATTAGATTAAGAAGATGAAGATAGATGTTGCGGAATCCAGGGAGAGAAAGGATTCACGCGTAAATTTGAGGAGCGATAATCGCCCAGAGGGTCGTCCTTCTTCCTCTCACACATTTAAGTAAAGTTTCTCACTGCCAAATTATGTGTCCCTCACTTCCATGCAGCAATGTGCCTTCTAACGGACAACGTCGGCGATTACTACTTCGTATCTCAGGGCAAGACGACGATTCCAGGCGTCGACGATGGCGAGGAGTGTTTGCTGACCGACGTAAGGACCTGACGATGACGAATATCGCAGGATTCTCGCCTTTCGTTTATCTTTGCCAACCTCTTGCCCTCTCCTCATGTATATGACACCTTAAAAATCGATTGCTGGCAATCGGTAGTTTTCTTGAATTAACTGTATATCATTGCCTGGAACAACTGTAGCAGGCAATTAGTAATACCTCTAAACGAGGTCATCATGGGAGAGACGTGTTCATCAAAGTCAATTTCTTTTAATCAAATTTTAAATGGCGCAATTAATTAATGTTTATTCATAGAGCGCAATTAATAAATGTTTATTCATAGAGCATTAAATTACTTTTTAATTAACATATCAATGATTTTAAATGGAAAGAGATTTATTCGGACTCGACGTCTAAATAGTTTTAAAACAAGGAAATTTTAATCAATTGGCATTTTAATATATAATCGATTAGATAGAAAAGAAAATTAATGCTCTTAAATTTTAAAAAATTCAAAAACTTAATTACAAATTTGGTTGATTTTTATTAATGTAATTTTAAAGAAATTTATTTTGATTAAAATAATTTTTTATTTTACATCATTTTTGTTTTTCTTAAAAAAGAAATTAAATAAGATTATTATATTTCAAGAAATTTGATGATGACGGATACGTATCTCTTGCGTAGTGTATCAGTGTGTTGGTAGACATTTCTACGAGAGCTGAAATATCTTGTACATAATATCAGTCTTCTAGCGCAATCCGCAGAAAGAGCAGCGATATTTTGCACAGCTGTAGAAACTGTACTGTACTGTACTGTATTGCAGAAAACGTACTTTGAGAGAGTAATTAAAGTATCAAATTAATATCCTAGACAAGAGAACCATCTCATTGCTTGATTCCGTTTTAAAGATATTCAGAAAATACAGGAATAAAACATTAATAATACGAATAATAACTTGCAGTAATAAAAATATTAAAAAATATTTTAATAATATTTTTAATATTTAAAATATTTTTAAAAATATTTTTATTTAAATTGATGTTTAGACACAATTTATAAAAAATTGACGATGAATTATGTCAAGATAGCTTGTCAGAAATATCTTAATACGAAATAAAAGCAAAAACTTGGATCTTCGGAAATTAATTTCTCCTGATTTTAAAGATTTTAATTCATGATTTAACGAAAAATGTTTATTTAAAAAAAATACAATTTTGACGAAAAAATATAAGCAATTCGATGGTTTTCTCATCGAGCTAATCCCTGACGAGTACAGGTAGCTCTATTTTATAATTGTTTGTTCTCCCCGATATCTCTGCCTTTTCGAGACGCAGTTGAGAGAACTCGTAAACTTGTAAGAGTTCATAGATTCCCTGTAGATAAGAACCCTTTTTTCGATGTAACGATGAAAAGCCAGAAGGAAGCATGGTCTATCATCGGTTGTTTTAACGACCCGCATGTTTTTTTTTTTTTACTTGGTCATCCTGTAGAGATGTGTCTGCTGACCAACAACATCCATGACTACCACTTTGTGTCACAAGGCAAGACAACGATACCCGGTCTCGATGACGGCGAAGAGCTTTTAGTTACTGATGTAAGTGCAATGACCGAGCAGGATCAGCTGATAAAACTAGATAAAAGAAATTAACTATACTTATTATTTAATTTTTATTTTTTTTAATTTTCTGGAAATAATTATTTATTATTAGTAATATAAAAATATGTACTTTCTTTTATTATATTTTTAAAGTTTCTTTTTCACAAAAACTTTTTATGCATTTTCCTAAAAAAAAAATCTTTTCTCTTCCTGTTATATGTAAAATTTCATCTTTTATATTGATGGTTCTGTTAATCGTTTCACTTTCTACTCGAAATTCGCTGATCTGACTCTCTAGCACTAAATCCTTTGTCGTATATACATAATTGTCTTAATAATCTTTCCGCGTATGAATAGTGAGCGCTTTTGAAGAGGAGATCGCTCAATATATATTTCTTCGAGCGACGATTTTTTCCATGCATTTTGAATCTTTTGCATCAGCTTTTACATACATATTGTGTTTTTCTTGTATATGTGAAATATCATTTCTCTTCATGTCTGTATCTCTCTCTGTATATGTTAGCTATATCTCTTTTTCTTTTACTTAATGTTTCTTTCTCTTTCTTACTTTCTTTTTCTCTTTATCTATTTGTTCCTCTTTTTCATTACAGTTCTTCGATATGTTGCACAATTAACTAAACATATTTTTACAGCATTACACACGGACATCTGTGTTAACTTCTCTTTTCTCTCTCAATTTCTCTCTCTTTTTCTTCTCTATCGCTCTATCATTCTTTTAGCGAATACTTGCCGCCAATAATTTGCCATATTTTTCTGCAAATCGTTGCGAGCACCGATGACTTCGATCACTTTTGATATATCCTATTTAATTTTTTTATTTTATTACTTATTTAAATAATTGTAAATTATTTTAAGCGCTAAGTTTATGGTTTATGGTCAAATTAATGAATAATTATTTGCTAGCCGGATTAATGTAATTAAGAAAGTGCATTTCCCGAGAAAAAAGGGGAAAAAAGACTCAAAATGTCGACGGTGATCGCTCGCTATCGCTCGCTTGCCAATTATGAGATCAAGCGTTGAAAAAAAAATGTGACTAATACAGAATTGACCATGCTGAGTAACCGGATCAGCGACTACTCGTACATTAACCAGGGTAAAACCAGAATTCCGGGAATCAACGACGGTCTGGAAATGGATGCGACGGATGTAAGTCCAGCCCCCAGGGTGTCTCTGAGCCTCGGCGAAATTCAGGCCTCCTTGATTTTTTACGAAATTATCAACGTTAATTTATGTTGCAGATCAAGCTTTGCTGAAGGAAAAATATTTAAAGTCTTACAATTAGAAAAATAATTAGGACCATCTGTCAAACGATTAAAATTGGATTATTTTAGTGATTATTTTTAATTAATAATACAATACTTACATATTAAATATTTCATTAACTTTTAAAGTTACATGTGGTCTTTTAAATTTTATTAAACGGCAATAGATGCTCTTTTTTATCCAGTTGACTTAGTTTTAAATTTTTGTAATTTATCGGAAAAAATATTTCTTTTGTTACCTTTTTTCTTAATGATAAGCAAAGTGGTACTGAGGTTTGTCCGAGGATTTACCACCCCCTCGCCCCCCGCCTGCGAAAGCTGCCTGCCGCCGCAATCGGGGTGCGGGGAGATTGGGGGCGCGAGGCTTTCTTACAGTGGAAGAAATATTCTTTTCTGTCGAAATACTATAGTAACTGATCGCCCCGCTCCCCGATACGTCCACCCCATATACAATATATATGTGCCAGGCTGTTGGAAACGCGCACTCGCAAATATAATAATCTCTTCGTTTTTCCTCCCTTTTTGAGACTCAACTGTCTTCCAAATAATTTTTCTTGGAAAGTTTATATTATATATTTTTTTCCTATAAAATGAAATTTTAAAAATTCTTCTCTCAAGAATAAAAGAAATAATTTTTAAGTAAAAACAACATTTTAGAAAGTGCAAAAATCTGTATTTCTAAAATACTTTAGAAATAAAATAGCCCCAAGAGAAAGGAAAAATTTCTCCTCATAAAATATTGCAATAATTAATCTCAGAATTGCTATGTGAACTTTTTGAGGAGAAAAGGTATCTTTGAGATAAAAGGATTATTTTGAAAAAATATTATTATTAGATATTTTATTAAATATTATTATTAGATTTTTTTTCTAAGGTGAAATTTTCTTAAAAATTTTTTTGAAAAAAATATCAGGGAAAGAAGCTTTGAGTCTCAAAAATTGACAGCATAATATTGATCGACGATGACTCGATCGCAAATCGATGGCCGCTAATAGGTTAAGGATGGATCGATAATTGGATTCTCGGAAACGAGAGAGAGAAACTGAACGTCGAGATTAAAATGATTTTTGAAACTGCAACCTTGTTCTTCGAAATGCTTCACAGAGAACTGTCTTTTGTCTGAGAACATATACGACTATTACAACGTATCTCAAGGAAAAATCACGATCCCCAACGTCGATGATGGCGAGGAATGTTTACTGACGGACGTAAGTTCCCTTATTACTCCGGTTGTGAAGAACAGTTGTTTCCTCCCCAAAAAATTTCGACCCTGTATCTTTGGATCATTTGAATATATAAATCATCCCCCCTTCTAATATAGCGATGTCGATCACAGCAAAATATTTTATTATATTAAATTTAAAAAATGGAATAATATTATATAATAAGAATTAATTATGAAACAATAATAGTTACTATAATAAGAATTAATTATGAAACATTAATAGTTTATTAACGAGATAAAGATAACTATCTCTGATTTGTTGAAGATTGACGTCGTTATTGTTTTTCTATCTCAGATATTGATTTATAATATCTGAGTATAGATATCACACGGATGATAATGAGCAGCAATATATTTGCATAAAATTATTATTTTTTAAATATTTTTTACAATTTTCAAATTATTTTATTTTATTTATTATAAAATTAATCTTAAAAATTAATTAATCATTAATTGACTTTTAATTTAATTTAATGTTAATTTGTTTTAGTATTTTCAAGTTTATTGGCTTTTATTTTTCGATATATCAATATAAGAGAATAGATCAATAGAGAGAAACAATTTATTTTAATTTATCAAATTTTTGTTTATTAGTTTAAAATATAAATGAATTAAAAATATCTAAAGATTTAATGTAAAAAAAATTAATATAATCATTTTAAAAAATAACGTAAAGTTAATTAAGGTTAATTAAAGTTTATTTTATATTAATCTTTTGTATTGTTTTTGTAACATTATATAATATTGTCATACATTATTTTAATATTGATTTAAAAAATTGAAAATGAAAATTTAAAATATAAAATTTATTTATATATTACATTATATGTTATATGTGTATAAACAGCATACACACACACACACACACACACACACACACATAATTATGAAAGAGATATTGTTGCTTCATTATCGATCTCCGCATAACTACCATATATAGTAGTTCGATATTTCCACTCATTTTCGGTAGTATTATTGCTCTCCCTTATCGACTCCAGTTCTTTCATCTGGAGAAACCAGAGAAATCTCGAGAGAATTCTTTTCTACCCCGATTGAGAGATTCAACAGTACTTCAAACGTTATATCTCAGTAGTTAATGACCCTGTTGGTACCCTTGGTAATTACTTTCCCCTGTAGGAAATTCCCCTGTAGGAAATCCCCCTTTCCCAGGTTGAAACTTTGATAAATTTGGAAATGCAGCCTCGAGGAAGTGATTCTTCATCGATCGAGGACATCGTAGAGTAAAGAAGAACGATGATTCGAGTTGCTTCCCAAAGAAACAAAGGAGCCAAAATCGACGACGAGGAATCGTCCAGGCTGACCCTGAAGGGCGAGCTTGTTCCTTTTTATCACAAAGGAGGCACTTTGCGACGAATGCGATCTAGAAATCCGGCTCGCAATTTCTCGTCGTCTCTTCTTCTTTTTCTTCTTTCTTTTCTTGTAGCAGATTAGTCCTGAGAGACTATGTGTATGAACGGTGTTAATTCGTTGACACCAGAAGAAAAGGAGCTATTGCCACGTAAAACGAGCTTTGCTTTCGCTTTTCAGCTCGCCATTGCTGCGAGAACGCTTCCAATTAGTTTCACCAATAATCAGCTGATTTCAATCTTGCAATTAGTCCGATTGATTCTTCGCTTTCTTCCAGAATAATGATTAGAAAGGGACGAAGAATTAATTGACCCATGATTGATTGAAGCTTTTGAAGAATTTTTGCGGTCGTTTTTTCGATCAACATTATGGTTAACTTTAATTCTAGTTTAATTGGTTAAAGATCAATTAATCCAGGATTATAATTGAAATCGATGTTTGTAAAATTTAAGAGCTTTTTTTCGAAGAGTTTTCTTCCAAATTTATTCAATATTTAAGATGGAAATCTTGATCGATTGTCAAATAAACGACCTTTAATCAAAGATAGAATAGTGATAGAATGCTTGACACTGCGCTAGCTTTCTTCCTCTTTCTCTCTTTTCTCTTTTTCACGCAACTTCCAACATGCGGTGCCAAACAATGTACAATGTAATAGATTACATCCATTGTTTGCCGTGCTTGGGAGTGTAACTATTTGTGTTGTCCTTGTGTGTTTCTTACTAATTGTCGCTCTTGTCTATGTAAATTTATCGAAACTGATATGAAAATCACGTCAGAGAAGTCTAAGGATTATCATTCGTTTTGTTTTGATGATAATCTTTTTTTTAAATCGTGATAGAAAATCATTAAATTATTATTCTTTAACTTATTAAATATACTCGTTAAATATACGTTTTATTGTTTCTAAATTTCTGAAACAATGTTCTAAATGAAATTAAGAAAAATTAAATAAAGTACTTTCTAAAAGTTTAGGATATCTTTTGCGAATCAATTCCTCATGTAATTTCAAATGATCTCTGACGTGAGAATGTCCATAAAACAAAAATTTTAATGAAGCTTCTTTCAATAACAGCAAGCCTTCGATGTGTTGGGCTTCACTCAGGAAGAGAAGGACAACATCTACAAGATCACTGCGGCCGTCATGCATATGGGTGGCATGAAATTCAAGCAAAGGGGTCGTGAGGAACAGGCTGAAGCCGATGGCACTGAGGTTAGAATTTCAAATAACTACTAAAAAAACTATAATTATTATATTTATAACAAAACAATTTTTTTCGCTATTTTTAATAATAATATAAAAAATAATTTCTTGAAATATGACAAAATAATTAAATTACTTCACTTGCGATCTTTAAGTTCGTCAGTTTCAATGCACTGTTTATTTCTGGTAATATTTCAAAATATTTTTGTGATGTTTTGCCACCGACTTTCGCATACATTTCTTATACAAAAAAATATCTTTCTAGATTAAAATTTATTTTTCTCAAAAAGACACTGTATAATATTTTTCTTCGGATTAGTAAGACCAGAAAGAATGTTGCGGAAGGCAAAGATAATCATGTTTTACATTACAGGAAGGTGATCGCGTGGCTAAGCTGCTTGGTTGCGACTGCGCCGATCTTTACAAGAACTTGCTGAAACCAAGAATCAAGGTCGGTAACGAGTTCGTTACCCAAGGTCGTAACAAGGACCAAGTAGCCTACTCTGTGGGCGCTATGTCGAAGGCGATGTTCGACAGGTTGTTCAAGTGGCTGGTGAAGAAGTGTAACGAGACCCTAGACACCAAGCAGAAGAGACAGCACTTTATCGGTGTACTGGATATCGCTGGTTTTGAGATCTTCGACGTAAGTTTCCCCCGAGTCACGATTCATAAATATACAAACACACACATAAATATATTAACGTGATCGTCGACGATTTCTGTAAAATTTTTAGCAATTTGTATTTTATTTTATTTAAACATATTTTATTTTATTTTATTTAAATATGTTAAATTATTTAAATATTTATTTAATTTAAATATATTTTATTTTATTTTATTTTATTTAAATATGCATTTTAATTACTTAAATATTTAATATCAAATAAACTTTGCTGATTATATAGTTTTTCGGAATATATCGTACGATATCGAAAAGAAAAGAACAGTCTTGTTTTCTCTTTTAAATCGTCGACGTGATCGTGAATGAAATCGACGGAAAAAGATGAAGGTGCGAGGAATTCACGCCTTTGATCATTACACGAACCTTACTTCCTCCCAATACAAAATAAAATAGGAAAGAAAGAGACTTTCGAAATCGAGCGAGAGTCACGAGAAGCGAATCGGAATTCGCATCGGGTGTTTCCAATCGTCTCGAACTAGTTGTCGAGAGATCCTCCTTTAGAACCTGTAATTATATCTTGGTACCTCGGTATCTCGCAGTACAACGGCTTCGAACAACTATGCATCAATTTCACCAACGAGAAGTTGCAGCAGTTCTTTAATCATCACATGTTCGTGCTCGAGCAAGAGGAGTACAAAAAGGAGGGAATTGTCTGGCAGTTTATTGACTTTGGCATGGACTTGCTAGCTTGTATCGAGCTGATCGAGAAGGTGAACGATCCGTCCTCTTCCTCCACGCGATCTCTCTAGGAGATCTATAGATCTTTGTAGAGCTAATTGCACGTTAATATTGTCGTTAACCGTTAATCTCGAAGAAATATGAATTTCTTCGAGGATGTGATTTAGATCTTCGTAGATCCTTGGATTTCCCGGATGTTCTATTCCTTTGGGATGCTGTAAATTTTTAGATGTCTTGATAGATTGTCGAATGGGTCTGCATTAGCCAGAATATTGACGATATTTTTGAATATTTTGATGGATAATTCCTTGAATGTCGTCGATTTATTAAACTACTGTCCCCTAGCGTGAATTATTTAGACGTTACGTTAATCTCCTGAATGAATTTATGTTATCTGGAATGAACTCCAAAATTTTTATTGAATAATTTAACGATTCCTTAGATGTTATTGTCCCTTTTGAAATGTACATAAATTTAATATAAATTTGTCTCGTTAATTTTCTAAATAATCCTCTATCATTCTGAACTGTATCTATAATAATGATTAATTCTATTTATTTTTATTTTTCTAAGATTTATTAATTGAAATAATCATTTCCGGACGAAAAAAACGCATGACTCTGAAAAATCCTTTCTAGTCGCCCAGAATTCTTGGAATGTATCCCTCGATAGAAATAGTAGAATTTTTCTCCGATTACGAAACCCAAATTTTCATTGCAACATGATTCGATAGGAATCGCTTTACTCTTAGATTTCCCGAAGATTTCGTATTCTCTCAGTCAAAGATCGAAGAGAGGCATCCTGCATCAGAGGTAAAGAGTTTAATTTTTTCACTCAACGATAGAGAAGGGTATCTCATTGACATTATTTATCATCATCGAAACAGTAGACTTTATGTAAAGTAGACATGGTAGTTTAAAGATGATTAAATCGTCCACTGCCTCTTTTTCTTAAATCACATACAATGTTTAACTGTTCGTTGGCAAACAGGACAGTCAAGATCGTTTAGAAAAATCCTTTCTAGTTGTCCCGAATTCTTAGAATGTATCCCTCGATAGAAATAGCAGAATTTTTCTCCGATTACGAGTCCCAAATTTTTATTGCAACATGATTCGATAGGAATCGCTTTACTCTTAGATTTCCCGAAGAATTCTTATTCTCTCAGTCAAAGATTCGAAGAGAGACATCCAGCATCAGAGGTAAAGAGTTTAATTTTTTCACTCAACGATGGGGAAGGGATATTCCATTGACATTATTTATCATCATCGAAACAGTGGACTTCACGTAAGGTAGACATGGTGGTTTAAAGATGATTAAATCGTCTACTGCCTCTTTTTCTTGAACCAAATACGATGTTTAACTGTCCGTTGGCAAACAAGACAGTCAAGTATCTTATCTTTTTACATTGATTTCCCTTTTGACGTAATTGACACAGTTGGTAATAGTAATAGTTGGAAGTAGACTAATATTATTGGACCCCATATATTTAGCACTTACAAAAATTTCGTTTGTGATCAGATATTCTACATCATCTGAATCACAAACTTATGTTCAGAATAATCGATGATATTATAAAAATAAAAATTGCATATTCTAACAACTCTTCCAATGAAAATAATTTAATACCATAAAATCTTAATATTAATTTTGTTGATTTAATAATATAAAGTATCATTTAATATTTGGTAATTTCAAATTTTTAATTTGACCTTAAATCTCTCCTTTTGTATTTTATGGATGAATATGCATAAATGTATCGATCGATATTCTGTACATTGAAATCAAGACACTCGAGCTACATTCTAGTAGCAAGTTTTAATCCGAAAGAGCGACCTCATACTAGGTTAGGTGATGAGGTTTACATCAGTTTGTCAATAAACGGTGCGTTATACCACCGATTTGTATTACGAAGACACCCTGTAAATAAAATTCCATGGATTCTCGTAATGAGATCCTGATTAGCCTGAAGTTTCGAATAGGTCGAAACGATAGAATCTATCTTATAAATTTGATTTTTCATTCCATAAAAATAGAACTCTTACGTAAAAATAGATAGAGCAAAATAATTTTCCTAATTTGACATATTTTCATTAAAAAAAGTAATTTCTTTGCATATAGCCAGATTAGTAAAAAACTTGATTAAGAATATTTTTACATGTATCAATCGTTTCGACATGAAACTTGAGGTAATGAGACAATTTTGTAAAAATATGTGTAAGAAATCCTTTGTAAATTGACCCTCACGTGTGTAAGAAAGGAACTGGACAAGAAAATCACGAAAATGCAAAAAAGACATGCCAAGAAGGAACAAAAAAAAAGGAAGGAAAATATGAAATGACATATATACACATATGCATGCCTGTTTCTTGCTCTCGAACAGTTCAACAGCTTCGAGCAGCTCTGCATCAACTTCACCAACGAGAAGCTGCAGCAGTTCTTCAACCATCACATGTTTGTCCTCGAACAAGAGGAATACACGAAGGAGGGCATTGAGTGGGCCTTCATTGATTTTGGCATGGACCTGCTCGCATGTATTGATCTGATCGAGAAGGTACAATAAGACGACAAACGATGGATCAATTTTGGCCAGCGAAAACCCGACAGACGGGTGTTCGGCCGAAAATAAAAAAAAGAAATAATTTAAAACCGAATAACGAGGAAAATAGACGAGAATTGAGTTATTAAGCAGGCGGAAATCCCTGGTTATTTATCGCAGATCAGAGGAAACCGCTAAACACTAACGCTTATTCTTTTAAAATTCAACAAAGTGATCGTCCACTGTTTTCTTGTCACTCTTTTCATGATCGTTGGTCACTTCTTCACTTTGATCTTCCTCGTCAGTCACTTCTACTCATTCCTTGATTCCCCTCTCCCTTTTTTTGTGTCGTTGATCTCGGAATTTCAGCCGCGCGTGTTGCTTTGATGAGCGCGTTTCTTTTTGCTTAGGTTAGTTCTTTTTGTTATTTACAATTAAATTTTTTCCGAGGAGATGTGGATTATAAATTTCAAAAATATCGAATTTTGTACATATTTTTTTATTTATTCAATATAATTATTAAAAATTATGAAAATTTATTCAATATAATTAGTAAAAATTCGTAAAAATTTCTGAGAATTCATACAAATTTCTAAGAATAAAATCTTAGAAATTGGATAAAAATATATACACATATATTATACAAAATCAATTTATGTAAATTATACATTATAAAACGGGCGTAAGATAAAACTTATTTGATTTACTTGACAAATTTATTCGCAGAGATCAAAGTTATGATATAATTGAATGAAATATATATTTTATATATTTTGCAAAAATATAAAATCTATTTTTCTTAGAGATTAGACTTTTCAGAATTTTAAGAAAAATTGAAAACAATTTTAAAATAATTTCAAACTCCGTACATATATGACACAAACAGCTAATCTTGCAAGAGTATTTGTCTCATTGATAATAATTTTTGTCTCTCCCTTCCTCTACCCTTTACCTGTTTCTGTTCGTCTGTCTACTGCCGTCTGTCCGACATATTCCTGTCGCACGCCTATGTACGCACGTGCAATTGCAAAAACGACAGTTCAACGGCTTTGAGCAGCTCTGCATCAACTTTACCAACGAGAAGTTGCAGCAGTTCTTCAACCATCACATGTTCGTACTCGAACAAGAGGAGTACAAGAAGGAGGGCATCGATTGGGTGTTCATTGACTTCGGCATGGACTTGCTAGCTTGTATCGAGCTGATCGAGAAGGTATTGTGAAGGTTTAAGAGCCTCAATTCCTAAGAGTTTATCCGGCTTCATGGACGATGAATCAACGAGAAATATTGAACCGACTTGTGAACAAGGAGCCGATTTCTCGTAAAAAACAGGATCTGAAACACTGAGAATTGATGTTGCTTCGCCGTTGACACTTTAGCCAATTTTTTCATGTTTTTACGTCTATTTTAATTTTTCTACATCGGCTCTTCGACGATGACGAAGAAACGCCGATCGCAACTTTTCAAGGTACTTAGTACGGGTACCTAAGCCACTTTTCCCCTTTCTTATTCCTGTAACGGCACTGATATCGTGTCCGTGAAAAATATTCCCTCGAGATCGTTCAATGGATTGAACGATAGTCAGGCATTCATTATATCTTCTTTGATAATCCACTGGGTTCAGTTCGCAATCCTGAAGAGACTGGAACGAACGTGAAGTGAAATTTTTTTTCGGTGTTAAAATCATTAAAGTTTTAAAATAAAAAATTAAATGCAAAGTTATCACGAGACTGAAATTAGCGAGAAAATAGCATTGCTCGAGAAATGAGAATTAATTTGTAAAATGTAAATATTTATAATTAATGACCCAGTATAATTGCCTCCTTTACTTCGTCACAAAAGCAAGTCGAAACTCTGAAAATTTATCCAATTATATTTAATTAATTGGATAAAATTAGCTAATATGACGAATATACTATCGATGTTTATCACGATATTATATAGATTTACCATGTAACGGCACATGCGAGTGTCTTTTCCTATCAAGTTATGCGACGAACTTGAAAAACAATCTTTCTCTTTTATTAGAATAATTAAAATTTGAAAATTTATAATTAATTATCCGTATTTAAAATATTTAATTGTGAAAATATGACGTAATTCGGAAAATGTCTAAAATAATTTTATTCAAACGCACTTCACTATTTAATTTTTCTATAAAAAGTCAAGTTTTAAATAAAATATATTAATATTTGAAAATTTTACAGTTCTCTGAAATTTTTCAATTTCGTCGCACGTCCCTTTTTTCATAAACTCCAAAAGTATATTAGAGTGTACTTTATCGATACCTCTTTGACTCTGGTGTCGATTACTCTCTCCTTTTGACCCCTCGTCCCATAATCGAACGATGAAAGTTACGAGTCGAAGTCATCGGTCGAGCGTTCTCCTTCCGTGTCATCAAACAGCATTAATGACAGCTGTTCTTCCCTGTTTTTTTTCTCTGTTCTTCGCTTAACCCCCTCCTGTTGCTGCGCCACTCGATCGAGCAGTTCAACAGCTTCGAGCAGCTGTGCATCAACTTCACCAACGAGAAATTGCAGCAGTTCTTCAACCACCATATGTTCATCCTCGAGCAAGAGGAGTACAAGCGCGAGGGCATTGAGTGGACGTTCATTGACTTTGGCATGGACCTCCAACAGACTATCGATCTGATCGAGAAGGTACCGCCAGGGCAGGTCGATAGATCGCACGAGGCCCGAGAGGAAGCTCGTGGCTTCACCGAAAATCACACGCATACATTTTCGCTCGAACGGCATCTTCGCTGATTGTGTTTCCGTCTTGCCTGTCAACTAACTCCACTTCCTATACCGTCATACTTTCACTACCGAACACTGTTGTTCGTCTCTCGTGGCGTCGATCGACAGGTGAGGCACTGAAGATTTGACAAAGTAAACGATTAATTACTTAAATCAATAATTTTTTTATTTTTTCAATCAGTCGATTCTGAAATCTCGTCTTCTTGATGCCATCACCTTCCGATCGCGTTGCGAGAAACTTCAAAATTAATCGAGGGACCGATTGGACACGGACGGTGTCCAACACATATCCTGTTTTTTTTCTGTCTCTGTGTTTTCTCTCTTTTCATTTCTCTTTCTCTCGCTATCTTTCTCTCTCCTCGCTGTGTGCCTGTGTGCGGCGTGGTGCATGAACAAACTCCGATGCAGTACAACGGCTTCGAGCAGCTGTGCATCAACTTCACCAACGAGAAGCTGCAGCAATACTTCAACCATCACATGTTCGTGCTCGAGCAAGAAGAGTACGAGCGCGAGGGTATTGCTTGGACTTTCATCGATTTCGGCATGGACTTGGAGCCGACGATCAATCTGATCGAGAAGGTAAACCGGTCCGCGCGGGACACGGACTCGAGTCATCCGGCTATTGATCCAGTAACTTATCTAGCAAACTACCGCTTGAATCCAGCTTCTTCAGCCGCGACTTCGTCCCCTGTTTGTTAGTGTTGTATACCTTCCACAATGTTGTTTGTCTGTGTGCACTTAATTACGTACGTATCATCTTCTTTACATCAGAATGTCACGGATCTAACGCGTAAAATTATGATTATAAATTTTTCGCTAATTTTTTTATTTTGTTATTTTTTTACTTTTCTTTATTTTATTTATAAAAAATTGTACAAAATTGAATGGTAATTTAGATGAAATAAATTTACTAACACGATTAATAAATAAAATAAATTAAATAGTTAAATATTATCTAAATTAAATAAATTAAGAATCTCTATTTTTCAAATAAATTCAAATAAATTTAAAAAAAGATTCTCTATTTTTTCTACATTTAAATATATTTCTCGAAGTAAAGTTTGCTTATAAAGTTACAATTATATATAATTATGTCTCTTTAAAAAAAATTTATATATAATATAAATATCAGTGTTTTTTATGTGGAAAATTGCGCGATAGATCCGATGTATCATGTATATCGCTGTAACATATAATTGATGGAGATGTGACGGAAAAAGATGATTGCACTTTCACGATATAAAGACATTAATAGAAATGTCAGTGAGAGGCAAAATCGTAACCGAAGCATCGCTCCAAGGTATATCCATATTGTAGAATTACAGATAAGTACTAAGAGTAGCGTTGAAGTTTTTTTGTCTCGTACGTAGTTGACAAGATTAATTATTAATCGGCAATTAATCCATATATATATAAATCCTATCTTATCATATATATATGTATATAAATCCTATCTAATGTAAATTCAATTGATTAACCGATGTAAGAGTACATTAATGACGTCAGAAAAGTAGATAACAAAGTATATCAGATATCTAGTAATCTGTTTTCAGTAAAAGTTGAGACACTAACGAGATTTGCTGCGCGAGATATTTTACAGATATTTTGCAGACATTTTGTAGATCGAGATCCTCTTTTTTTACGATCAGAATTTTGTCGTAAAATTTAATAGAAAAATATTCACACAATTAATTTGACGAGAAAGAAATTATTATTATTATTTATGTCTATTTGCGTAACGCTACTCTTGGAAAATGCGAACTTTTCAAGATATAGTGGATTCTAACACATTTCTCCGTTTTCTCCCTCGCGATATAGCCTATGGGTATTCTCTCCATCCTTGAGGAAGAGTCTATGTTCCCCAAAGCTACGGATAAGACCTTTGAAGAGAAGCTGAACAACAACCATCTCGGCAAGAGTCCTAATTTCCTGAAACCAAAACCGCCCAAGCCAGGTCAGGTGGCAGCCCACTTTGCGATTGGCCATTATGCCGGCAACGTACGTAATATTCTCTCTTATTTTACTTTATTAAAAAATATTTAATATAAAAAGGGAGATTCACATTATTTTTTAATCTACAAAAATTTTTAAACTCGCCAATCATAATTTCGACTTCGATATTGATAAAATTGAATTTTTTTCGATCCTCAGGTACCATATAACATCACGGGCTGGCTTGAGAAGAACAAGGACCCGCTGAACGACACGGTAGTCGATCAATTCAAGAAGTCTACAAACAAACTACTGATAGAAATCTTCGCTGATCATCCTGGTCAATCCGGTGACGCTGGCGGCGGCGGTGGCGGCAAGGGTGGACGTGGCAAAAAGGGCGGTGGTTTCTCCACCGTATCGTCCTCCTATAGGGAACAGCTGAACAACCTGATGGCCACCCTGCGTGCTACTCAGCCTCACTTTGTCCGTTGCATCATCCCCAACGAGTTGAAGCAGCCCGGTGTAATTGACTCTCACTTGGTCATGCATCAGCTCACTTGTAACGGTGTACTTGAAGGCATTCGTATCTGTCGTAAAGGTTTCCCCAACAGGATGGTGTATCCCGATTTCAAGCTACGGTGAGAATCCCTTTTTTCAATTAATTAAGTTACTTTTGCGGATGATCAAAAAGTCGATGGCTCGAGAAAATAAATAAATCTTTCACATAAGTGTTTAAAATATTAAAATGTCTCCTATATTATATATATGAGTGTTAAAAATAATGATTTAAAATTTCTTTTGTTACATTATAGACATAGTATCTGAAAAATTCTTTAATTTTTTCAATAATTTTAAAATATAATGAATTTTAGAAGATTTGGAAAATAATCCTCAATTTTCTCGAGCACATTTGCAATGATTTCTAATTAAAAAAAAATCTGCTATTTAACTTGACTATTTTTAGTTTATATTAAAAAAACTTAAATTATTGGATTCTTATTTTTTTTATTAAAGAGAGAAAAGAAAGATTAATTTAAATATTATTATATTAGACTTATTATATAATCTTTTTATAAATATAATAGCAGATCTTTTTAAGTCATAAAACAACTTTGTTTAATACTATTATTAGAGAAAATTAAGACTTATATTTAGTAATAATTATTAAATTATATGAAAAGGTAGGTTTCGAGATTTTATGGGGAATTATATTTTAAAACATTCATAGAATTTAAATTTTCTATAATATTATTTCTATAATTTTTTCAATTAATTTCTTTAAAAGCATTGGAAACAGTTATTAAGCATTGAACGGACATAGTAACTGGATTTTTATGTTGTATACCATGTAGTTACATGATCTTAGCACCGGCCACAATGGCGGCCCATAGCGATCCCAAGGTCGCCGCGGCTAAGTGTTTCGAAGAGATCGGTCTCGATCCGGACAGCTATAGAATCGGTAACACCAAGGCTAGTTGATGATAAACCTATAGGAATGAATTTGTCGATTCCGTTATTTGTAGACAATAATCGACCAGAGTCACTCTTTATTCCACAATCAAAGAATGTCTCGAAAATAGACCTTTCCACGTGGATGGTACGAAATTTCTCGCTTTAGAGTCGTCGTAAAAATATTTTTAGCATCTATAAAATAGGTGTAATAAATGATATATTTTTAACTTCATTGATTTCGAAATGATGGCATAAATCTTGCGATAGTTGAAATCAAAAACCGATATAAATCGATTAATAAAATTAATTGTTTTACTTTAAATGTTCAAATTTTTTTTATTATTAATGATAGAAACTATCGCGTTGACAATAAAACTGCATAATAAAAATTGTCATTAATTCAAGATTAATTTTAAACTAGCGAGATTTAAAGACGATCCATGCTGGAATTTTATCTGTTAACTTAGCACGTTGTTTCCCTCATTGAATGCAACGTCATCATCGTGTATGATCGTATTCGAATGCCACCCGATTGATCGTTTAGTTTTTCCTCGTGATTCGTCTCGCAAAATCAGAAAGACTCAGAAAGATTTCCGAATCCGTTGATTTCGTTTAGAACCCGATTAGATAAGAGTATCAATTCCAGTGATGTTGGAAATGGACCTCGAATCCTCCAAAAAATAATTTAGCGATTGGAAAGTAACAAGAGGCGAGATTGGAACGAGAATTATATAAATCTGTGAATATTCGTATCTGGAACCCTTGTATTAATTAGTATGCACGTTTTCCTCCCTCTCTTGCCCCGTGTACTCCGACCATCCCCTATAGGTACAAGATTTTGGCCCCGGCGGCGGTCGACAAGGCGAAGGAGCCCAAGGAAGCGGCCGCGGCCGTTCTGGATTCTACCGGTCTCGACCCTGATATGTACCGTCTTGGACATACCAAGGCACGTTTTCCTCCCTCCTTGCCTGCAGTGATTGCAACGATCATCTCGAAACACGAGTTTGAACGCGATCGACGATCGAGATTTTTATCTCTTAATTTAAATCATTAAAATATCTTGATGATAAATGTGTCATTGATAACCTGGAGATGTAAAAAATCTCGATTACGTCAATCGCAAATAATCGGCATTCATGTTCATCAGTGATGTACTCTTAACTCATGATACGTCAATGCTCCTAGCGACTGGGTAGACGTAAAGATGGCGGCATCTTAAAGCGCGAGAATTCGAGAGAAACACTGTTTTAAGCATCTTGATCTCTTGTAGTATTATCATATTTTTTATAATTAATAATTTGTTAATAATATAATTAATAATTAATAATCTTTTTATAATTAATGAAAATTATTTATCTGAATAATAATCATTTTTCTGTTGAATTTTTAAATTATACATTAAAATTTTGCGAATTCTCGACAGTGAGACTCCTCGAAAAGACTCGCGCTTTAATTCGTCGAAGAGATCGACACCGAGAGAATCTCTTTAATTAAAAAACCTGAAAGGATTCTATTCGTTATCCTTCGCTTCTCGTCCTCCTTCCCCAAAATATATTCTCGATTCTACAGCAACGAGAATTGTAATACAATGAGTCACTAACCTGGCGTGGTGATCTTTTTTTCTGTCTGTTTTTTGTGAACACACACATGACACCATCAATATGTATGACCAAATACATCAAACTGTGATACACTTGACAACGGTGGTCGGCCACGAACGCAGATACAAAATTCTGTGCGCCAATGCCGTCCAAGAGCCTTGCGAACCGCAAAAGGCCACCCAGATCATCTTGGACCAGATCAATCTGGAGAGTGATCAGTACCGCATGGGTCACACCAAGGTATCGGACACCTGTTGTGATCCACGTTGTGACAATAGTGTCATAACGCCAATGCTATCGCAAACTTACGGGCAACACGAACGTCGCAAAGATGCTCACAGGATGTACAGGATATCTTGTGGATGTCTTTTGGACGCTCGTATAATCTGATTCTTACATTGTCGACGATTTATTTGCCAACATTAGAGTACAAGTAGAAAAAGTCAAATATTAAAATTTTTAATATTCAAAAATTGGACACATATTGAAATATTTAAAATAACAATTTTAAAATTGTAAAGAATTTGACAAAGTGATTGACACAGAAATATTTAAATTGTAAAAAATTTGACTAAATTACTTAACTAAAGTTTAAAAGTTAGAATAGAAATGCAAGATTCGGAATTTCTAGAATTCCAGAATATTTTTGATTTATTATTCGTTCTTCTTGTATATTCTTCAATTATACGGACGTTGGCTCTTAATTGTCGCCGATAATTAATTTAATCCTATCCGGCTTCGGCGATTAACCAACTTACAGCCTCGTTCAAGTAATGGCAAATTAATGACGAGCTCTATCATCAATCACGCTAACAAAGGATATCTTTGCCAAAACAATTTTCAGCGTGGTGTAATCCCTCAACAAGTGTGAGGCAATCTCTATCCACTTCCTATTATCGAATAACGACCCTCTTTCTAAGCTAAAACCGGCATGGAAGGCCAGTTTGTGGAAATTAATTAGTACGATGTACCGTGATTATCTCTCTTTCAATAAGATATCATAAATTAAATAAAAATTAAATCATTTATCCATAAGATTATCTACATAAACGTTTGTATAAATTTTTAAATTTTAATTATTTAAATTATCGAAAGAAATCTCCGAAGAAATTTTATTTCTTCTTCTCTTCAAATTGATTAAAAATTTCATTGATTATTACAAATTATGATTATAATCATGGGATTGATAATCGAGGTACATCTCAAAGCGTTATCTTGATGAACGATATCACAATATTTCGCTTTATCTTCGACAAAATAGGTGTTCTTCCGTGCCGGAGTCCTGGGTCAGATGGAGGAACTCCGCGATGAGCGTCTCGGCAAGATTGTGTCTTGGATGCAAGCTTACATCAGAGGTTATTTGTCCCGTAAAGATTACAAGAAGCTCCAAGAGCAACGCCTCGCTCTCCAGGTCGTCCAGAGAAATCTAAGGAAGTACCTCCAACTCCGCACTTGGCCATGGTACAAGTTGTGGCAGAAGATCAAACCTCTTCTCAATGTCACTCGCATCGAGGACGAAATGGCTGTAAGTATCTCTTCAAGTATCTTTTATAAATAAATATATATAAATTCGGATTAAAGAAAATTATTATTAAGACATTGAGTCTTTTTGATCTCTTGTTTTATTCAATTTTTTACAATTTTTTTATTGTTATGTCTCTTTGATTCTATTTTTATTTATTTGGCTAAAAAAGATTGAATTTTATTTGTTTTTTATTTAAAAAAGAATAGAAATTTTTGAAATATATTGTAAAAGAAAGTTGTTAATTTAATTTAATTCTAGAAGAATCGAAAAATGTCTCTCTTTCTCTTTCGTAGAGAGTTTTTTAAAATTGTTTATAGAATTAGTTACATTTTTGATAAATTTGATATATCAGAGATATATTTCGTCAACAGATATAATTATCATTTCATAATTTTAAGTTGTAAGGCAGTAAAATAATAAGTAAGATACTCGATCAGCACTCAACGGATTGATTAGGAGAATAAATTTTAATATTTCCTTATACATGTTTCGTTAATAAGCAAATTAGATAATTTGTATATTTTCTCTCATTCTCAGCTTTTATAATATTTATTTTATTTTAATTTTATTTTTCATATATATAATTTTCAGTTTATACTATTCGAGTTATATCATTTATATTATTTATATATTATTTACGATCTTTAGCTTGATTTAATTTATTTTAACTTGATTTTAACTGGTTTTTTAAGCATATAATATATAAAGAGTTTTTGAATATTTTGTATATTTTAAGTGAATTTTACGAATTATAAACTTTTACCCTCAAATTATGTAATTTTTATTATATTTTTAAATTATTCAAATTTTTTTAGTAGAGAAATAATAAATTGTTAATGATTGTTAACATGCACTACTTCAGAGAAAGTATTGCAAAAGAGAAACATTCGTTCTGCGAAAATCGATAATTCGCTGAAGGTTGCGAGAGCTTGGCAAAATAAAGCTTCGACTTGACGGTGATTTACAGCCGGAGTTTCGTGCTTAACTGTGCCATCTTGTGCTCGAAATCGTCCGTGGAATTTGTTTCTTCTTTTGCTCGGATCATAACGGCTCCAGTTTCCAGACGTGCACGTTTATTTATCCGCCGCCTGGTCTTCCCGTTTTCGCAGTTTGCCTTCTCGCGCAAACTCACGATCAGCTTCAAGTCAGTTTCTTCGAAATCGAATTATTTCCACGTACTTATTTTTTTGCTCTCGTAATACTTTCGTAATACTTTAATGTTAGATTTATAACACGCACATTTTTCCTTTAGATTTTTTAAATTTACATTTATAAAATACAAGATATTTGCCTCCTCTTTATTTATTTATTTATTTTATTTTATTCCTCTTTATTTCTTTATTTATTTTATTTCTTTCTCTTTATTTATTAGACTTAATTAAAAGAAAAATATATAAATAATTATATATGTATATATATTAGAATTTTTATTTATTAACTCTAATATACTCTGTTGTTTTTTCAAGTTTTAATTTTCTCAAAAATATATATGTCTTATTAAAAAGATTAATTCTGTTAAATTCTTTTTGGTAATTTAATTTTTGACCTTTTAAAACTTTCTATATTTATCTTATAATTTAAAAAATTCTTTTCGCTCTCAATCTTCAAAAATCTGTAAAGAAACTTCTTTCAAGCCACTTTTTATCGATACTTCTAATTTTGTCAACCTTCTGACTTTCTTCTCCCTCTTCTTCTGCGCTACCAAACTGTCTTTATATTTTTAACTCTATAATCCCGAATTAACGAGAAAATTAGAGGAATCCGTGTACGTTTTCGTTCTCCAGTTTAGTTCACTGATACCACTAAGATCCCGAATTAGAAGCATAATAAAGACTACCAAGGCGGTGAATCAACGTTCGATCATGTTACCGGAGCGGCTTCTTATTAATAGACACGTCTCTTCCGAAAAGAATTATACAATTATTCGTCCTTCAGAGGCCGAATCCAGGATACATGGATTTTCGCATTTTTAAAATTGAACTTTGTCTTCTCTGGAATGCTGTCTAATTTTGTCTAAATGTGCATTCACTCTTATATCTCCACAGATATATATTTCAATGCCGATTCCTTTCCCTAAAATTGAATCTGAAGTCATCAGTATAAAATCAAATCCAGTATTTCGCTTAATATTTTGTTAAATAATTTCTGTGACAAATTTATTATCGAAAGACTCTTTATTCCTGTTTTTTCTTCTTTCTTATTTTTGGAACTTTACATATAAAGACGATTAAATATAATTTTATTAATTTAATTTAATTTTTAAATTTTAATTTAAATTTTTAATTTTAATTTAATTTTTTAATTTTACATTTTTCATATATAATATTTTATAACGAAATTCTCGTCATAATTATATTTTTTTGAAAATAATTTTTTTTGTTTCTAGAAACATATATATTTGAATCTAAATAAGATGATGTACATATTTCGCGACAAATTTGAAACACGTTATTACAGACTCAAAGGATTTTTCAATTAAAAGTGCGCTCGAATCTACCTTTGGACTTTGTTCACATTCGGTCTCTTGGTGATCCACTTATCCACTTTGCACCTTCTGGAGCCGCCAAAAAGGGGGTGGTCGCTGGACAGAGAGCGCGGCGGTCCTTTCAGATCGCTTCTAATTCTGTCCAAGACTGGTCCCCTTCTCGACCTAACTTGCTCTCTTCCCCTCTCCCACAGGGGTGGTATAACGGATCGGTTATAAATATTTTTACGCGTTGTGTGCGTGTGCGAGGCGCCACTGGAGTGGGGACGCCCACGATCAGGATCGTCGCTCTATTCGCTCCTTACTGGCCGCCGGAAACGGTTACGGTAGAGGGACACGGGTAGAAAAGTTGGGCTTCGACCGATGCCGGGACCAGTTGGACCCGCGACCTCGCGCCGACCCCTTCGAAATTACGCGAAATCCGTCCGACGACGAACAAAGAGGGAGAAGCCTCACCCTCTCGCACGCCCCACATTTATATTCAACGTTGTACCTAACGCACAGGTGTCCGGGTCTTTCTCGATACCTCGAGATACGAAAGTAGAGACTCGCATCCGAGTCTCGCGCACTGTTTTTCCTTTCGTCTATTCGAGCGATCGAGTCTTCGCATCAGTCGAGGCTTCTCACGACGTTCAATCGATCGATTATTCTCGGGGATTCTTCTCGCGCGACGAAGATCCCTCTCTTTTCCCGTTCTGTTCACGTACCCCCGAAAATACAAGAGTCGAAATCGAGTGTAATATACTTTAATCGCGTGTGCATTCCTCGCTTAATTTTTCCAAGAGTGATCGATTATGGGCGACACGGTGCTGATCGAGAATCCTAGTCCGCTGGTGAACGCAGGCGGAAAATTCGAAGATAATATGGCCTCGTTACAGGCGTTGGAGGAGAAAGCCAAGAAGGCGCAGGAAGCTTTCGAGAAGGAAGAGAAGCTGCGCAAGGAGCTAGAGGAGCTGAACGCCAAGCTTGTCACCGAGAAAACCAACTTGCTGCGCCAGCTGGAGGGTGAGAAGGGCTCGCTTACCGATTTTCAGGAAAAATCCTTGAAATTGGCTGCACAGAAAGCCGACCTTGAATCACAACTCCAGGTAAGAATAATTTTTTTGTATTGTTTTTTTAACGAAAATTTAAAACGAAAAGAATTATTATTTATTTTAGCTATTTTTTGAAGAATTTGTCATTATTAAGATTTATTAACCTTCGTAAACTGAAAAATGTTTTCTAAAATTAACTATCTAAAGTTTTCTATAATTATTAATTATATTGCTAAATTATTTTAGCTATATTGGAAATTTGAAAATCGTATTAATTAAAATTGTACAGATTTGATAAAATTTTGTGATCTGTATTAATATAATAAAAAATAAAAAAATATATTTTAAAATAATGTGATAGGGTCTTTAAAGGTATAAAATTTCTTTACTATAATATTTTCAATTTTTGTAACTGATTATCATAAAATACATAAAAAACAAAAATAAAATTTTTGCTATTTTATTTCGTATAAAAAAAAATATTATTGATATAAACATAACAATTATAATATCCATGTTTTTATCACTATTAATAATTGTATATATTAATAATTGTATATATAATTATTATATATAATTATATGGAATAAAATAAGATTCTATGGAAAAGTCTATTGTCAAGAATAACAAAAAATGGTGTAGTTATAGACATTGTTTTCGATTTTACTAGCGTAAACTATAAGTTAGTTAAGTGGGAAGGGCAGAAAATAATATAATTAGCGGCTTAATTAGCACAGTGGGGCAAGCCGCGAGTAAATTAATACCGAAGGGCGAAAAGCATCATATAATTAGCAACATCGCATATAGATGACTATAATTCATTCAATTGCATCTGTTAAATTATACTCGATTAATAAATTTTAAATTAAAATATCAAATAGTAATGTTGATGATGGCATTAAATAAAGTATAACATTAATAAAAAGAGGAACTTTATAAGGAGAAGAATTAATAATTATCTTCACAATATTTTCGGATGACAAATATATTAAAAGAAAAACTTGATTAAGAAAAAAACTCGTTTATCCTCATTATTGGAATTTCTTCACGTTGCATTAAATTACCACTAGTAAATCTCTCCGAGGACGAAGGAGGAGCGGGAGAGACTTTTTCAGAAGAACGCGGTTTAAATCGGGATGCCATTAATTGTCAGGAGGGAGGGAGTGTTTTCGTGATTTAAATCGGCTCGAATTACGGCTTCGCAGGCGCGCAAAGTAGCGCGACAAAGTAGAGGAGGCGCGGAATTAGTCAGACGCGCTATTTTTCTTCCTGCGAGCAACGCGGACGCGTCATCCGGTTACGCGGACGACGCTTATATTCGGTCATATCGAGGCTGCTAAAATTACGATAAACGTACGTGAGTGTTTACACGATTTTATTGCATCTTTCCATGATTCAACATTGCGCACGAACGACACTTTCACGAAATTTCAGCAAACGCGAATCTTCGGTGGCTAACATTTTTAATTTCCTCCAAAATAAGGGGATTTATAATGAACAATAAATCGCGTATGACAAATTTTTTTAATTTTTTAAAAGCTTTTTTTATATAAAAATATTAGTCTTTGGAAAATTGCCCAGGAAATTAGCAGTGCAATTTTGACAATCATATGATTATTAACGAGAATTATTTTTTTATTCTTTGTACTTTTTTACGCATATCATGAAATTAATCTGCAATCTTAAATATCCTAATAATTAGAGCTCGATTTCTAAATAATTTATGATTATTTTGGGATCGGCTTCCCGGGAATTTTCTCGAGTTACGCGATAATTTTGTATTTTCCACGTTGTAAACATGTTGGAGGAAGTTGAGAGAACGTCGAAATTCTGGACGATCGCGTCGGAACGGCGTGGAAACACAGTATTTTTATCCGATAGTTAGAACTCATACAAACGCGTGCTGGAGAAGAGGTCATAATTTCTTGAAGGCGTCGCTCGCAGAAAATAGACGAGTCGTGATCGTGACTAGAAGAAGAGATTTTCTCTCTCTTTCTCTGTCTCGCTCTTTCTCTCCAGCCGGATTCCAGGCTGACTATTTTTAACGATGCCACTTAAACATTCACTTAAGACTCGCCCCGTCATCGCCTGTCATCGCAACATCCTCCAACGCCCGTCATCGGTTCGTAACATCTATCGTACATCGTTCTCCAACGAGCAATTTAACACTCTATTCCAATAAAATTAGATAAAATTAAAAAAACCGACGATATATAAAGATACAAGAAAATATTTTAAAGCCAATAAACGAAAAATATTAAATAAGAAATGTGAATTATTTGCAGATCAAGATACAAGATACATGTATAGAAATATAAAAGCGGTATAATTGCAATGATTATTAAATTATATTAGGCTTGATTATGCCATAAATTATTAAAAAATCATAATCTATTTTTCTGATTCTTCTGAATATATTTTAAGTATTCTTTATCATTTATTTATTTTTAATATTGATTTATTTAATTGCCATCTACCTAATATTTAATTTATTTTTATTAATGTGTTAATTTATTTTTATTATCATTACGAATGCTTTAAATGTGACTTTCGTTTCTCCGATTCGCCTCTAATTCTATCAAATTACCACAACTGTCAAGAGCGGCTGCTTCACTTCGTTAAGCGATTTAATATCGCGAACGCGTGGCACCTATTAAAAGCTCGCGCATCGAGTTCATCGCGATTGACCTGGTCGATGTCGAGAAAGAGAGAGAGAGAGAGAGATCCTCTCGCGATCATAAGAGGCGGAAGGCTACGGCCGCGTTATGTTCGACACCATTTACGGTTAGGGCGATGCAGGAAGAAGGAAGAGGGGAAAAGAACGGAGGGGGGGAGGGCACGTGCAGCAAATTTAGCAGATCCCAAATTCCAGGTTATTAAAAGTGGGCGGCGGCTTTAAGAACACGCTGGAGAGAGAGGAGACGAGTAAGAAAACGAAGGAGGTAACAGGTGTACAGTGTATTTATACGCGTGCGTCATAATCATGCAGCCGTATCTCCTTCGCTGCTCGTGATCTCTTCATCATCGTCGACGAGGTTCATGTCATCCCCGTCAATTTTTCCATCTCGCCCTCCACGTGGTCGGTGTGTTGCATCAGATTGAGGAGACAATCTTAGAAGAGATCTTCTTCTCCGCGAATCTCTTGTTTTGCCGGATTTATCGATCGATTAATTAATGATCTTTTCTCTTTCTCTCCCTCGAAATATATATTTTAATTTTTTTTCTGAATATCGATTGACACAATATTGTTTATACAGCCTTTTTTCCATTTCTTATTCGGATTTTTTAATTAAATTTTTTTAAATTAAATTTGTAAGAAACTTGCGAGAAATACCAAATATTTTTCTCGACGAATTTAGACTGGTCCCGTCGAATCAGCGAACGAAATGAACGATGAAGCGATAAGCGCGATGAACGAGGAGATTGATCGCATCGCGTCGGTCGGACAAGACATCGTGCCAATATTCTTTGCCCCCGCATTAACTAATATTAGGCGTTCGTATGTGTGCAAGCCCTGCAATTGCACGTCATTGCCAATTAATCTGCGAACCCGTGAAGCGAGGTAGAGAGATGCGTTCAACATTCTTGATGAAGGGGACTTGGCGCGCTTCAAAGGGTATTCCAGCGAGATAAATCTTACTCATAAATCTGTCATCGACCTAAATACTTCGTCTGCAAAAAGAATCTTGAGATTATGTCATCTTGAAAAAATAAGTTAAGATGTGACATTCGCTGAGAGTTATATTTTTAAAGACATATCACACATACATCTGTAATAATGATAAAATTAAAATGCAAAGAAATTAATAAAATGAAACATTAATGAAATATTAATAAATAAGATGAGATGATAAAGTGTAAAAAGGAATAATATTAAGAAAGGAATAAAGTAGAGAAATAACGTAGAGTATTAAATAATAAAAGATGGGTGTAAAATATTAAAAATTATATATATGAATATAAAATGGGGTATTTATAAAATAAATAAAGTCGAATATCAAGAAAAAATAATTAAAAATTTTAACTATGATTGTACACTCGATAATAATTAGTATACTTGAACATAATATTTCAAGAAATATTGCCAATTATGCTTATCTGGATATTTTTCATTCGCATAGGATCTCAACGACAGATTCAAAGAAGAGGAGGATTCGAGAAACAATCTCTTCCAGAACAAGAAGAAACTCGAACAGGAAGTATCCGGTTTGAAGAAAGATATTGAGGATCTCGAGCTAAATCTGCAAAAGTCCGAACAAGACAAAGCAACGAAAGATCACCAGATCAGGAATCTAAACGATGAAATCGCTCACCAGGACGAGCTCATCAACAAGCTCAACAAAGAGAAGAAGAACCAGGGCGAAGTTAATCAGAAGACCGCCGAAGAGCTCCAGGCCGCCGAGGACAAAGTCAATCATCTCAACAAAGTCAAGCTCAAACTCGAACAGACTCTTGACGAACTCGAGGACTCCCTCGAACGTGAAAAGAAATCACGGTAAGCAATAATTCTATGCATTTGATGATTGAAAATCTCTTTATAAGACATCTGAGAATCACTATAAATTTGTTTTAAATTTTTGATTAATTATTTCTTAAAGAACATTTCATTAACAATCTGTTTCTTTTGCTCACACTTGTAAAATTAATTTTAACACAACAATATAATATAAAAAGACCAAAAAAAAATCCAAAAAAAAGTAGGATAAATTTGATAACAAGAATATTGATGTAATTTCTGAAAATTTTATATAGTGCCGACGTTGAGAAGGCAAAGAGGAAAGTGGAAGGTGATTTGAAACTCACACAAGAAGCCGTTGCCGATCTCGAGAGAAACAAGAAGGAACTCGAACAGACTATCCAACGCAAAGACAAGGAACTCTCATCCTTGACTGCCAAGCTCGAGGACGAACAATCCCTTGTCGGCAAACTGCAGAAGCAGATCAAGGAACTGCAGGCTCGAATTGAAGAACTTGAGGAAGAGGTATGACAAGAAAAATGTAATCTAAAGTCATCCAATTTTGAAAAAAAAAGACGAAAAAAAAAATTTTAATCTACTAAGTTTTTTTAAGTTTACATGTTTTAATTACTCTTGAAAAATTTTATTAAAATGAACATTGCCTGCTTTATTAAATTTTTAATTCTTGTAAATTTAAAAAGAAATTAAATTTTGTGTATAAAATTAAAACAATTGAAAATTATAGAGAAAATTATTCTTAATAAAAAATTTTGAAATTAATTATAAGGAATTGGTTAAAAAAATAAATCAGATTTTTATTTTTGTCTCTTGTATGATGACTTGTATATCACTATCATCGCAACTATAGAAGTATATAACAATGTCTGTCCATTTTCCTCTTCAAGATCGAGGCAGAACGCGGCGGGCGAGCCAAGGCCGAGAAGCAGCGCAGCGATCTTGCTCGCGAGCTCGAGGAACTTGGCGAACGCCTGGAGGAGGCTGGCGGTGCCACTTCCGCTCAGATCGAGCTGAACAAGAAGCGCGAAGCCGAGCTGAGCAAGCTCCGCAGGGATCTCGAGGAGGCCAACATCCAGCATGAATCCTCGCTGGCTATTCTGCGCAAGAAGCACAACGACGCTGTCACCGAGATGGGCGAACAGATTGACACCCTCAACAAGCTTAAAGCTAGGTGAGTTTGCCAGACTTTGATCCTTTTTCTCGATGGAGAGAAATAATAGAATTTTTGAAAATTTTTTATCTTCATTTTTTTATCTTCATCAATCAATATCAATTTTAATCCTTTTTCTTTTTCGAAACTTTTTTATCTTTAATGTTTTTTCTAAATTTGAAATTGATGAAGAGAAATTGGGGATAAATTTGGTTATATTAATTAGAATTTAAAGATTTTCAAGTTTTTTCACTCAATAAATAATATTGCAAATTTAGGATGTTTTCATTGAGAGAAACTTATGCCATAAGGCGTAAAGATTAGGGGAGATCGATGATTAGATCAGTTTTCAAGTTTCAATTTTTTGACATCGACAACTATTAGATTTTCGAAGAAAATAAAAGTGTGAAGGCAACGGGAGACTTTAACGCAATATTTGCGATAGAGCCGAAAAGGGTCGACACGACATCCACGCCGAGTTGAACGGTTCGCGCGCTCTCACGGATCAAGTTTCGCGAGAGAAGGTATTTGAAAATACAAAAGAGATATGTCGAAGAGTGTTCCTCGTGCATCTTGTTGACTTTCCAGACGTAATCTCGGACTTCCTGTATATGTCCCTCGATAATTCTCTCGATTTGTAAAACACATGTGATTATCAGAATGGAATGATATATTTTGGAAAGACATTGCCTTGTTGCCCAAATTGTCTTGTTGTGTCGAATGCTGGATTAAATTCCATTGTCTATTAAAACACATGCAAAAATATATTAAATTTCAAATAAGAATATTTAAAAGGAATAAATAATATTTTAAAAAAACAAATAAATTATGAATATTAATTCATAATTTTTTTACTTTTTAAATTAGACAAAAATATTGTCAAAAATTGCAGATAATTACAAATAAATATACGCACTTATGATAGTAGTAGTTAATTTCTTGGATTGAATTAATATTTTCAAATTTTCAATCTTAGTTTATTAATTAAATTGGAATTTTTTAATTTTATAATAATTAAATTTTTTAATTTTGCAATCTATTACTTATGTTGCGAAAATAACAGCGAATTGCGATGGGATAATTTAATCTGGTATTCCGGAATGCAAATCAAAAATAATTCGCGTCATTGTCATTCATTTGTTGATCCCTTCAATTGTTTCCGTATCGATTGTCAGGGTTGAGAAGGAGAAGGTTCAATACTACAGCGAATGCAACGACTTGCGCACGTCTTGCGACCACTTGAGTAACGAGAAGGTAAGCCCTCGGGCTCGACTTCGATAATAATATCCGGATTAACGCGACTAACAGCTTCCGCTAGGTGCAGAGACGCAGCCCCACGACAATCTCAAAAGATCTATGTGGATCTACCTATTTTTCCCAAAATCACTCATGAACCATTTATCCGACACGTGAGTCGATAGTTCCCGCTTGCTCAGCATCGCTTGCGAATATGTGTGTAAACGATACGAGCTTGCCTTTTGCGTCTTATTCATTGTATTATTATATCATGGTTGAAAAATTAAAATAAGCAGTGGTTCTTTTGCCTTTTTATTGTATTCTATTGATTGCTTTCTACAAACCACTATTATTACTTTCATCTTTTAAAATAAGTAGTTTTCGAAAAGACAGCTTTCTGTCATATTTATTTTATTTTAATTTATTTTTTATACTAATAAAAATTGACAGATTAAACAGATGAAATTAAACAGACTAGACTTTTTTCTTTATACAAAAATTTCAAAAAAAATTACCTTTGTAACTTCAATAATCAGGACACTATCTAAAGGCGAGCTCGATATAAAAGATTCCGGCGATAGATCGAACACTAAAATTTTCTTCTTCGAAATCCAGGCTGCTCAAGAGAAGATTGTCAAGCAGCTGCAACATCAGCTGAACGAGACCCAAGGTAAGCTTGAGGAAGTGAACCGCACTTTGAACGACTTCGACGCCGCGAAGAAGAAACTGTCCATCGAGAACAGCGATCTGCTACGCCAACTGGAGGAGGCCGAATCTCAAGTCAGCCAACTGTCGAAGATCAAAATCTCACTTACCACGCAATTGGAGGATACGAAGAGGCTCGCGGATGAGGAGTCGCGCGAGCGCGCCACTTTGCTCGGCAAGTTCCGCAACTTGGAGCACGATCTGGACAACATCCGCGAGCAGGTTGAGGAGGAGGCTGAGGGCAAGGCTGATCTTCAGCGTCAACTCAGCAAGGCTAATGCTGAGGCGCAACTGTGGCGCACCAAATACGAATCCGAGGGCGTCGCCCGGGCTGAAGAGCTCGAAGAGGCAAAGAGGAAGCTGCAAGCCAGACTTGCCGAGGCTGAGGAGACGATTGAGTCTCTCAATCAGAAGGTCATCGCTCTGGAGAAGACTAAGCAACGGCTGTCCACAGAAGTGGAGGACTTGCAGATCGAAGTGGACCGCGCTACTGCCATCGCAAACGCCGCCGAGAAGAAGCAGAAGGCCTTTGACAAGATCATCAGCGAATGGAAGCTCAAGGTCGACGATCTCGCTGCCGAGCTCGACGCCAGCCAGAAGGAATGTCGCAACTACAGCACCGAGCTCTTCAGGCTCAGAGGTGAGAGGAATCGGAGAAATTCGATTTTATTGATTTCAAACTTGTCTAGATAAAAATATGCGAAAGATAAAATATAAAAAAGTATAAATTTGATTAATTTGCTAAAATTAAAATTCAAAAAAGTCTTCTGTCAAGTAACAACTTCTATCAAATTGCTTTCAAAATAAATTAAATTTTCTTAATAATGCATTTTTTTAAACTATTAGTATTTTATACTATTTATTAATATTTTATGCTATTTATCACAAAATTGTCGATTGTTTAGGTGCCTACGAGGAAGGTCAAGAACAGTTGGAAGCAGTACGTCGCGAGAACAAGAATCTCGCCGACGAGGTGAAAGACCTGTTGGACCAGATCGGCGAAGGTGGTCGCAACATTCACGAAATCGAGAAGGCCAGGAAGCGCCTGGAGGCTGAGAAGGATGAGCTTCAAGCCGCTCTCGAGGAAGCCGAAGCCGCCCTCGAACAAGAGGAGAACAAAGTGCTGCGCAGCCAGCTCGAGCTCAGCCAGGTCAGACAGGAAATCGATCGCCGCATCCAGGAGAAGGAGGAGGAATTCGAGAACACCAGGAAGAATCATCAACGCGCCCTCGACTCCATGCAAGCTTCCCTCGAAGCAGAAGCCAAGGTCAGCCATGCTTTTTCAGTGTTATTCTCACGCTCTTATAAAATAATGATATAGAAACAATGAATCAAAAAAACACTCTAATCTTACAATAAAATTCAATCCTTAGGGCAAAGCTGAGGCGCTGCGCATGAAGAAGAAGCTGGAGGCGGACATCAACGAGCTAGAGATCGCGTTGGATCATGCCAACAAGGCGAACGCCGAGGCCCAAAAGAACATCAAGCGATACCAGCAGCAGCTCAAGGACGTGCAGACCGCGCTTGAAGAGGAACAGAGAGCGCGCGATGAAGCTCGGGAGCTCCTCGGCATCTCGGAACGTCGCGCCAATGCCCTGCAGAACGAACTTGAGGAGAGTCGCACTCTTCTTGAACAAGCTGACCGCGGTCGCCGCCAGGCCGAACAAGAGCTCGCCGACTGTCACGAACAGCTGAACGAACTGAGCGCCCAGAACGCTTCCATTTCCGGCGCCAAGAGGAAACTCGAGGCCGAACTGCAGACTCTCCACGTGAGTGTTTATTCTACAATAATTTAATATTTTTTTTCGAAGAAATACAAAGTTGCACATTTATACATCTCTTTTCATCAGTCCGATCTGGATGAACTGCTGAACGAGGCGAAGAACTCGGAGGAGAAGGCGAAGAAGGCGATGGTGGATGCGGCCAGATTGGCAGACGAGCTACGCGCCGAGCAGGATCACGCTCAGACCCAAGAGAAGCTGCGCAAGGCCCTAGAGACGCAGATCAAGGAACTGCAAGTGCGCCTGGACGAGGCCGAGGCAAACGCTCTCAAGGGCGGCAAGAAGGCCATCCAGAAGCTGGAGCAACGTGTGCGCGAGCTGGAGAACGAGCTCGATGGCGAGCAAAGGAGACACGCCGACGCCCAGAAGAATCTGCGCAAGTCCGAGCGCCGTATCAAGGAGTTGAGCTTCCAGGTAAAATCCCATCTATAAATATCACATTCGTGCATTAATATTTTTAATATAATTAAAGAGATAGTTTTTTTAAATAGATTGTGTTCTTTTGTAGTCATATATGTGATTGAATTAATATTTTATAATCAGAAGATTCTTTAAATATTTTATTCTTACTATTAAATCATTAATTTTGTTAACTATATTTTAATATTATTTAATTATTAACTTTTATTAATTTTCTTGATATTATGTTATTAGTTGAAATTCTCACTCGCAATTAAGTAAAGAGTTTGTTTAAAGAGTGTTATTTTCGTTTCCAGGCGGACGAGGACCGTAAGAATCACGAACGCATGCAGGATCTGGTTGACAAGCTCCAGCAGAAGATTAAGACGTACAAGAGGCAGATCGAGGAGGCCGAGGAGATCGCCGCGTTGAATCTTGCCAAGTTCCGTAAGGCACAGCAAGAGCTGGAGGAAGCCGAGGAAAGGGCGGATCTTGCCGAACAAGCTATTACCAAGTTCCGCACCAAGGGACGCGGTGGAAGCTCCGCGCGCGGACTCAGCCCAGTGGTAAGCTATTAGACCTCTCTATCGTCATCGTGGAATTTGAACTCTCAATATCGAAATGCAACATACATCTTTTCTTTTTTTTTTTTTTAATCGAATAGCATTTGATTTTAATTTTAGCAATAATATTTCGAAAAATATTTGAGAAAGCACTTAAATTTTGTTTTATTTGAAATCAACATATTTTAAAATTTTAATTATAAATCTTGCGGTTTTATTCGAGCGATTTTTTGCCAATATTACAATTTCTCAGATATACAGGGTGTTTCTAAAATGATTATTTATTTTGTGAAATAATAGAATAAATTCTAAAAAAATTAAAATAAAAAATTAGCTCAAATAATAATAATTAAAAATTAATTAAAAACAATAGAAATAATAGAATAAATTATGAAGAATAAAAATAAAAAATTGGCCCAAATAATAATAATTAAAAAAATTGATTGACAATTTTTAATCAGTTTTTAATAATTATAAATAAACTGTTAGCAGTGTATAACAATTTTTTAAAATACATTTAATTTTGCCAAAATTGTAGATAATCACTTTAGGAACATCCTGCATATCACATTTTATCGAATTGAAAATCGCATCAGGCTTTAATTAATTGTAAGCATTATGATAAAGATAAAAAGTAAATCGTATCTGGTGAAAATCGTTAGAATCGGTCGCGCGTTCGGGAAGTCGAATATGTAAAATCGCAAACCTCGTTCAAAGATTGAAATAAGAAAGTGCGCTACACTCTCGAGGTCGATTGATGTCTAATTAGCGATCTCTGTATTCCTGTGTGCAGCCGCAACAGAAACGTAAGGCGGCGCCCGCATTGGAGTAAATGCACACACGTCGCGCTTGGTCCATGTAAGTCCGTGCACGTGTCGTGAGGCGCGTGTATGAGCGTGTGTGTGAGACGATAATCTTCTAGACACAGAGAAATAGATAGAGCAGATTAGAAAAGAGAATGGGTCAGGAGTTCACGAAACGCGAGAGGAACACGCGACTCCCCCTTTATCCCCCCTGCATCCATCAAGTGTCGCATTTGCACCTGTTTGTCCAATAATACTCTCACGAATGGATACGAGTTTGTTCTTCGTCATTAACTCTGTGTATCGCATCTCCTCGAGCCTTCTCTCTTATACTTGTAGATACTGCGAATTAGTAAGCGTCAGTTAGAGCAATTTTCTCGAGTTTTATCAATACTCTATCATGATTGGAACCGGGAATTATTTCAACAGATACAATCTTGAGTCGCGATAGAAAAGTGACTTTTAAATGCCAATATATAAGAGAAAAAAATATTCTTGATTAATTATTTATTGAGCCTATTTATAAAATTGATAATTAAAAAGAGAGAGAGAGAGAGGAGTTGAATAAATAATTTTAAAAATATAAATTCTTCAACCTATGAATTATTCTTGAATTATTTTTTTGAACGTATATTGAATGCTTTTTCAGTTGATTTTTAATATGGCATAAAATTATTACACCGGTTTCAATCTCTCGCCTAGTAGTGTCTTAGTGCATCTTAGTCCATCTTTTACACTTCTTTGTGATCCAGCGTAGGAATTAGTCGCGAAATTTCAGAAGGATGATTTTCTTCGGAATCCCCGAGGAATATTATATATATTCCTCCATCTTACTCTCCTTTCTCAAGTCAAAGTATGCCGATTATTTTTGTATATTCGTCTCCCCTTCTTCGAAGTTTATTTAATTTTCTTTTATCTAGATATGATGTTTATTCTGATTTGAGAGAGAGAGAGAGAGAATAAAGCTCTCGTTTATTTTATTTTCTTTCAAAAGATTTCTTCCTTTTTCTCATCGATATACACACTGTTATCGTCACTGTTGATTTTTGCTTTTAACAGTTCAGACTTAACAAGAACTGCAACTATAAATCGTGATTTTCCGCAAAGAGTTGTAACTAATATCACGAGAGAGTTACATGTCTGAAATAAATTCCCTCTCTCTGTAAAAATACGCCAGACATGGTGTTGTTGGCAAAACATAGAGGTGTCACGACCCTCGTTACGTCATTCCATTGACGCATTCGGGTGCAAATGATAAGAAACAAGAAAAGTTGGATTACGAGCAGGAACGACACAGAGAACGTGTCACTCGTCCCTACCCTCTTTAAACTCCGTATCAATGTTGTCTACACAAATCCGTGAAGAATTTTATATATTTTTATATTTGTTTTATATATTTTTATATCTGTCAAAACCTGCAAATACTTCCCTGCATATTTATAGTTATTTATAGTAATAAGAGATTAAAGTTTCACGTGTCTGTCTTCTTTCAGCCACATCGGCCTGCGTTCAAACCCCTATTAGATGGTTCCGCATTCCCGCCACGCTTCGACCTGCAGCCCGATGGTGAACTGTAAAGATCCTTCCGAGGAATTCGCTCAGATAATTATAAACCGACAAAAAGAAAAAAAAGAATAAAAATGTTAACAACAGAAAACTCAAACATCTGAAGAATAAAAAGGAGGGTAAGAGAAGGAGAAGGAACATCATCGTCCTCATCGAGTCCGAACGAAGACACGAATACATACAACGAATCCGAGAGCTCGCTCGGAGCTCTCAACGGCATCGTCGTCTCGCAATCGAGCGTTCGATCGATCATCACAAATTCGCGTTGTCTTTCTCGACAATAAAATTTCTTATAAAATTAATGCTCGCTCGAGAAGATCGAAGGAAAAGATGGGGACGCGGGAGAGGGTGCGTGTTGCTTCACTATGCGAGCTGACGGTCGAGGGAAAGAGAGAGAGAGAGAGAGAGAGAGAGAGAGAAAGAGAGAGAGAGTGGAAGAGCAAGAGATATCGAGCGAGCGGACGATGAGAGGGCGAGAGCCAGCGAGAGATATATTAATATTTACGTATTACACATACACACACATACACACAGAAAAATAAAGGGGAAAAATAATAACAGAGCGATAAATATACATATAAACATTACACCCTCGCGAGATGCACAGCAAGCAAAAGTGTTGAACGTAAATGAGAAAAATTAAAAAAAAAATAATACATACATATATATACATATATATACTCGCGAGAAGAAACGCGAACGAGTCGCGAAAAACGTTCAATAGCGCGTATCATTACATGTGTCATCCAAATGATGTCGTATCCTATAAACTTAATTGTAATTTATAAAGAGAGACGAAGTATGTATTTATTAAAGTAAATAAGCAATAAATAAAGATAAGAATTAAATCACCTCGCTTATATATGTTAGATTACTCGATCGTGAAAATGGAAATCAACAGAGATAAGAATTCGTTGCGCATTATTTTATTAATGTAAGGGGATTGTTTAATGTCAATCTAATTGTCAAGTTAATATTTCGTATAATATAAAAAATTTACAGCAATATACAATTGTGAAGTAATCGTAAAAAATTATCTCTTATCTTAACAAATATCTTCTCTTAAATTTTTTTGTTTTACGGAATAAAAAGGTCTTTATTTATTAGAGTTTAAAATTTATGTTATATTTAAAATTAATTTGAAAAAATTTTTTATCAAAATCTTTTATCAACTTAAGCTATTTTCGAAAAATTTAACTTTAGTCTATTCAACTTGCTATTATTCACAACTAGATGTTTACATCAAAAACTATATGCAACCTTGTATAATAAATTTCAAGTTGAGAGATTTGCAATCGAATGAAATCTCTCGCATTGAAGATAATTATCTGAAATTCTTTTTCACTTCGGTTCGCGAGAGTTGCCTGAATTGTCCCTTCAGGAGTTCCCATTGCGTCCATTTGTCCGAACTGACGCCAAATTCCTTGCATGTCTGCAAGAAAGCAGGCACGCATAATGATAGGTAGTAATGATCCACAGTGGGTAGCAGATGATGCAGAGTGTGCGAACCAAAGTGCGTAAGCGCCAGGAAGATCGAGTCATCGATCACCTCACGATCACGCACCGCGTCCACCTCGAGCAGACCCCAGTCCAGATCGTTCCTTGAAAATATTAGGAAAATGATAATTAGAAAAATTACCTTATTATATCCTTTGGAATATGTAAGGAAAAGATACTAAAATCATTTTGCTATTTAAAAAATTATTATGAGATTATATTAGAATTTATAAAGTTAAAAGTGGAATTATATAAAACGTCAAAATTAAAATTAAAATTTTTTAAATTAAAACTAAATCAATGTAATAAAGTATGAAAAATAGAATAAAAAAACTTATTCATACTACTAATTATTTATAATGAGAGAAGAGCAATCAATGAGAAGATTAATCAATAGAATGATTTAATAATTTAAGGAAACACAATCGATAGGTAACCTGTAGATATCACCGTCGTGGAAAATATCGGGATGATGATGAGCCGCGTTGAAGCTGATTATTCCAAACATAGTGCTACTGATCAATAGCATTATCAGCCACATCTTGAGTGCGACAAAAATCTTGGGCGCCAGCAAACTCATCGTCAAGGGTAACAGAAACGGCACAAAGTCACGAAATTCGAAAACTTCATATTCCTGGAATACCGAGTAATATCTAGAAACGATTAAAATCTTTAGCGCAATATCGAGATCAGAATTGGAATTTTGTCAGATGACTTCTTAATGTCACAAAATAATATAAATATATTCAAAGTTTAATTTTTATGATTTGTAAAATTGTATGTATATTTTACAATTAAAAGCAACAATTATATAATAATTATATAATAAAATTCTTAATCAAAATCAGAATATTAAAATTAAAGAAACAAAATTAATGTGGAATTCAAAATTTAAATTTAAAGTAAAGAAATATAGATTAACTTTTTTTTTAATTTCAACGGATGAATGTGAAATGGATTGTTACCGTTTCAAACCTTCCATTATATACATTAACATCCAGGCGATTGGACTGATGATTTTACTTATTATCGTCGCCAAGTAGGATTTATCCCTACGAGGCAACCATTGGAGAAACGGTTCGACTACATAAATCTCATAATCCCATGTAGTATTGCTATACATATGGTGGCTCATTACGTGCGAGATACGCCAATGCTTCGATGATAACATGCTTAGATCGAAGTAGTACATTCGAAAGTTGTCCCTCATGTGGAAGTAATTGTGCGCAGCAACGGTGGTCCATGTTAGAAAAATACCTAGAATTAATTATCAAGTATTTAAATCGATGGAGATTAATATGTTTGTATTTAATAACGATCAGAAAAATTAATGCAATATCATCAAAATTTATATATATGTATTCACACATTTATAAAGTTAAAAATTATTTTACTTTTATTTTTATAAATTTAATATTTTAAATTTAATATTTTAATATTTTAATATTCTTAAAAATTACTTTAATATTCTTACTGTTCATATATTTGTACGCTAAATTTTATTATTGCATTAGTCCTTATGTTAATAAATGTTTTTAGTCATATTTCGATTATTTCGAGAATGCTCACTGGCAAAAATAATAATAGCGTAAGAATTGGCGAAGGCGCCCGCGAGACTCAGAGCAAAAGTCGTGGCTGCCAAGGAGTCGGTGATGACATTTGTCGTCATGGATGGCCGATGAAAATTAACACTCTTTAAAGCCTCGGCTGCACGTCTCTTAAATGTGCGATAAAAGCCGTCCGATGAGAAAGTCAGTGGCACCGATCGTAATGTCGCAGCTTCTCGTACGTAGAATTTCGGCAGCAATTGTTCGGCCTTGTCGGTGATGTGATGGCTCTACGACGTTAGAATTGGAAAATCTCAATTGCAAGTACAAGTCTCAGATTTCTTTTCAAAAATATTATAAATTACAGGAACAAAAGATACATATATATACATAAAAATTATATAATTATAACTTTATTAAAAAATTTTTATTAAAACATTTTATTAAAAAATAATTATGAAAGTAAAATACAAGAATATATTAAATTAAATTTATATTAATATTAAGAAATAATAGATAAAGTCAAATTAAGTTTATTTAATTATATAACTATTAAAATTAAAAAAGAATGCATCTTAAAATTAAATTAAATTTATTTAACATTTTATCACATTAACATATACTACAATATGATGATATTGAATAATTTTCCTTTTGAATCGATACCTCGAACAACTCGGTGATGTCGGTTCCTTTTGTGAGCCGAATCCATTCTGCGCCACCCGGATGCGATTTGACGAAAGTCTCTAGATCGTAGAGTTTGTTTCCGATTCTCCACAATCCTTCCGCACCATCAATTCTTTTTCTAGCTTCCAGAAACTTAATGGCGGTTTTTGGATTTTTCCTCACTGGTAAATAAGCCAATCTGGGCACCGTACTAGTTTTTGACATATTGAAGGTTTTTTAATCTCCTCTACGAATGATACGGAAAAATTTGATACGACGGATCTATTGATTTGTCATTGCAGTCCAAGTTTCATGAAATCAAATTATAAATCCTTTTACATAAATTTTTTTAATTTGTAAAACAAACCACTCTCTCCTACTTACGCATATATTTTATAATAAAAAACTCATATGTGAAGAGCGTTTAAAAATTGGCAGAAATACATAGATGAAACCTAATAACGCACAATAGTGCAACTGTTATTAGATTAAAAATAAAAAAATAGCGTACACAAAAAATGTCAAAGAGACATAAAGCACACACAGTACAAAAAACTAAATATATTTAATCAGAAATAAAAATATAATATTTTGAAGTCTCTCTAGAAGTTTCTAGAAGAATCCGCAATTTGATTGATTCAAAGTGGATATAATTCTATCCATTGTAATATATGAAATATGAAAGTAAAAGTAATCAGTGAAGTATAACTTTTTTACAACATTTGCATCATTGACATAAATTTGCATATAAATTTCATAGAATGTGAACATTGTACACGTACGTAAGAATTATACTGATAAGTGGAGCGTGTTTGTCATCATCTATAAGTAGAATGATAATTTGAATATGTGACATTAATGCCCATGATACATTTCTACGCTTTCAAATCGAATGTTTAAATCATCTATCAAATAACTCGTATATCTTAAGAACGCTTTCTATATCAATAATTAACGATTAAGTTATTACTTTATAGCAATTGTAGTTATTAATTTAAAAGATCATGTAAAAAATTTATTTTAGAAAATCATATAAAATATTTATATAAATTATGTAAAAGTAATATATAATAAAAGTAAAAGTAATATATAATACATAATTTATATAAAAAAGTAATAAAAAAATTACATAAATATAATAATTATTAATAATGATAATTAATTTAATATAACAGTAATCATTATTAATTTAATAATTGTTAATACATTATTTAATAACTATCAACTAGTATCATTGTAAAATATCACAATGCAAAATTATCAAAAACTCCACTGTTATAGTTGTCAGAGATTGTAACCGATAAAACAAATCCTTTTTTTCTCTTTTTCACATTTTTCTGTTTTTCACTTTTATATTTGCCTGCCCCTTTGCGCTATAAAAAAATATTCACCGAGTATTTTACTCACTATGTATTGCATCGACATATCTATTCAATTTTAACGTATTCATGTTTCGTGTGCGATCGTAGGCGAACACGACAAATACATGATCTCTCGATTGACTAAATGATTCTTTTTAATACTTCCTTTTTATTCTTCAATAATCCGGTTACAAGACACGGCCGATGCAAGGTCGATATATATACCGTGAAAGTGATATTGAATAACGAATGAAGAAGTGCGCTTTAACATGTGCATCTCTTTTGGAAAACGACAATTGTCATTGATAATGACGTCGTCTTTGGTATCACGAATACGAGATATTTTGTTCGTGTCTGGAAGTTTATCACGAATTATATAATTCGCATTTAATCAGCTAATCAGTTAATCAGTTAATCTGTTTTTAAAGGTTTTAAGAGCGCTCGCTGCAACGCGATTTTGTAATATTCTTTTTTTGACTTTTTAGATCGTATGTGTGTTAGTACATTTTGAGTTACGACAGTTTGATTTTTTTAAAAATAACAATAGGCGAACACGACAAATACGTGATCTCTCGATTGACTAAATGATTGTATCATAAATATGTGATAAATTTGAAAAATTTCATCACGAAAGTGATGCACAAATATATATAAAAAGTGATATATAGAAAGTGTAAACAAATATATATATATATAAATATTACGAAATTATTTTATTATGATTATTTTATGCTTTAATCATTTTATGAATATGAAGAAAATAACTACGGAAAAAAAAGATAAAAAAAACTTAATCATTTTTTTGCATTTTCTGCATTTTTGAAGCTGATGATACTTTCTCCTCTATTAAGCTATAAAATTGTAATATCGTCGTTTTTCTCTCACCTTACAATAACAAAACTCTAAAAGTCACTTAGGTTGCAACAACTAGTGAAGTCTCACTACGCTAGAAGCGATGGCTCGTTAAAGCGACTTCACGCATTCTTCCGAGAGACTAAGTGAAACTGTTTTAATAGCAGCAAATGTCAAAACTTTAATGCGAAACAATCATGCATTAAACATTGGTCCGCTTTTTAACCCTGATAATTTAATCAGCAATGTATAAGTAAAACTTCGAATAATATTATGTACATTTTATTGAACAAACGTTTTACCATTTTATGTCGACGATTTTTTTTCTTTATTTGTTTATTTCTGGTTTTTATAAAAAAATTAGTGATTTAAAAAGAATAAAAACACAGAAACAAATAAAAAATAGAGAAATAAACATTGGGATGGAAGAGAATCATAGAAAAAAATCTATAATCATTCGAGAAGATTAAGTTTCTGTATATAATAATATTTATGAGTAAGGTTTATTTTTCATGATTCTTTATCGCGCTCTGTCTGCAAGTCAGCAACATCTTTATGACTCAAATTGATCTTACATTAAATTGATACATGATTGAGTAATATTTTCTTATACTGTTTCATTTTCGCCATCCATTTTCCAGCTATATTATCTTTATGTGTAAAAAATAGATTTAAAAGAAACAGAAAATGTTGATGAAATAAACAATTATTTTGCAGAAGAATTTTTGATATTTATACATAAAATATAAAAAAGAATTATAAAATATAAAATATAAAATATCTTTTACGGTTATCAATATTTATGTGCTGAAGCAAATCCAAAATCGACATGCTTATTTTCTTTGTAGTAAAAATTTAATTAAATTGTTTTATAATTAAATTTCGATCTGACAATGAAATATTTTGGTAAAAATAAATGTTATAGCTAAAGAACAACAATTTGATTATCAAGAAAATTTTGGAGATTTTTTCTTTTCATGATATATTCAATATATATATATATATATATATATATCAATTATATATATATATATATATATATATATATATATATCAATTATATATATAAATATTTAACGAATTAATCGAACGAATGCATTCCGATTCATCTTTTCATTTGGTATATATAAATATTTAATTCACTATTCGACTGATTGCGTTCCAACTCGCTTTTTTATTCCATATATATAAATATTACACTTAAGTGTGAGTCCAAGAAGCAGATTTCGGATATTCACTGTAAGTCAGCCGCTCCTCGGGCGATCGGGACGAGATTTAAACGGTAGTGCCGCGAAATGGTGTAGAATTTTATGCAAAAAGAACGAAATCGTTATCGCGTCCGGAAGTCGAGATATAAATTGGCCGTTTTTCGTCTGCGCGCGGACGGTCGAAATCGTGCACGACGCCGCGCATGTTGCCTGCCTCTCTCGCGCGATATTCTGTAACGCGGCGAGTAAAATGGCAAGCCGAATGCAATCGTTCGATTAATTCGTTAAATATTTATATATACCGAACGAAAAGGCGAACCAGAATGTAATCGTTCGATTAATTGATTAAATACTTATATATATCGAACAAAAAGATGAATCGGAATGCAATCGTTCGATTAATTAATTAAATATTTATATATATTTATATATATAAATATTTAACGAAATATTAAATAAAGATTATATATATAAATAATTAACAAAATATTAAATAAAGAAGATCGGCCAATCTGCGTGAGTAGAAGCACGCGGCGATGAGAGTCGTCCCACTGTAATCCGATACTACGAGCGCGGCGAAGCGGTGGGCGGATCGCCCTCCGAAACATGATGGTGTGGTTTGCGATATATCGCAATACCGTGCCGAAAAATGACCCGTCCTTTTAGTGGCGAGAAAATGCGCTATCATTTCCACACCACCTTGCGGTAGATATCATGGTGCGCTTTTTTTATAGTGGTTTCCCCTATAGGCCTATCACAGAATGTGTCACTTGTCCCCGCCCTCTTTAAACTCCGTATCAATGTTTTCTACACAAATCCGTGAAGAATTTTATATATTTTTATATTTGTTTTATATATTTCTATATCTGTAAAAACCTGCAAATACTCCCCTGCATATTTATAGTTATTTATAGTAATAAGAGATTAACGTTTCACGTGTCCCTTTTCAGCCACACCGGCCTGCGCTCAAACCTCTATTAGATGATTCCGCATTCCCGCCACGATTTCACCTGCAGTCCGATGGTGAACTGTAAAGCTCCTTCTGAGGAATTTGCGCAGATAATTATAAATCGACAAAAAGAAAAAAAAAATGAAAATGTTAACAAAAAAAAACTCAAACATCCGAAGAATAAAAAGAAAGGTCAGAGAAGGAGAAGGAATATCGTCCTCATCGAGTATGTCGACGAACAAAGACACGAATATATACAACGAATCCGAGAGCTCGCTCGGAGCTCTCAACGGCATCGTCGTCTCGCAGTCAAGCGTTCGATCGATCATCGCAAATTCGTGTCGTTTTTTTCGATAATAAAATTTCGATAAAATTAATGATCGCTCGAGAAGATCGAAAAAAAAGATGTGGAGGCGGGAGAAGGTGCGTGTTGCTTCATGCGAGCTGACGATCGAGGAAAAGAGAAAGAGAGAGAGTGGAAGAGCAACAGAGATATTGAGCGAGCGGACGATGCGAGAGCCAATGAGAAATATATTAATATTTATGTATTACACATACACACACATACACACAGAAAAATAAAGGGAAAAATAATAACAGAGCGATAAATATACATATAAACATTACGCCCTCGCGAGATGCACAGCACGCAAAAGTGTTGAATGTAAATGAAAAAAATTTTTTTAAATGTAATACATATATATATATATATATATATATTATACGAAATATTAACTTGACAATTAGATTGACATTAAACAATCCCCTGACATTAATAATATAATGCGCAATGAATTCTTACCTCTGTTGATTTCAAATTTCACGATCGAATAATCTGACATATAAGCGAGGTGATTTAATTCTTATCTTTATTTACTGCTTATTTACTTTAATAAATACATATTTCGTCTCTCTTTATGAATTACAATTAAGTTTATAAAATACGATATCATTTGGATGACATATGTAATGATACGCGCTATTGAACGTTTTTCGCTTCATTCGCGTTTCTTCTCGCGAGTATATATATATATATATATATATATATATATATATATATATATATATAGCGCGTATCATTACATGTGTCATCCAAATGATATCGTATTTTATAAACTTAATTGTAATTCATAAAGAGAGACGAAATATGTATTTATTAAAGTAAATAAGCAGTAAATAAAGATAAGAATTAAATCACCTCGCTTATATGTCAGATTATTCGATCGTGAAATTTGAAATCAACAGAGATAAGAATTCATTGCGCATTATATTATTAATGTCAGGGGATTGTTTAATGTCAATCTAATTGTCAAGTTAATATTTCGTATAATATAAAAAATTTACAGCAATATACATTATGAAATATTCGTAAAATATTATCTCTTATCTTAACAAATATCTTCTCTCAAATTTGTTTGTTTCATAAAACAGAAAAATCTTTATTTATTAGTTTTTAAATTCATGTATTTAAAATTTATTTGAAAAAAATTTTTTATCATAATTTTCTATCAATTCACTTATATTATTTTTGAAAAATTTAACTTTAGCTTGTTCAACTTACTATTATTCACAACTCGATGTTTACATCAAAACCTATATGCAATCTTGTATAACAAATTTCAACTTGAGAGATTTGCAGTCGAATAAACTGTCTCGCATTGAAGATAATTATCTGAAATTCTTTTTCACTTCGGTTCGCGAGAGTTGTCTGAATTGTCCCTTCAGGAGTTCCCATTGCGTCCATTTGTCCGAACTGACGCCGAATTCCTTGCACGTCTGCAAGAAAGCGGGCACGCATAATGATAGATAGTGATGGTCCACAGTGGGTAGCAGATGATGCAGAGTGTGCGAACCAAAGTGCGTAATCGCTAGGATGATCGAGTCGTCGATCACCTCACGATCACGCACCGCATCCATCTCGAGCAGACCCCAGTCCAGATCGTTCCTTGAAAATATTAGGAAAATGATAATTAGAAAAATTACTTTATTATATCCTTTAGAATATATAATGAAAAATTACTAAAATCATTTTGATATTTAAAAAATTATTGTATGATTATATAAAAATTAAGAGAGTCAAAAGTAGAATTATATGAAACGTCAATATTGAAATTAAAATTTTTTAATTTAAAACTAAATAATTTAATAAAATAAGAACAATTGTTTTTAATTTAATAAGTAAAATAAGAAAAATTTTTAAATAAAAGAAATTATTATTAATGTAGTAAAATAAGAAAAATAGAATAAGAAAACTTATTAATACTAATTAGTTATAATGAGAGAGCAACATGAGATTAATCAAAGAATGATTTAATAATTTAAGGAAACACAATCAATAGATAACCTGTAGATATCACCGTCATGGAAAATATCGGGATGATGATGAGCCGCGTTGAAGCCAATCATTCCAAATATAGCGCTACTGATCAATATCATTATCAGCCACAACTTGAGTGCGACGAAAATGTTGGGCGCAAGCAAACTCATCGTCAAAGGAAAGAAAAACGGCACAAAGTCACGAAATTCGAAGACTCCATATTCCTTGAATACCGAATAATATCTAGAAACATTAAAACCCTTTAGCGCAATATCGAGAATTATCAGAATTAGACTTTTGTCAGGCGATTTCTTAATGTCACAAAATAATACAAATATATTTAAAGTTTAATTTTTATAAATAATAAAATTGTATATATATATATGTGTGTGTGTGTGTGTGTGTGTGTGTGTGCGTGCGTGCGTGCGTGCGTGCGTGCGTGCGTGCGTGCGTGCGTGCGTGCGTGCGTGCGTGCGTGCGTGCGTGCGTGTGTGTGTGTGTGTGTGTATGTATATATATATATATGTAAATAATCATTAAAAGCAACAATTATTATATATAATAAAAACAATCTTAAACAAAATCATTATTTATATATAATAAAAACAATTCTTAAACAAAATCAGAATATTAAAATTAAAAGAACAAAATTAATGTGAATTTCAAAATATAAATTTAAAATAAAGAAATATAGATTAACTTTTTTTTAATTTCAATAAATGTGAAATGTACTGTTACCGTTTCAAACCTTCCATTATAAACAATACCATCCAGGCGATTGGACTGATGATTTTACTTATTAACGTCGCCAAGTAGGATTTATCTTTACGAGGCATCCATTGGAGAAACGGTTCGAACGCGTAAATCTCATAATCCCATATAGTATTGGTATACATATGATGGCTCATTACGTGCGTGATACGCCAATCTTTCGACGATATCATACTTAAATCGAAGTAGTACATGCGAAAATTGTCCCTCATGTGGAAATAATTGTGCGCAGCAACGGTGGTCCATGTTAGAAAAATGCCTAGAATTAATTATCAAGTATTTAAATCGTTTGAGATTAATATGTACGAATTTAATAATGATCAGAAAAATTAATACAATATTATCAAAATTTATATATGTATATTTACACATTTATGAAGTTAAAAATTATTTTAATTTTATTCTTATAAATTTAATATTTCATAATCCCATATTCTTACTGTTTATATATTTATACGCTAAATTTTATTATTGCATTACTCCTTGCTTTAACGAATGATTTTTTTAGTCATATTTCGATTATTTCAAGGATGCTCACTGGCGAAAATAATAATGGCGAAAGAATTCGTGAACGCGCCCGCGAGACTCAGTATAAAAGTCATGGCTGCCAAGGAGTCGGCGATTAGATTCGTCGTCGTGGATGGCCGATGAAAATTAACGCTCTTCAAAGCCTCGGCTGCACGTCTCTTGAATGTACGATAAAAGCCGTCCGATGAGAAAGTCAGTGGCACCGATCGTGGTGTCGCGGCTTCTCGTACATAGAATTTCGGTAGCAATCGTTCGGCCTTGTCGGTGATGTGATGGCTCTACGACGCGACGTTAGAATTGGAGAAAATCTCAATTGCAAGTACAAGTCTCAGATTTTTTTTCAGAAATATTACAAACTGCAGGAATAAAAGATACATATATGTATATACATAATATAATTACATAATTATAATATTATTAAAAAATTTTTATTAAAACATTTTATTAAAAAATAATTATGAAAGTAAAATACAAAAATACAAAGTAATTTAATGTAAATATTAAATTAAACTTATATTAATATTAAGAAATAATAGATAAAGTCAAATTAAATTTATTTAATTATATAACTATTAAAATTAAAAAAGAATGCATCTTAGAATTAAATTAAATTAATTTAACATTTTATCACATTAACATGTGATAAAATGTTAAATTAATTTAATTAATAACTAGGATGATACTGAATAATTTTGCTTTTGATTCGATACCTCGAACAACTCGGTGATGTCGGTTCCTTTTGTGAGCCGAATCCATTCTGCGCCACCCGGATGCGATTTAGCAAAAGTCTCTAGATCGTAGAGTTTGTTTCCGATCCTCCACAATCCTTCCGCACCATCAATTTTTTTTCTAGCTTCCAAAAACTTAGCGGCGGTTTTTGGATTTTTCTTCGCTGGTAGATAAGCCAATCCGGGCACCGTACTGGTTTGTGACATATTGAGTGTTTTTTTAATCTCCTCTACGAAACATACAAAGAAATTTGATATAGCGAATCTTGATTTGTTATTGAAGTCCAAGTTCCACGAAATCAAATTATACATCCTTTTATATATAAATTTTTTTTAATTTGTAAAACAAACCACTCTCTCCTACTTACGCATATATTTTATAATAAAAAAGACAATAAAATACAAATTTTCCTTTATATTCAAAAACTCGCATACTCGGAAACTCAAATGTGAAGAGCGTTTAAAAATTGGCAGTAATATATAGATGAAATTTAATAACGCACGATAGGACAACAGTTATTGGGTTGAAAATAAAAAAATAACATACACAAAAAATGCGATCGCACACGAACGTACGCGAACACGACAAATACGTGACCTCTCGATCGATTAAATTATTCCGTTTAATTTTTCCTATTTATTTTTCAATAATCCGATTACAAGACACGGCCGATGCAAGGGTATCGAGATACGTACCGTGGAAGGGATAACGAATGAAGAAGTGTGTTTTATCATGTTTATCTCTCACGGAAAACGACAATTATCATTGATAACGACAATTATCATTAATAACGACAATTATCATTGATATTTATGACATCATCTTTGATATCATAAATATGAAATTTCGTTCGAGTCTGGAAATTTATCACGAATTATATATTTCGCATTTAATCAGTTAATCAGTTTTTAGAGGTTTTAAGAGCGCTCGGTGCAACGCGATTTTGTAATATGCTTTTTTTGACTTTTTACATTGTAATTGTATGTTAGTACGTTTTAAGTTACGACAGTTTGATTTTTGAATAATAAGAATATTTTATTACAAATATGAAATAAATTTGAAAAATTTCATTACGAAAGTGATGAACAAATATATATATATATATATATATATATATATATATATATATATATTTGTTCATTTTCTATATATATATATTTGTATATAATTGTTCACTTTCTATATATCACTTTATATATATATATATATATATATATATATATATATATATATAAAGTGATATATAGAAAGTGTAAACAAATATAAATATTACGAAATTATTTTATTATGATTATTTTATGCTTTAATCATTTTTTGAACATGAACAAAATATAACTACGGAAAAGAAAAAACTTAATCATTTCTTTACAGTTTCTGCATTTTTAGAGCTGATGATACTTTCTTTTCTATTAAGCTCTATAAAACTGTATTTTAAATATATTTTAAAAATTCTTCCCCCCAGTTTATATAAAATATATTAAAATGTGAATAAAATATATATAATAAAATTCGAAAATACAAAATAACAAATTATCTCTTTGATATTTATTTTTTCGTGTTATTTTGTATTTGTTCTCGTGCAGCGAAGACTTTTAGCTCGCATTGTATATCATCATATTGTATATGATACATGTCGTCTCATTATAATAATCATTTGTCAAACAAAAAACATTTACATATGGCACTTATATATCGTAGGAGTAAAAAATTTTAACGATATAATGCACACAAATACGTTCTATGTAACGATCAATTGCATCAATATCATCGTTTTTCTCTCACCTTACAATAAAACACTGAGTCACCTAAGTTGCAACAACTAATGAATTCTCACTGCGCTAGAAGCGATGACTCGTTAAAGCGACTTCATGGATTCTTCCGAGAGACTAAATGAAACTGTTTTAATAGCTATCAGTAAATGTGATAACTTTAATGCGAAGCAATTGCGCATTAAACATTGATTCGCTCTTTAACCCTGATAATTTAATCAACAATATATAAATAAAATGTCGAATAATGTTATGTACATTTTATTGAACAAACGTCTTTTATCATTTTAATGTCGACGATTCTTTCTTTGTTTGTTTATTTTTGTTTTTTATAAAAAAATTGGCGATTTAAGGAGAATAAAAACGCAAAAACAAATAAAAAACAGAGAAATAAACATTAGGACAGAAGAGAATCGTAGAAAAAATTTACAATCAGTCGAGAAGATTAAGATTCATAATAATATTTATGAGCAAGATTTATTTGTCATGATTCTCATCGCGCTCTATCTGCAATATCTTTATGATTCAAATTAATCTTACATTAAATTGATACATGATTGTGTAACATTTTCTTATACTGTATCATTTTTGCCATCCATTTTCCAGCCACACTATTTTGATATGTAAATATAAGTAGATTGCTTTAAAAGACTGCTTTAAAAGAAGCAGAAAATGTATTGATGAAATAATCAATTATTTTGCGGAAGAATTTTTTGTTTATACATAAAATATAAAAAAAATTATACATAAAATATAACATATCTTTTACGCTTATCAATATTTATGTACTGATGCAAATCAAAAATCGACATGCTTATTTTCTTTGTCGTAAAAATTTAATTGAATGTTTTATAATGAAATCTTGATCTGACAATGAAATATTTTGGTAAAAATATATGTTATAGCTAAAGAAACAACAACTTTGTTATCAAGAAACTTCTGTATGCAAAATATCGTTCGATTTTCAGTGGCTTGCAAAGAGAATTTAATTGTATTTAGAAATAGTGCGAAAATAAAATTAAAAGCTTAAAAGAAAATTATATTTAAATATGTGACACAAGATTTTTAAGATTTTATTTTGAAATTTACAATTTTCGTGGAAATTTTGAGAATAGAATTATATATCTGAATTTGTTATAAACATAACTTGGAATTTTTACGATAATTTACCCAAGCATTAAATATATAAAACTGAAATTAAAATGTTACTTAAACAAAGACATCTTGAAATTAGCCAAAAGAATGTTTATGATGAGTTCTGATTTTTCTAATAATATTTAATATAATTTAATAAAATTCAATTGCTAATCATACATTGTTATATATAAACAAATAATAAAATGAAATAATTTAATATATGTAATAAAATCAAATAATTCAATATAATTTGATATTATTTTAATAATTGTTACATAATAATTTAATAACGTAATATTCTATTTGTGTAGATAAAATAATATTTAAAGTAATTTATAATAATATTCGATTTTCAATATTTATTAATTGTCGAAACTATTATCATCTAATAACACAGAGTATTGTTTCTTCTAAAAAATCGTTTTTTTCTGTTGAATTATCATGATATATTGAGTTGATAATGCAAAATACGTTATTCGTTTCTCGTAAATTTGTATTTATCGCGAGGAGCAGGTGCAGGTGCAACAGATCGATGATGCATCAGATGCGCAGATATACGCGATGACTTACATAAATCGTCAGCCGATCTTTAAGAAAAACTCTCAATATTCTTGCAAACGTCATCGCACAGCAGAAATTTATCACATTGTGTTATTTTTATGACATTCGGAAAGATACCGATTTTACGCATTTCTAGTAAACAGAGTTATTTTTACATTATATTGCATAATATCGGACGGGCATCCAAGATGCGCGTGACGAATTCATGTAGAAATGATGCGAAACTAAAAAGAACTAGACTAAATAAAAAGCAACATGTGATAAAGCGATAAAGCAATAAAAGAAACATGAAAAATATAAAACATATATTACTATTATTATAATAATTAAAATTTGATAATAAAAATTATAAAATCGCATTATATGTATATATAAAATTTTTAAAATAGGAAAATAAGGAAATTGTGTTGTATCCGATTAGAGAGATTTTTCTTTTCATGATATATATATATTATATTCCATTTTTAATACATAAATATATAATGGCAGTTCTAATATGAGTATAATAATAATAATATACACGATCTAAAAGAGAGAAACATTTCCTCGAAAAAGATTTCGCGGTAAATGTGAGGAGAATACTTACATCTAATTAAAAAAAAAACGATTGTATTGCGCATGTCAAGGTCAATCCATCTCCTTTCAATAATGGATTGTTTTCGAATTCATTATTCATTAATTCGCCTAAATCAGAATTTTAGAAGTTGCATTTAGAACCGCCTCTCCGCAGAATATTCAATTAATCATTTTTTTTCTACAGGAATTACAACAGAAGATTACTCAAAAACATCTTGATATTATTATTTGGAGATCATTCCTAGTCCAAATAATATTTGTAAAATTATTTTATATATAATTCTATACAATCTTTTATACATAATCTCCTTTTCCAGCTTTCAGAGAAAAAAAATATATAATCATAATCTTAAAATAATATTATAATTATAATTATTAACATAATTATATTTTCTAACATAATTAGATTTTCTAAAAATTTTTACAAAATACAATTAAGCGAAGCAATTAAATAAAATAAGTTTCCAATGATAACACTAATAGCTTTAATTTTGTAAGCATTATGATAAAAATAAAAAATAAATCGTATCGGTGAAAATCGTTAGAAATCGGTCGCGCGTTTTGGAAGTTGGATACGTAAAATCGTAAAGCTCGTTCAGAGATCGGAACAAGAAAGTGTGCTGCACTTTGGAGATCAATTAATGTCTAATTAACAATCTCTGTATTCCTATGTGAAGCCAACAGAAACGTAAGGCGGCGACAGCCGCGTTGGAGTAAACGCACACACGTCGCGCTTGATCCATGTAAGTCCGTGCACGTGTCGTGAGGCGCGTGTATGAGCGTGTGTGTGAGACGATAATCTTCTAGACACAGAGAAATAGAGATAGACGCAGATTAGAAAAGAGAATGGGTCAGGAGTTCACGAAACGCGAGAGTAATACGCGATTCCTCCTTTATCCTCTGCATCCATCAAGTGTCATTTGCATCTGTTTGTCCAATAATACTCTCACAAATGGATACGAGCTTGTTCTTCGTCATTAACTCTGTGTATCGCATCTGCTCGAACCTTCTCTCTTATACTTGTAGATACTGCGAATTATAATAGTAAGCGTCGTTACAGGAATTTTCTCGAGTTTTATCAATATTCTATCACGATTGAAACCGGGAATTATTTCAGCAGATACAATCTTGTTTCGCAGTAGAAAAGTGACTTTTATCAGTCAATATAATAGAAAAAATATTCATGATTAATTATTCATTGAGTCTATTTATACAATTGATAGTTGAAGAGGGAGAGAAAGTTGAATAAATGATTTTAAAAATATAAATTCTACAACCTATGAATTATTCTTGCATTATTTTCATGAACGTATATTGAATGCTTTTTTAGTTGATTTTTAATATGGCATAAAATTATTACACCGGTTTTAATCTCTCGCCTAGTAGTGTCTCAGCGCATCTTCTACACTTCTTTGTGATCCAGCGTAGGAATTAGACGCGAAATTTCACGAGAATGATTTTCTTCGGAATCCCTGAGGAATATTCTATACATTTTTCCATCTTACGCTCCTTTCTCAAGTCAAAGTATGCCAATTATTTTTGTATATTTGTCTCCTCATCTTCGAAGTTTGATTTATTTAATTTTCTTTTATCTAGATATGATATTTATTCTGACTTAAGAGAGAGAAAGAATAAAGCCCTTGTTTATTTTTTCTTTCAAAAAATCATTTCAAAAAATTATTATATTTTTTATATTATATTTTTTCTTTCAAAGAATCATTTCAAAAAATTATTTCAAGCCTCATAACTCGAAGAGTACTCAATGAAGAAATACTTTATTATAGTGTTTTGGAAAGCACTCGAGATAAGCTATAAGAATAAGTAATAAAAATGGGAGGTTCCATTTAAAAAAATGGAGATGACTTTGAAATCTCTGAAGCGCCTCTACCTACAAAAAATTATTAGTAGCATATTATGGTCCTTTTGGTACCGTACAACATTTATACAAAATTTTTGTATCTCTAAAAATAACAGAGGTATTCCAGGTGGACAGAGTTATTGGTCCACCCTGTATATATATATATATATATATATATATATATATATATACACATATATATATATACTTGCGAGAAGAAGCGCGAACGAAGCGAGTCGCGAAACGTTCAATAGCGCGTATCATTACATGTGTCATCCAAATGATATCATATCCTATAAACTTAATTATAATTGATAAAGAGAGACGAAGAATGTATTTATTAAAGTAAACAAGCAGTAAATAAAGAGAAGAATTAAATCACCTCGCTTATATGTCAGATTACTCAATTGTGAAATTTGAAATCAACAGAGTTAAGAATTCGATGCGCATTATATTCTTAATGTCAGGGGATTGTTTAATGTCAATCTAATTGTCAAGTTAATAGTTCGTATAATATAAACAATTTACAGCAATATACAATTGTGAATTATTTCTAAAAAATTATCTCTTATCTTAACAAATATACATCTTCTCTCAAAATTTTTTGTTTCATAAAAGTTGAATAGAAAGATCTTTATTTATTAGTTTTCAAATTCATATGTTATATTTAAAATTAATTTGAAAAAAATATTTTATCATAATCTTTTTTCAATTCACTTAAGTTATTTTTGAAAAATTTAACTTTAGCTTATTCAACTTGCTATTATTTACAACTAGATGTTTACATCAAAAACTATATGCAACTTTGTATAACAAATTTCATCTTGAGAGATTCGCAATCGAATGAACTGTCTCGCATCGAAGATAATTATCTGAAATTCTTTTTCACTTCGGTTCGCGAGAGTTGCCTGAATTGTCCCTTCAGAAGCTCCCATTGCGTCCATTTGTCCGAACTGATGCCGAATTCCTTGCACGTCTGCAAGAAAGCAGGCACGCATAATGGCAGATAGTGATGGTCCACAGTGGGTAGCAGATGATGCAGAGAGTGCGAACCAAAGTTCGTAAGTGCCAGAAAGATCGAGTCATCGATCACCTCACGATCACGCACCGCGTCCACCTCGAGCAGACCCCAGTCCAAATCATTCCTTGAGAATATTAGGAAAATGGCAATTAGAAAAATTACCTTATTATATCTTTTAGAATATATAATGAAAGGATACTAAAATCATTTTGCTATTTAAAAAATTATTGTATGATTATATATAAATTAAAAGAGTCAAAAGTAGAATTATATAAAACGTCAAAATTAAAATTAAAATTTTTTACATTAAAACTAAATAATTTAACAAAATAAGAAAATTTATTTTTAATTTAATAAGTAAAATAAGAAAAATTTTTGAATAAAATAAAGTATTATTAATGTAGTAAAATAAGAGAAATAGAATATAAAAACTTATTAATACTAATTATTTACAATAAGAGAACAATATAAGATTAATCAAAGAATGATTTAATAATTTAAGGAAACACAATGAATAGGTAACCTGTAGATATCACCATCGTGGAAAATATCGGGATGATGATGAGCCGCGCTGAAGCCAATCATTCCAAACATAGCGCTACTGATCAATATCATTATCAGCCACAACTTGAGTGCGACGAAAATGTTGGGCGCAAGCAAACTCATCGTCAAAGGCAACAAAAACGGTACAAAATCACGAAATTCGAAGACTCCATATTCCTTGAATACCGAATAATATCTAGAAACGATTAAAGCCTTTAACGCAATATCGAGATCAGAATTAGAATTTTGTCAGACGACTTCTTAATGTCACAAAATAATACAAGTATATTTAAAGTATAATTTTTATAAATAGTAAAATTGTATATATATTTCATCATTAAAAGCAACAATTATATAATAAATTTTTTAAACAAAATCAGAATATTAAAATTAAAAGAACAACATTAATGTGGAATTCAAAATATAAATTTAAAATAAAGAAATATAGATTAACTTTTTTTTAATTTAAATGAATGTGAAATGGACTGTTACCGTTTCAAACCTTCCATTATATACACTAACATCCAGGCGATTGGACTGATGATTTTACTTATTATCGTCGCCAAGTAAGATTTATCTTTACGAGGTATCCATTGGAGAAACGGTTCGGCTACGTAAATTTCATAATCCCATATAGTATTGGTATACATATGGTGGCTCATTACGTGCGTGACACGCCAATCCTTCGACGATAGCATACTTAAATCGAAGTAGTACATGCGAAAATTGTCCCTCATGTGGAAATAATTGTGCGCACCAACGGTGGTCCATGTTAGAAAAATGCCTAGAATTAATTATCAAGTATTTAAATCGATGGAGATTAATGTGTACGCATTTAATAATGATCAGAAAAATTAATACAATATTATCAAAATTTATATATGTATATTCACACATTTATAAAGTTAAAAATTATTTTAATTTTATTTGTATAAATTTAATATTTTAAATTTAATATTTTAATATTTTAATATTCTTAAAAATTACTTTAATATTCTTACTGTTCATATATTTGTACGCTAAATTTTATTATTGCATTACTCCTTGTGTTAACGAATGTTTTTAGTCATATTATTTCGAAGATGCTCACTGGCGAAAACAATAATGGCGAAAGAATTGGCGAAGGCGCCCGCGAGACTCAGTACAAAAGTCATGACTGCCAAGGAGTCGACGATTAGATTCGTCGTCGTGGATGGCCGATGAAAATTAACGCTCTTTAAAGCCTTGGCTGCACGTCTCTTGAATGTACGATAAAAGCCGTCCGATGAGAAAGTCAGTGGCACCGATCGTGGTGTCGCAGCTTCTCGTACGTAGAATTTCGGCAGCATTCGTTCGGCCTTGTCGGTGATGTGATGGCTCTACGACGTTAGAATTGGAAAATCTCAATTGCAAGTACAAGTCTCAGATTTTTCTTCAGAAATATTACAAATTACAGGAACAAAAGATACATATATATACATAATATAACTATATAATTTATAACTTTATTAAAAAATTTTTATTAAAAATTGTTTTTAAAACATTTTGTTAAAAAATAATTATGAAAGTAAAATACAAAAATACATTAAATTAAACTTATATTAATATTAAGAAATAATAGATAAAGTTAAATTAAATTTATTTAATTATATAACTATTAAAATAAAAAAAAATGCATCTTAGAATTAAACTAAATTAATTTAACATTTTATCACATTAACATGTACTACGATGATACTGCATAATTTTGCTTTTGATTCGATACCTCGAACAACTCGGTGATGTCGGTTCCTTTTGTGAGCCGAATCCATTCTGCGCCACCCGGATGCGATTTGGCGAAAGTCTCTAGATCGTAGAGTTTGTTTCCGATCCTCCACAATCCTTCCGCACCATCAATTTTTTTTCTAGCTTCCAAAAACTTAGCGGCGGTTTTTGGATCTTTCCTCGCTGGTAAGTAAGCCAATCCGGGCACCGTACTGGTTTTTGATATATTGAATGTTTTTTTAATCTCATCTACAAAACATACGAAAAAATTTGATACGGCTAATCTTGATTTGTCACTGAAGTCCAAGTTTCATAAAATCAAATTATACATCCTTCTACATAAATTTTTTTAATTTGTAAAACAAACCACTCCTTTCTCCTATTTACGCATATATTTAAAAAAAAAAACAATAAAATACAAATTTCTCTTTATATTCAAAAAATCGTATACTTGGAAACTCATATGTGAAAAGCGTTTAAAAATTGGCAGTAATATATAGGTGAAATCTAATATCGCACGATAGTGCAACAGTTATTAGGTTGAAAATAAAAAAATAGCGTACACAAAAAATGTCAAAAAGACATAAATAACACACACAGTACTAAAAACTTTTTATATACTATATTTAATCAGAAATAAAAATATAATATTTTGAAGTCTCTCTAGAAGTTTCTAGAAGAATCTACAATTTGATTCAAAGTGCATATAATTCTATCCATTATAATGTATGAAATATGAAAGCAAAAGTATTCAGTGAAGTATAATTTTTTTACAACATTTGCATCATTGACATAAATTTGCATATAATTTTCATAATATGTGAACATTGTACACGTACGTAGGAATTATACTGATAAGTGGAGCGTGTTTGTCATCATGTATAAGTAGAATAATAATTTAAATATGTGATATTAATGCTCATGATATATTTCTACGCTTTCAGATCGAATATTTAAATCATCTATCAAATAATTCGTATAACTTAAGATCGCATTTCTATGTCAATAATTAACGATTAAGTTATTAATTTATAGCAATTGTAGTTATTAATTTAAAAGATCATGTAAAAAATTTATTTTAAAAAATCATATAAAATATTTATATAAATTATGTAAAAGTAATATATATTACATAATTTATATTTAAAAAAAATAATAAAAAAATCACGTAAAGATAATAATGATTAATAATAATAATAAATTTAATACAATAGTAATAATTATTAATTTAATAATTGTTAATACATTATTTAATAACTGTCGGTATCACCAAGTATCATTGTAAGATATCACAATGCAAAATTATCAAAAACACAACTGTTATAATTGTCACAGATTGCAACCCGATAAAACAAATCTTTTTTTTTCTCTTTATCAATTTTTTCTGTTTTTCACTTTTATATTTGCCTGCACTTTTGCGTTGTAAAACAATATTCACCGAGTATTTTACTCACTATGGATTGCGTCGATATATATATTCGATTTTAACGGATCCATGTTTCGTGTGCGATTGTACGCGAACACGACAAATACGTGATCTCTTGTTCAACTAAATGATTCCTTTTAATACTTCCTTTCTATCCTTCAGTAATCCGGTTCAAGACACGGCCGATGCAAGGGTATCGAGATCCGTGGAAGGGTATCGAGTACCGTGGAAGGAATATTGAATAATGAATGAAGAAGTGTGTATTAGGATTATCTCTCTCGGAAAACGACAATTATTATTGATAATAACAATGTTCACGTACGTAGGAATTATACTGATAAGTGGGGCGTGTTTGTCATCATATATAAATAGAATGATAATTTAAATATGTGATATTAATGCTCATGATATATTTCTACGCTTTCAGATCGAATGTTTAAATCATCTTTCAAATAATTCGTATAACTTAAGGACGCGTTTCTATGTCAATAATTAACGATTAAGTTATTAATTTATATTTTATATCATAAATGATATCATAAATATGAGATTTTGTTCGAGTCCGGAAATTTATCACGAATTATATAATTCGCAATTAATCAGCTAATCAGTTAATCAGTTTTTAGAGGTTTTAAGAGCGCTTGCTGCAATGCGATTTTGTAATATGCTCTTTTTGATTTTTTAGATTGTAATTGTATTAGTACGTTTTAAGTTACGACAGTTTAATTTTTGAATAATAACAATATTTTATTACACATATGTGATAAATTTGAAAAATTTCACAAAAGTGATAAACAAATATATATAAAGTGATATATAGAAAGTGTGAACAAATATATAATATGGTATAAATATTATTTGTTATAAATATTACGAAATTATTTTATTATGATTATTTAATGCTTTAATCATTTTATGAACATGAACAAAATATATCTACGGAAAAAAAATAAAAAACTTAATCATTTCCATGCAGTTTCTGCATTTTTGGAGCTGATGATATTTTCTTCTCTATTAAGCTCTATAAAACTGTATTTTAAATATATCTTAAAAATTCATTCACCCAGTTTATATAAAATATATTAAAATGTGAATAAAATATATATATAATAAAATTCGAAAATACAAAATAACACATTATCTCTTTGATATTTACTTTTTCGTGTTACGTTGTATTTGTTATCGTGCAGCAAAGACTTTTAGCTCGCATTGTATATCAGATACATGTCGTCTGATTATAATAATCATTTATCAACAAAAAACATTTATATATGGCACTTATATTTCGCAGGAGTAAACAATTTTTTCGAGATGACGCAAATACGTTCTATTTAACGATCAATTACATCAATATCGTTTTTCTTTCACTTTACAATAACACAAAACACTAAATCACTCAAGTTGCAACTAATGAATTCTCACTGCGCTAGAAGCGATGACTCGTTAAAGCGACTTCATGGATTCTTCCGAGAGACTAAATGAAACTGTTTTAATAGCTATCAGCAAATGTGATAACTTTAATGCAAAGCAACTGCGCATTAAACATTGGTCCCCTCTTTAACCCTGATAATTTAATCAGCAATATATAAATAAAATGTCAAATAATGTTATGTATATACATTTTATTGAGTAAACGCCTTTTATCATTTTAATGTCGACCATTCTTTCTTTATTTTTTTATTTCTGTTTTTTAAAAAAATTAGCGGTTTAAGAAGAATAAAAACGCAGAAACAAATAAAAAACAGAGAAATAAACATTAGGATAGAAGAGAATCTTAGAAAAAATTTACAATCGAGAAGATTAAGATTCTGTATATAATAATATTCATGAGCAAGATTTATTTGTCATGATTCTCATCGCGCTCTGTCTGCAAGTCGGCAATATCTTTATGATTTAAATTAATCTTACATTAAATTGATACATGATTGTGTAACATTTTCTTTATACTGTATCATTTTTGTCACCCATTTTCCAGCCACTATCTTGATGTGTAAAAATATAGATTGCTTTAAAAGACTGCTTTAAAAGAAACAGAAAATGTATTGATGAAATAATCAATTATTTTGCGGAAGAATTTTTTGTTTATACATAAAATATAAAAAAAATTATACATAAAATATAACATATCTTTTACGCTTATCAATATTTATGTGTTGATGCAAATCAAAAATCGACATGCTTATTTTCTTTGTCGTAAAAATTTAATTGAATTGTTTTATAATTAAATTTTGACCTGACAATGAAATATTTTGGTAAAAATAAATGTTATAGCTAAAGAAGAACAATTTTGTTATCAAGAAAATTCTGTATGGAAAATATCGTTCGATTTTCAGTGGCTTGGAAAGAGAATTTAATTGTATTTAAAAATAGTACGAAAATCAAATTAAAAGCTTAAAAGAAAATTATATTTAAATATGTGACACAAAATTTTTAAGATTTTATTTTGAAATATACAATTTTCGTGGAAATTTTGGGAATAGAATTATATATCCGAATTTGTTATAATAACATAACTTGGAATTTTTACGATAATTTACCCAAGCATTAGATATATAAAGCTGAAATTAAAATATTACTTAAACAAAGATATCTTGAAATTAGCCAAAAGAATGTTTATGATAAGTTCTGATTTTTCTAATAATATTTAATATAATTTAATAAAATTCAATTGCTAATACATTGTTATATATAAATAATAAAATGAAACAATTTAATATATGTAATAAAATCAAATAATTTAATATAATTTGATATTATTTTAATAATTGTAACATAATAATTTAGTAATGTAATATTCTATTTGTGTAGATGAAATAATATTTAAAGTAATTTATAATAATATTCGATTTTCAATATTTATTAATTGTCGAAACTATTATCATCTAATAACACAGAGTATTGTTTCTTCTAAAAAATCGTTTTTTTCTGTTGAATTATCAAGATATATTGAGTTGATCACGTAAAGTGCGTCATTTGTTTCTCGTAAATCTGTATTCATCGCGAGGAGCAGATGCAGGTGCAACAGGTCGATGATGCATCAGGTGCGCAGATATACACGCGATGACTTGCATAAATCGTCAGCCGATCTTTAAGAAAAATTCTCAATATTCTTGCAAACGTCATCGCATAGCAAGAATTTATTACCTTGTGTTATTTTTATGACATTCGGAAAGATACCGATTTTACGCATTTCTAGTAAACAGAGTTGTTTTTACATTATATTGCATAATATCGGACGGGCATCCAAGATGCGCGTGACGAATTCATGTAGAGATGATGCGAAATTAAAAAGAACTAGACTAAATAAAATGCAACATGTGATAAAGCGATAAAGCAATAAAAGAAACATGAAAAATATAAAACATATATTATTATTATTATTATAATTAAAATTTGATAATAAAAATTATAAAATCGCATTTGATAATAAAAATACAAATTATAAAATCGCATTATATATATAAAATTTTTATGAAAATAGGAAAATAAGGAAATTGTGTTGTATCCGATTAGAGAGATTTTTCTTTTCATGATATATATATTACATTCCATTTTTAATACATAAATATATAATGGCAGTTCTAATATGAGTATAATAATAATATATATACGCGATCTAAAAGAGAGAAACATTTCCTCGAAAAAGATTTCGCGGTAAATGTGAGGAGAATACTTACATCTAATTTAAAAAAAAAAACGATTGTATTGCGCACGTGGAGGTCAATCCATCTTCTTTCAATAATGGATTTTTTTTGAATTCATTATTCATTAATTCGCATAAATCAGAATTTCAGAAGTTGCATTTAAAACCGCCTCTTCGCAGAAATGTTCAGTTAATAAATTTTTTTCTACAGGAACATTACAACAGAAGATTACTCAAAAACATCTTGATATTATTATTTGGAGATCATTCCTAGTCCAAATAATATGTAAAATTATTTTATATATAATTCTATACAATCTTTTATACATAATCTCCTTTTCCAGCGAACTTACAGAGAAAAAAAGTATATAATCATAATCTTAAAATATTATAATTATAATTATTAATATGATTATATTAGATTTTCTAAAAATGTTTACAAAATACAATTAAGTGAAGCAATTAAATAAGATAATAAGTTTCCAATGATAACATTAATAGCTTTAATTTTAATTGCGTATTAAATATTTATCTTTTTAAATATTTACCTTTATGTGTGTAACAAGTTCTTGATAAAATTTTATTTGATTGTTTCTCGATTACGTTACTTGATTACGTTTCTCGATTACTTTGCTTGAAGTTATTTGAAATTACGACGTTAATTATTAAAACGCAAAAATATTAGTTTGAAAATTCAATATCTTTCTTTTTTTCTTTCTCTCTCTTTCTAGTCATGTCTTTCTATTGATATTTCTATTTTGTTTTTACTTTTCAAATTCTTCAAATTCTCCGTTCAAATTTGCCGTTTCTCAAATGAAAGCTTCGATTAAAAATGTCAGCAAAATCGTCGTCACGAGGATGCTTGGCTTAATCTTCATGAAATTGGCAGAGTTTTTGAATCTCCCATCGATTCTAGGCGTCGTACTCATCATATGATCTTTGTGATCCATGTGATCCATGTGATCCCTGTGATCATGCATTATTGTCGTGGAATAAGTCGAAGACGACATCGACGCGCAAACCGTACCCATGATAAGTTCTTCGGTTGATCCCGTGAGTACCCTAAAGTTATAGTCTTGCGGGTCCAATTGTGAGTACATGAAGACGGGCAATCTGTCTGAGAGAACCCACAAATTGCCATTCCGGTCGATCTGTCAACATAATGCGATCAAAATTGAATAATGTGACAAAAAATGTGGAAATAATGTGTATCAAATTAAAGATTTCCATTAAGACTGTTGTATACGCATAATTTTATGAGGAATAAAAAATGTGTGAAGAGAGAAAATAACGTTTAATCTCTATTACTGTTTAATTAAATAATTGTACTTCGAGCATGAAAGATAGTAGACAATTGTTTCCGGTGACTAGATATTTTGTTCTTAAAGACGTCTTTAAGACGTCTTTAGACGTCATCTTGCTACCTGGGAATGTATCAAAATTCCTTGGTAAAAATGCAGAATAAATTATTTTAATCTTCATTTTTATTATTTATTATTTCATTATTTAATAAGCCAATTATTTTAATAAGCCATTAAAATTGGGATGTTGCTGTTTTTGGTAATTCTAATAATATAATATACGACGATGACATAAAATGTTAAAATTTACGGTATATATATATATATATATGTATATATATATATATATATATATATATAAAAATAATATATATAAAAATGTATCAATGTTATTTTAAAATTATATATATATATATATATATATATATATATATATAATTTTAAAATAACATTGATACATTTTTAGAGATGATTAGATTAATACGGATAAATACTGATATATACTAATAAATACTGATGATAGATTAAAATACTGATAAATGAATTGTGGAACGAACTCAATAAATTCTTGATTACCTTGAGATCGTTGGGGAAAATCATGGTCACATTGTCCTGATATACGTAACCCTGCTGTTGCGTAGTGAATTTATTCTGCGGTCTCCAGCAGGCGATGGTGTTCAGATTTGTAAGTGCGTAGAAGAGAATTCCGGTTTTCCGATCCAGGAAGCTGACACTGCTCTGGCCGTTGGGACCACGCGAACCCAATGTTTGGAATTCGTGAGACGTTTCTGGGACATGTGAATGAAAGAAATTAGAGCCTCGATAAACACCTCACGTTTGTCCTTCAGACATACAGGAAATTCCCAACCATTTTAGAAGTACTTTAAATCCTTTTCGCTGAAAAGTTGGGACAATAATCCTTGAATAATATTTAAGAGCTCGAAACTAAAGCTTTCAAAGAAATAATAAAAACTCTTTATCCTTATAATTAAAATATATTTTTATAATTTTAATTCGAGAATTATTATAAATGAAGTATTTAAAGTTTAATATGAAAAAGAGCAGAAAAATCATTTTTACAGAAAAATCTTCAATTATCTTTAATAATCTATCATTAAAAAATTAAAGCATTTGCAATATCATATATATTGTAAATGATTTTCTAATTTTCTTAGAATAAATAATTTGTTTAAATCTCCTTCAAAAAATAATTTTAAGAGCAATTATCTCAAATAATTAATTATAATTAAATAAAAATATTAAGTTTCTAATAGGAAAATATTATCAAGGTATATTAAATAAAAATCACTGATACGTAAATAAGATAAAGTTCTTAAGGAACATGAGATGCAAATATGACAGCTAACTTTCAAAATCCTTTTTACGAACTATGCGGAAGACAATCATTATCGCCACGCAAAGTGTGCGTTAGACAATCGAAGGATTAATCGAGTATTTATCTTTCTCGCAGAATTCTTGTCAAACATACCCGCAGCACTAACGCGCTGAGGATCACGTAGTAATCTCGTAGTAACGGAAAATTCCATCCCGCTGGAAAGTGGATGATAGTACATGGTGCTGTAGCCGTCACCTGTCGGTGCAAGAGCCATTCCGAACAGGCCATCGTTCCATTGGAACGGTATTCCCGACACCTTGAATTCTCCGCCCTGAGAAAAACAGTTTACATTATTAAAATTCGCCGCAAAACTTTGCTCAAACCATCCAATAAATCAAAATTCCAAATCTTCATATTTTTTTCTCTTAAAAAGCATTTTTCTCAATTTAATTAATCAATATGCAAAATTATTGAAGTTAGCAAGATAATTAAAAGCTTGATATTATTAAGTATCTTAGCTATCGAATCATCAATTTTTTCTAAAATCCATTTTGCCTACCATCGGATCCGGATGGAAGGAGTGGTGCTTGACGAGCCAGGAGGAATGGAGGCTCCAGGAGTACACGACGAGTCCCGGTCCGCCCAGGTCGCCCAGGTAGCCATACGAATCCTCGCACGAGTAATCCTCGACGGCGATATTGGCGAATAGAGAATCAGCGGTTCGCTGATCCGCTGGTATCACGTGTTTGCGCAGCACGCGATCGGTCGTCAGGTCGTAGACGATCAGCGCCGGCGGCGCCTGCTGCTCGGGGTTGCCCATGATGTCCGTCAGGCCCGTGTCCAGGACCCACAGCCGATTGCAACGATCGGCGCGTACACGAAACGTCGATACGATCTCTGGCACGCCGGCGGCGCCGTATTGATGGGCCTCCCAGGACGGATAAGGGATGAGGGGTGGCGATTCGCGAGTGTCTGAAAGTCAATGAACCTCGATGACATTAATCCTCGAAAGGAAAGGGTGAGATCTAGATCCTTTAAGATTTGATTGTTGTTAACATTCATGCTTGATATTTCTCTTGATCACTAAACATTTCTTCCTCCATTGAGAGATCTCGCATATATTTATAGTTATTTTTGTTCAAACTCGATGAATGGAAAGATGGCTCAGCAGAGAATCGAAAGGATAAGAAAAAATAATTTTATTTAAATTAAGAAAAAATTGTATACCAAATGATTGTTTTTGAATCTTTTTAGCGGGCGATCTTTCGAAAGAGAGAAGGACTAGTCACCATTGAGTCTAATGTAATTGAGACTAGCGGCGATTCCCTGTTTCCACCTCGGCACGGTGATGAAAATCCGGTCGCCGGCCACTTCCAGACCCAAGGGCAGGTTGTCCTCTTGCTTGTAATCCGGGAATACTCTCTTGGTGTCGTTACTCGGCCAGTCGTAGTCGATTTGTTTCCAGCGGTAGACGACTCGCAGTTTGCCGATCGCGCCGTCCAACAGAACGATCAGAAGCGCGATTACGATGATTGACGCCCGGCACCGCATTGTCATTTCTGATATAAAATCGATTTATCCCGGTATATCTATAAGATTGATAACTTTTATGAAACGATGCCAAATTTGGCAGATTCTCAGATCGGAACAAAAATTAATTTTTTATAAAGAAAAATATTAGGAACTTTTAAAATTAATTTGTCGAATATATATGTTTCATTTTTACAAGCAAGAAATAAAAAGATGAAAATTCTGATATAAAATTATTTATCCCGATATATCTAGATTGATAATTTTTATGAAGTAATGCCAAATTTGGCAGATTCTCGGATAAAGACAGGAAAATAAATTAATTTTTTGTAAAGAAAAATATTAGAAACTAAAAAGATGAAAATTTAAGCTTGCGAATTATTAGATCGCTTGTATATCATTGTGTTCTTTGATATCCATATTTTATATTAATTTTCTTTAAAGAAAATGCGGAGAATTTTAAGAAAGTAAATCTCGGGGGCGGGATAGATCGTGTATTATGTATCCAACTAGTTTTTCCTTGAAAGCCGATGGCCTTCGTATTTATTGCGGTTCGCTAATTAATTAATACATACACGTGTTACGCACGTAACATGTAACTATTGCAAAGTCGCAGAAACTAGGTTTCTTTGTCATCGTTTCTTACATAAAAAGTTGCTATGAAACGGAAATTAATGATAAATGATGAATTAAATGGTAAAATGTGAATTCAATTCGCAAGCATTGATTTCTTGAATCATTTATCTTTTTAGAATTAATGCTTAAAATTAAAGAGTTTGTTGAAATTATTTTACAATGTGTAATTTTTTTTCGGAGCTAAAATTTTTAAATATTAATAAAACATTGTAATTTTATTATTATACTTTTATATTATATTTTTAATATAATATAAAATTTATTTATAACATTATATTTTTCTTATACTTTTTTATATTATATTTATTGTTATTTGCTTCGTTGTAATTTAAGATTTAATTATTTATTCAACTCACTATTTATGTAAGATTTGACTCGTGCATGTTAACATTATTTAACTTTTCCTTCTTACGTTGAAAAATCTTACTTTATTATTCTAACAACGGATCGGTAATCTCACATATGTTTCGCAAGTGTCTTGACTCTTTTCAATGACGTAACGGGTCGTGGAAACAACGGTACTCATGTTGGTATCTATAGAAATTGGGAAGTCTCTAAGTTGCGAGGTACATTATGAAAGAGTATCAAGACGAATTGTATACGAAAAGATAATTATTGAAGAAATTTCTCCGACACAGCGTTCAATTTTTACTGTTTATTCTTCATCCATTTATTTATTCTTCATTTCTAACTGTTATTGTATTACGTAAAGTCTCATTCTAATTACACTATTTAAAACATTCTAATTACACTATTTAAAGAAAATTTAATAAGCTTAAAATGTAACGTTTCTCACAACAAATATTCAAGATTATTTTCATATAATGTAATTATATAATTTAATTATATACTTATATAATTTAATCTATTTATGTTTAATGTTAAGTAAAAGAATTAAATTAATATTAATAGAGTTAAGAATCTCGAATTTAAATAAGATCGGCTTAAAGTAAAGTAAATGATAAACTTAATTATTTGAGAAATGTAATTTATAAAAATACTTAAGGTTTTGATTAAAAAAATAAAATTTATGAAATTTAAAAAACAAAAACAAGATAGTTTATATCTTCAGTAACTTTATCTATATCTTTCAAAATTGATTTTATAATTAGAAATAATTGTACACGGATTTTATAAATCTTTTTCAAAAATTTGATTCGTCACTCATCCATCGAGATTCTTCTTCAACATTAATACATGGAACAGAAGAGATTGTTCGATGATGAAATGCGCATAAAATGATTTAAACCCGGACATGCCATTTATACTCGAGAAACTGACAATTCACTACCGTTGTATTTGCCATCATCGAGTGATGGAATCTTCGAAGGTCGCCATTAGAAAATAACCCATACCGGTTTGCATAGCTCATCATTTGTAATTTTAAGTAACGTTACATACTTACATAATAGCAGGTGATAAACAGATAGATATTGTCATCTACATCAGTCAAGCTGTTATCGTTACATCATTTTTTAATATCATTTTAATATTTTTACATAATTAGATTTAAAATTAAAATTGAAATTAATAATAAAGATAAATAAAAGTAAATACTAAATGCTAACAATAAGAATAAAAAATTCTAATTTAAGAAAATTCCAATTATTAAGATATAAATTTATATGAAATTAATGTAAACTTGAAAATTATAAATTTAAAAAATGATAGAAATTACAACTGTCAATTTTTATTATAAACTATTTTTGATTTGATTATTTATATTTATAAATTAATAACATAAAAAAATTTCGTAGAATAACATATGATATACATTTGTACGATAAAATAATGGCTTTTAATCGAGGCAAAATTACTGATTTTTTTTATCGGGGATTCGACGCCCTTTCTCTCTTCGAGAGAGAAGGCAATTTTGTTTTAGTAGAACGCGGCTTAAATCACCGGGACAAATTTTCTATGTTTAACAAGCGGCTAATAGCACGTAACACGGTTAACGGAAAATAGAAAGCAATCAATTTTTCGATAGTTTTATACTTGACCCGTTAACAGAGACAATAACCGCGCATCTTTCATATATCAGTACATGTATGTGTTATTTCATACCATGTTATACTTTTAACATTACGCTTTAATTTAGATATTATACTTGCGTACGCATTTTTCACTCAAAATGTATTCATTCAAGTATCCATATTTCTGAAGATAAATTGCATTTATATTTAATCAATACAAAACAAATTATGCAATATATATATATTGCATAATTTTTCACATTATCAGTTCTGTTTTTTCTATTATCTTTGTTATAATATTAGTTTCTATTTACTTAATTTAATTGAATTAAAAAATTAATATTTATACATTATTCTTTTTATTATATTTTTTAATCTTTTAAATTTTTATTGTATTTTTTATATATCAATTTTAATAATGTGTTAATGACATTAATAATTTTAATAACACTGATAATTTTTATTAATTATTATTGTAATTATTTTCACTGAGCGAAAATTGTTTGCATAGTCATAATTCTCTCGATTTCATCGTAGATTGCTCTCGTGAAAACTCTCGTGTACCGAAAAACGGTCTCACATCGTTTAAATTTTCCTACAAATTACACGCGCAATTTCTATCTTGAATAGAAAGCACGAGCCATAATATCTCCTTGTAAGGCAAAATTATTCGCGACCAAGTTTTCTGTCAAGTCATAAGAGTTTTCGAGAAGCTGCATATCTCACTTGTCTTGCGTGGTTTTGCAGACTCGTGTTCTGTATTCGAAACATACTTTCAATTAATGCCAATATATGCTAATTAAATTTGTCCCATTCATCGATGAAAATAGAATTGAAAATAGAGAGAAAAATCTACTCTAAACGAAAGAAGATTTTCAAGGATCCGAAATAGTCAAATGAAGTAAATAATCCATTTTTGTTCAATTAATTGCTTTTATATAAACAATCGAAGTAACAGAAATAAATTAATATAGCAGTAAAATAAATTTAAAAAAATTAAAATATACTTTTGTAAATTCTACAATTAATAAAGAAAATTTTATTTACAAATTATATTTATTTATAAATTAATTATTTACAAATTAAATTATATTTATATTTGTAAATAAAATCTTATTTACCTATATTTACATATTTATACTACTATATTAATTTTTTTTTATTATTTCGGTTTTGGAGAAAATTATTATTTGCAAATATGTATTCGATGCAAAAGACGATTATATAGTCATATCATATAATTTTTTCAAAAAACACATTTCGATTGTTTAAACAGATTTTAGGAATCGAGCGTTCTTCAAATTATCTTTACACATCTTTTACACATCTTTCTTATGATGCTTTACACGCGTTTTACGAGTCTTTTAAATTTTTCTTTCCATTTTATTCTCTCTTTAAAGGACATTCGCATTACGAACACAGAAGGATAATCAATGATGCTTGAAGGATGATTATTTACACTCAATCTGCTTGATTCTGGATCACAGCACAGCTCGGCTTATTTAGATCTCGTCTCGGAAGAGAGCGGTGCGACAGGTCGGACCACGCGCGACAAACTGGGAATTGGTCGGCGTGTCGACCTGGCTGTAGCCGCGGTAGCTTTTCCCCTAGGTATATACACCATACAGGTACGGTACCGTTGTAGATCCGGTCGGCAAACCTGCCGGCCACGTTGATTCATCGCGACAATCATGCAGGAAGAGAGCGATCGCGGAGGAAACTGTCGAAAGTTCTAATTTAATCTGTCAAAATAATAAATAATTATCTTGAATATTAACACCTTCATAGTATGGAAATTTTATTTAATTGGCGAAAGACGACAAGGACAATCGCAAAAATCAAAAGATAATGAAAAGAGAAATAATGTATATAAATCATGTAATTATCTTTGGTTTCTTCAAGATATAAATATGTAATTATGTCAGCTGTCAGCTTTTAAAAAATCTACTGAAGAATGACATATAAGTAATAATTTTGAGATACTTTAAATATCTTTTCAGAATAAAAATTAGGAATTTTTTGAATAATGCATAGATTTGAAAAATAATTATATAAAAATGCTTCTCTATAAATAACATTGATAATATTCCATTTAAGTATTATGTTTAACAATAAATTTAAAAGTAATATATATATATGTATAATATTTAAAGTGTATTTCTTTCTCTATTATACAATTTTTTAATAATAGATTAGAGATTTAAAAAACACCGCAACAATACGTTTTATATCATATGCATACTATAAACGATAATTATTAATGATTGTAATATTTTTATATATTTCGTTTAAAGAAAATTATAACTAAAATTATAATTATATTTTTAATTATAATTTTAATTGCAACTAAAATTATTCACTTGGAAAATGTCAGTTACAAATTGTTGAGATAATACGAATAGAATTTAACCATAGGATAGATATGCGATTCATGAAAGTACTCGATGCGCGCGAATCACAATACCATCGTCTTCTCATCCGGGTGAGCGAGTCCGCGGACGATTATCCAAGAGTACAATGAAGAAAACGTCGTCGTGAGATTAGCGTGCTATTTGCAAGCGAGCGAATCGACAAGGAGGCGCGAATGTATAAGCGAGACCGTGGTTTGCCTCTCCCGCGACCGGGCGTTTTTCTCGTCTCTCGTATCACGCAATCTCTTTCTGTTTGTGCTGCTACGAGTTTTACGCTTTTTCGAGGTCGATTGGTCGCTAGGTAGGTAGGTACATTATATCTAGCTTTCACTTTCGTGATTGTCAGTGCCGTATAATCGCCCTTCTGTATCTCTGTCATTCTATGGAATGTCGGTAGAAACTAAAATAAAAAAAATAAGACCAATTTGAAAAATCAAAAGTATATAAAAGATATTAATTTTAACATCAATCATAATTAATTTTCTTATCTTCGATTGACTCGTGTCATAATTTAATGCTGCGCATGATTCGATAAATGTCATCTGAATTTTTAAATCAAATTATTCGAAATTTCTGAGTAAAATTCTGTCAAATTTGATTTAGAGAGAATTGGGAATTTATTTCAAAAAAGTAATAAGTAATTCGACTTGTGTGTGGATTTTCTATATTAATCGTAGTATTATAAATGAGAGAATTCATAAACGATATTATGAGAGGTAAATATCAATTTTTAGATAATCTCTTCTTTATGTATAAAGAAAAAAATAAATGTTATCTTGAGACTTCTCGAGGTTTCTTCCTGTTGAGACGATTGCTGCAGGATAGTTCGTTCGATACGATACTGCCGATTAGCTCGTCCTGCCGTTCACCAGTGATCAATCGGTTCACCTATTCACCTGAATCTGCCTAGTAAATTCCAAGACCTTGCTCGCTCTTCCTTTCGTGCTTTGTTCGTTGATAGCTCGATCTTTTGTTGCTTTATATTTTTTTAAAAATCTTATTTTATTACCTTGAAAAGATTAATCTTTAAATCTTTTTATTAATATTTAATTTATTACTTTTCAAAACTTTTATTTTTTAATTTAATTAGATATTTTTATCGCTTTTCATTTCATCAAACCTGTTGTAGAAGCGATTCAATCAATCTAAAAAATTTGAAATTTCAAAAGTGGACCGTGAAATTCTTATCAACGATATCCGGAAAAAATGCGACCGCTATTTTCAGTATAATTGTGTGTCAGAGTCTTTTTTGTCGACAAAAATCAGCGATAACTAACCGCAATGACGAAATCGACATCGCTTACGCATAACCGGTTTGTCTCACGCAACGATCGATGATAAATATTAATAAATAAAACTGAAAACCAATTATTTCCGCTCGCAATCAGATAACTAACGTTCTCAATGTCGCGTTGTTTAAATTATCATAAGTGGGTTGTTTTCGCAAAAGATATCATCATGAAGATAAAAATATCGTTTTACACTTGTTAAACAGGATAAAAAATTAATCAAGATCACTCAAAAAGAAATAATTATAAAAATAAATAACAAAAAATAAAAATTGATAACAGGAAAGTATTTCGCGCGTTTAGAAATAAATGACATTATAAATAATAATTTATTCCGTTCAAGAATGTAATTAAAATCGAACAAGTTACACATCGAATAGTTTCTTTTTGCGAAACGTGGAGGAAAAATTTTCGAATAAATTGAATTTCAAAGATTCCAATAATCATTAAAATATCAATCTTGTTCTCGGGAAAGACCGGAAATAAACTCCCACTGTGTGACGATAAAAAGTTGCAGAAAGCAACTCTTATGCAGTCGCCGTTTGTTGTAATTTACGACACGAGCGAACGATTGCATACGAATGAAAAATATGGGGTATCGCTCTATAATACTAAATTTCATTCAACGGTCGATGGTGCCGCGTAATCGCGATTGTGTTATCGCGAACGTTGACCCCTCGACGATATTATGTGGGCGTGCGCTCTGAAATTACCGGATGTCTATTTAACCATAGCTCTCGGACTCACGAAGGTCTACATATGTTTAACAACCGCGAGGGCTGTTTCGAAAAACAAGAGAAAATTCACCTCGCGTTGACCAATCAATACCAGGGTTTACTCGGTGCAGACGTAATGTTCGCAGAAAAGCCAACGTGACATTTGACTTTCGAACTATGCCATCGGCATTTGCAGGTGTGCCCGCGGTTCACTCTTGTCTCATGATTAAATATCCTCTTTCGATCATGATATCAATTTTCGATTAAAGAGTTTATTTTCCCGAACCTTTCCTGGATCGATATTTCTAGATTCAGAAAATGATTTGAAAATAAACTCTCAGATTATTTATTTCCCTATTTAGAATATTTACAACCTTTTTATCTTCTTCAAGATTATAATTAAATTTTTATGCAGAGTATAAAATGCACGTAGTGTATATATGTTCCATAAAATTAATATCGAACTCGGGCAATGATCGAAATCATAATCGCCCATAAATTTTCGTCATCGCAGAGATTTTCTCTCGAGAAAGGAAAGGAAATGAACGCGAAAGCGATGAGAAACTACGCTTCATAGAAAGTTACTGGTGAACCAGTTTCACAGAAATAATCTATTTAAGTTATATCAAGTCGTTATCAGGGAACAATCTTTTCCCGAAGCTCGTAACAGTGCCATGTGCGAACTGCGCAGACTTCACGTAATGAATATTTTCATTTATCTGACGATAGGCGATCTATGGATATTCAATTATTATAAGTCTGAGGTAACTCATTCCATTTAATTCAATTTTCTCAACTATAAATTTAATTCGATCTTAAATAATCGCATAGTTATTCAAGTTTTTTTCACATTAGGTTTAATTAGATTTTTATTTCTCTCTTAATTATAATTTTATTTATTAATTGTGAATTTAAGATCAATTTTCTAGAAGATACGAAAACATCATAATCATTCTTGTTTCAAGGATTATATAAAATAAAATAGACAAGCGTTATTACAATCGAAGTCACAGCTCGATTCTTTCTGGTCATTTTTATTTAATCAATTTTTACTTTTGTTTTTCAATCGATTATCGATTTTTCCAATTACAATGCATGACTTCGATCGCAAAGTCGCCCGAAAATTCGATGACATTCGTTTTCGAACGATTTTATTTAATCAATCTGTGAATGGATATACACATTCGTATCACTTCGCTACTTTCTTTCATCCCTCTCTTTCCTTCCTCGATCATTATTGTCCGTTCTGCTCGTACGCAGTCGGCTGAAAACAACAAGGTTGTAGAAGGATAGAAGCTACATCTACCCGCGGTCGATCCTTGCTTCGGAAGTAAAGCGGCGGCAAAAACCGAAATCGCTCTCCTCTTGAAAACGATCGATTGCGTTCGCGAAAATCGGTCTCGCTTTCTTGCGAGGCTCCATTTTTAGCGGCCCTCGGAATAGACGCTCTAATCGTCGTTGTGTTCATTAAGCGGTAGTCATTAAGCGAACGCCATGTCTAATTAAACATCATAATCGCGATGAAACGCCTCGACGAAGCATGTCGTTAAAAGTCTCAAGTCGAAGAAAATTACGCGCGTAATTTACATAAATATATATCTCTTATTTAAACCATAAAATAACAAAAATAACAAATCTATAAAAAACATTCATTAAAATTTCCTATCAAACGTAATCATAAAATTATTCGCAAAAGAACTAAAATTTTTGCAACAATATAATTATATTAAATTGATAAATATATTAAAGTGGTAGAGAGATTATATAATTATTCTTAGTATTTGTTAAACATTATAGATAGAGATAAAAGAATATTAAGTAGAAATAATAGATAATAAAAATAATAAAATAATAAAAAGATTAATAAAAAGAATATTAAATAAAAATAATAGAATATTAAATAGAAATAATAGAATATTAAATAAGAATAATAGAGATAAAATAATATTAGAAATAATAAGATGATAAATTAATCGGGATAAAAACATTTAAATGCGAATGAAAAATATTCAATAAAAAAATTCTGAACAGATCGATGTCAGATTTTGGTTTATTTGAATTGTTTGTTGCAAAATAATTGCTACAGATCGGCGTAACATTAAGATCGTCGGGAGAGAAAAGCGTCGAAGAATTGCCGTCGAAAAGGCACGCTTTACTCCCGAATGGACCGAATCGCGGGACGATAGTATTAGGATGACAAAGAGCGACCGTGTTACCGGTTCGTCGAGCAAAAGCGATCCCCACGAGAGCGAATATCGTGCATCCGCTGTCACCAAGTGTAAAGACATTATTAGCGTAAAGGGGGATGTGAGGATATTAAGAGGGGGCGGGGACCGGGGCGGAAGAGGCAAGATCCTTGCGTGCGAGCGCAAGAGATACAGGACGATATTTGGTATACACATATATATATAGTATATATATATAGAGCCAGCTAAGCATTCTACGATACGATCGAACTGTCGAAGACGAGAGGCGCGATGTTCGGTCTCGCAAATTTTGCCGTCATCCGAGAAAAAAAAAGAAGAGAAAAATGCACGGGCAATTTTGAAAACACTCGATGATACAATTGTAATCGCGCATGATGGAGCAATCGTTAATCCTTTTGACTTTGGGGACAATGCGATAGAAAATTTTCAAAACACTCGATGATACAATTGTAATCGCGCATGATGGAGCAATCGTTAATCCTTTTGACTTTGGGGACAATGCGATAAAAGATTTGACGATAATAAAGAGAAAATATTGTGTTGAAAAATTTTGGAATTAATATATTTATATAAATTTGATAAAAAAGAAAACCGACGACTTCAAGCACAGCAATATTATAATTATATGATAAAAAATACTCTTCGATTAATATAATAATTGTGCCGAGTCACTGGAGTAATTTTAACCCTCGAACAGCAGAATGCGTTCGGTATTTTTATAAATTTATTTATAAAATTAATGTTAATTGGTGTTAATTGGGGATGCGTGTCTCTCTCTACAGAAGCCAAGCAATCTCAGAAAGCGTTCTGAAAGGATCACGTTTTATCGAGAAGAGAGATACGTGCTAATCGCATCGCTTTACACATCTGGCAATCTTCTCTCGTTTCGACGTTCCGAACGATCGATCGGTTAATACGATTTATCCGCGATTCGTTAACCGATTATTATGATTAATATTGTTTCTCGGTCCAGCCACGCGTCCACCGAGCCGAGAATCGCCAAACTCCCAGACTTTTTCTTCCATCTTATGTGAAACTTGAATAGATTTGAGCCGCTGACTGGAAAGGAAATGCCTAAACAGAAACTTCATTATAAAAATGCATTTAAAAAATTATTCATCTTGTACAAATATATAAAAAAATATAAAAAAAAGTACAATATAACGCGGTCGATATAAAAAAAAATACATCAATAGTATAATTAATAATTTAAGGCAAGTAAACGAATGCATTTTCCGGCATTAATTTTAACTGAAAAAAATAAAATTTCTTAAAAAATAAAGTTTTATTTATTTACAACATGATTTTTTGATTTTTGTGATCCTTTTCCAGTCATCGCTTGGACTTCAAAACTGAAAGCTAGAAATCTCAAGTGAAAATTTGTTCGCTTTCCTTTTCATCGTCTCAATTAAGGATGAGAGCAAAATTGGGAGATTGCGACTCCTCGACTCCAGGACGGTAGGTCCAAACAATCGCCTGCCTTGAGGCAAGGGACCGATTAGGTCCAACAGCGATGAGATTGCTGTGATTGGTTGAAACAATATGTGGCTGTCGCCCGCAATTCTGGGATACAATCTCAGTGATAACGCTCAAATTTATGAAATAGCACCGTTTCTCTGAAAATCAGATAAATATCCATCTATACAAGAATACATATAATTGTATACATATCAAGAATTATGTAATTATAAAAATATACGTAAGACGATCATCAACTTAATCATGGAGAACATGAAATCGAGAAAAATATTATTGCGAAATCGCTACGATGACATATCCCAGAACAGCAGACTATGCCCAAAACTGTCGAACTTTCCACAGAACGTCTTTATTCGGAACAAGTCGATAATATGACACTCAATAAATAACAGAACTTCTACATCTCCAAATTCTGCCGTTAGATTGTCCTGCCGAATCGCCGAGTGCGAGGTTTCCGCGTGAAACATGCTTCTCCCTTATCACGAGTATAAATAAAAAAAAAAAGATAAAATTTCCAGAGTTTCGATTGCGCAATTATGGAATTCTTTAGCCTAATTATTCTTTAAAGAAAATACAAAATTTCAAAATGTTATACAAAAACCCTCGATTTTATATTTTTTATCTTACAATTTTTCCCAAAAAAAATCGCGCGATCGATGCTCCAGTTCGATTTCTTTCGGTGGATCGACCACATCTTTTTCCTTTTTTTTTTTTCGAAGTTATATATATTTCGCGAATTTGAATATTATATCTAATCAGGCACTTGAAAAAAGAGAAAAATTGTTCTTTTTGAATAATTTTATAATTTTTACTTGTTCGTGTTTCCTTGAGCGGTCAACGATCCTCGGAGCCCCCGGAAGAGACGTGAAAGACGAGGCGCTGTAATTTGCGAGAGAGTAAAGCAACGGAGTGTTCGCGGGGGAGATTCGGAAAGACAACCCCTGAAAAATAAAGGAATTATAATAACGATGCGTAGATCATTTAATGTAGGTACGTACACGTGTTGTACGGCGCGCTCTTTCAATGCTGTTTTCATTTCATTTTCATTTCTTTTTTTCTCTTTTCTTTTTCTTTCGTGTTTTTGTTTGTCGAGAAGATGTCCGGTGGTGGTACCGGATGGTAGATGGTAGCGGGCGAGAGTGGTGGTCGAAAGAACGGAAACCAGCAGCAGGGTGCCTACTGAAGATAACAATACAGGAAGCAAGCGATCGATCCTTTCGTCACCGCGCTAACCACACACACCTCGAACAATAACGACGTAAACAACATATCATCATATATACACGAGCCCATCTCTCTGCCATTAACTTTAATCCTAATTCGATTTCTCGCGTCCTCTTTTTTTTTACATAATCAATCGAACTAGAACGAAAGTCAACCAAGTCTCGTCGAATTTTCCTAATATCGATTAATTCCGATACTTGATCCTTCTCTTTCTTTCTAAATTCAGGAAAGAGATAAACAACTACTCGAAAACTAAAAATGAGAAATTCATCGACATCGGTGAAACTGACCAATAAACGATACGTAGCCGATTTCGCCGATGTCAATGAATTTGTATCTCAATTCGATGGAATCATTCTCCCGTTCTATGCTAGTTTCTAAAAGAGACAAATAATGATCTAAGAACTAGGGTTAAAATTAACTGACATAATTCGAATCGATAGATGAACGATACAATCGATACTTTAGCTGCTCCGTTAAAATGACACACAATTACTTTCAATTGACTACATCAAAGTCAACGAGATCTTAGCTTCTAGGAACAGCGTGTTTTATAGGTGGACCTAACGACAGAAACTATAGTAGACACAGTATATATATATATATATGTATATAGAGAAACATATAGTCTCTGATTAACATTATCAATAGACACCCTGAATAGAGATTTAAGAGCGTAGTGTAGAGTAGATAGAAGGTACAGAGATGTTATAAATGGACAGAGATAGGTAAAAAAAATTCGGGAAGTGCCAAAAATTGAAGATGGGAAAGTCCGTTAAAATCGTCTTATGCAGAGGACAAAAAGAAACCGAGTGTGCCCGATCGTAGAGCAAATTACAACAGTGTTACATATCAAGACATCTATGCTACTAACAATCCACAAAATGCTTAATTAGCAGGAAGGATTTCAAAAAATGACAAGTGGTTGCGCGAAATAGAAAATCTTCTGAGATCGGATGCTCTACGATTGGCGCGAGAATCGGCGAAACATAATAAAGAAAATGGCACAAGTTAAGAGTTGGCAAGTTGGTTTAATTTCACGAACACCCCTGTACTTACCACTTACTCAACCATCGCCAACATTGTTCCTCTAGCAAAAAAAAAAAGAGGCCTTTTTTTGAGTCGAGTCGATTAGTCTCGTTATATTTATTCTTAAGAAACCTCTCCTCCAATTAATTTAAAATTTTCCTTTAAATATATAAATTAATTTTATATTTTTGCTATATTTTTAAATTTAAATTTATCCCGTCAAAATAGGTCACAAAATTAGTTGCATTTTTCTTTACTTTTAAATTGAAATTTTATGAATTTATTTATGAACATTTTTTATAATTAATTTAAATATTACTGTTAATTTAAATATTAATAACATAATTAATTCTTGCCAAAATGCTAATTTTTAAATTCGTAAAAATAATTTTAAAAAAAATTCTTTTTATAACTTGATTTTGCTTGATTTTATATCACTAAAATGCATCGACTCGACTTTGAAAGTTAACAAAATAAAATTTGTGGACAGAAGAGAGCGAATTTTTACTACTGCAGCTAGTGTATTTTAAATATATATTCACCCGATTTCTCTTTTGAATCATAGAACTAGTTCAGTAAGTAAAAAAAGAAGAAAAGAATGAGATAATTAATTTAACTAAGCAAAACCCATTCGTCATTTATCTGCAAATCTTTCGAGAAAGTTTCACTGTCCGAAAAAAACCTATTATTCACTTATCATTATATTTTTTCTAAAAAAAATTTAATCAACGACTTTTCTCGATTAATTTTCTAGAAAAATATAAAAAAATCTACCAAAAAAACAAATCTTAATCCTTTCAAAAGTTTTACAAAAATAAGTGGGACAGTTTTCTTTTGTTGATTTATGCATTTTCGATCGTTCTGGATCTTTACTTCAAGTAGCGAAATAAATATTTCTTATATTACGGACAATTTCAAGATTCTTCATTTTGAAAACTCTATTCAATCAAGTTAATTCAGTTATTCAATTAAATTATCATCCAACTGCAGCGTAAAACACTCTCCAAAATAACATTGTAAATGCATAATAGCTGAGGAATAGCATAATGGAAACGGTCTACTGTGCGAGAAAAGGGGTAGAAGAGGAATCTCTGTCTTTGTCTAAGCGGGTCACTTTGTCATAGTCCAAAGTATAATCACTTCCCGAAAAAAGTGCAGGGGTCAATCATTGATTTTATGACATTAGGAGGCAAATATATCAGGTTTTTCAATGATAAAATACGCTCGCACATATTTAATTAGAAAACTCCGAAGATCTTGCCAGCTAATATCAATAATAATATTATTTATCATATAAAAATATTTAAAAATATTTTTCCAGAATTTAAAGATTTTCTAGAGTTTGAATTAAAATAATTTGTTTTTCTTCTACGATTATATTTTTTTTAATTATATTAAACGTATAATTTTATAAAAAAAAATGTTTTGAGTTTATTTCGATATATCAAATTTTGATTTGACATTAAATATAATATAAAATAAACATAAAATATTTATAATTTATATTTATTGCTTACTTTACTTTTATAAATATAATTAAAAAAAATCAAATCAAGGTTATTAGAAGCTCAACTATCGAGAGAGAAATTATTTTATCACTGAAATTGTTCTGTTGCATTATATAATTACCTCTTTGTCATAATTGAAGAATTCGTTGCAGTAGGCGACAACTCTATAATTTGTAAGATTCATTTAAAACAATTTTTATTTAAAGTATCCTTACAAATTGAGTGATTCAGCCAAATCTTGCATCGAATCCGGATTACCCGATTGACCTATTCTGGAAGGGGAGCGGGGAGGAACGTTATTGCGCGCCGCAAACGACGTTGTCGTCGCGACAAGAATGAGAAACGCAATCTCGGTGGATATCAGCAACGCGATATAATGGTTGTTCGACGAAAAAGAAAACTGCGTAGGATAAGTAAAATAGATAAGATAGTCGGTTCGCACTGGCATTCTCGCGCAGAGCAAACGACGATATATTATTACAGAGCGACGAGTATTATTTTAGTTTCATTCCGTAGAAAAGGCGATGAAATTTGCTCATGGTTGTTGGCTCACCTGGCACTCACGACCAACGTAGCGTGGCGCGCACATATTCGCAGTCGATGCAAACGATTAGTGTGTTTCGTGTTTGTATTTTTTTTAGTTGTTTTTTTTTGTAGTAGCATAAAAAGAAGAAGAAGGCGATGAAAAAGCCGACCGTTTCCAGCGCGCACTCGATTTCTTCGAAAGAATCCTCTCAGGCACCGATGACGTGATGACATGCGTGTGTTTCTCTCTCTCTCTCTCTTTCATTCTTTCCTTCTTTCTTTCTCTATCCCTATATCGTTTTGTTTCATTCAACAATAAAAATAAAATAAAATAAAAAAACCGTGAGAGAGTGCAGGATGCGAATTTTACCGCGTGAATTTTTTCCGTTTTCTCTCTCTCTCTCTCTCGTTATTTCTCTTTCTCTCTCCTCTCTCTCTCTCTCTCTCCCTATCTCTCTTTCTCTCCCTTTCTGGTTCGTGTATGTGTGATTTTATCTATCTCTTCCTCAATCAGGTCCAGACCCTACGAAAATTAGGGGCGGGCCCACAGCACGAAGTGCAGCGGCGGGGGGTTGGGCCCGTCCATAGGGGGTGATCATCTGAAGCGCGGATGCATCATCGGCGCCAACATCGGCCCAGGAAAGCCCATCGGCGCGGCGGCGAAAGCCGGATGCATCGCGGCGCCCGGTGGTATGGCTCCTATCATGCCTGCAAAGTAACGCAGCGTCAGATTAGTTAGTTCCGCGACCGAGTATTTGTGGAGGAAAAAAGAAAGAAAGTATATCGCCCACGTGCGGTAGATACATGTTCTTTTGATTGTCCGATCTCGACGCCGCGCGAGACGGCGTCATATTTATGGAATCCCCCGTAATAGGATCTCTCTCTCTCGCTCTCTTTGAATTGTATTCAGGGTCCCCGATATACTTACGTCGCAACTATTTCCGTTACAAGGTAAAAAAATAAATCCTGTATGTGTCGTGTTAATGCGCAATTTTAATCTTTCGTATCTTTTTTTTTTTTTTTTTTTTTGTAACTTTTATTACTGAATTATATTATGGTCGCTTTTGGAGGACCACATGTCCTTCAGCGTAAAATAAGTCATAAAATTGCCGTGGCGTCTTGAATTTAATCTCAAAAGATTCCTAATGATTTAAGAGAAATAATTCTGGTCTACACAGTTTATGAAATAAAAATTGTAATTAAGAATTGAAGCTCTTTTCAAGAGAAAATTGATATTAAAAATTTGATATTAAAAATAGACTTTTAAAGTCTCAAGTCTAATTATTTTCGATTAGAGATCATTGTTGAGCTAAATTCTTCATCACAAATAAATTTTCAGAAACATTTCAATTTTTCAAGAGATATTTTAATTTTCTTTTGGATGCAAATTTCGAAGAATCTATCTTTAGAATTTTTAAGTATATATTATTTAATCTTATATATATAATATAAAGCATCTTGGAAAACTCATGCAAAATTTCTCAAAATAAATAATTTGTATATACATATTTTTCTTAAGATCTAAAAATTTTATATGTGTAAGAATTGATGAATAAAATATAATTAAAAATTCCCGACGAAAAGCAATATATCAAATATTCCTCTTTAAAATAAAAATGTATACACATAATCATAAGTTAAAAATTCATTACACAAAATGGTAAATTAAAAATTTTTTAATATAATTTAGCTTTTTAATCCCGACTTATATTTCGTGATTCGATGATACAATAATATTCAGATCTAAAGTATGCCATGGTTCAGACTCATGTTTCGCCGAAGAAGAAGTTACCTGACAGCCGAACGATTACTGCACCGAAAGAAATTCATATATTTTAATTTAGATTAGATATTCGCGAGATATTATTTGATTAATTTCCTTCAATCGACCACTCAAAGAGCACTTTTCAGCAATCTGTCTCTCATCGAGATAAATATTAGTCGATCGAAGGAAAATTTTCGATTTCTAAGCAAAATATGCTTTTTTGAGAATCGAGATGATGAATTTTTCTCTAGTCTCTCTTCCTCAAGTACTTTAAATACCCATGGCACGTGCCCAAAATCTGCTCACGTGCTACGTACTACCCAGCAATCTCTGATTAAATGCGAATCTTCAAACTAGATACGATAGGTATATATATATATGTATATATATAATATATAGATATATATATGTACGAAGAATTCAGCTCAGCATGCAGTGCGCCGCATACGCAATACAAGTCACAAACAAAACTGACAAGAAGGTGGTACCACACAAAGAAAACCTCACACCATACAAAGAACGAGTCTCGCTTGGGTACACGCAATAGATTTTATATTTTTTTCGATATCATATAATATTATAATACGTATGCAAAGCCCGCAGAGATCGCTCAGCTGTCGGCCAATCTTCCAAGACGCGTTGCTCCAAAAACGCGTTTAAATGTCAAAAGATCCAAATATCAGAGATCCTTAAATTCTATAGCGTTTCTATAGCTTTTAGTTTTGCAATCGAGCATGAAGTAATTGGCTTGAAACTTTCAAAAGCACCGAAACGCGCTAATAAATCGATAAAATCAAATTGCTCAACACAAGAAGCGATATCTTTTTCTCGCTCTCTCTTTCATATTTACGCGGATACTTATTCGTGACACGTAACATAATAAAGAGAAAAAATATCGTGTTAATCGAGCGGACCCTCGGTTGAGCGCAAGAGTTATTATAGATATACTAGGTAACGTGAAGTCGTTTACTTACTGTTTTGTTTGGCTCAATTTATCTAAAATCTTTTGATTGTGTAACACAAAAGCTAGGCTATGGTGTGAGGGAGATACGTTACGTTCGTTCTCGTTGCTAGTTTTCTCGCGTTTTTTTTCCATGAGAACAAAAATAAAATAAAATAAAAGGCACCGAAGAGCATGGTGAGAATATAATTCGATCCCTTCCCTCTTCACTCCATCATTATCTTATTTATTTATTATACTTTGTTTCGATACTTCAGATCTGGCGATCCACCTTCCATTTGTACGCTCTTGACAGTCAACTTTTCCGTATAAAATAAGAATAACATTGTTTATCATGTGCGTTTATTTTACAAATAATTTTTTATCTTAGATTTTTTAAATTCTTTTAATCTCAGATTTTTATAAAAATTCTACAACTACTAATTTCCGTTAAAATAACAATAATAACTGAAATTAATAACTGAAATTTTCTTACTAAAGTTTTTACGGAGAAATGACTCCGAATTAATTAAGAAAACGAGAGATAAAAAAGTGGCTCGATAGATCCGCGACATTTTGATTAGCATTGAAGAATAAATTATAGCATAATTTTAATATGATTATAATGATATTATTACTTTATCTCGATCACCAATCGAATACGAAGAAGGAAGGGACAGATTGCGAGAGAAAATAATTATCGTTACATAATTATATCATTTCTTTCTTTTCTCTACATTTTTTTTCTTTGGAACGACAACTTCGAACGACTGTCAGTACCGTGCCCAAAGAAGCAATTTCTTTACTACTATATCACAACACCAGGATTCCAAGCTATATATATATAAGTAATATATAAGTAATATACTGAAAAGAGAGACAGGATGGTAACACGGCTGCTGGCGAGGTAAATAATGGCGTATGTGAGTCGTAAGAAGTAACATGGTTAAATCGAGATAGTGTGAATAAAGAAGCTGATGAGAACGTAAAAGAAACAAAGAAATCATACATGATGTAAAAATAATGTAACGGTCGAGCGGCCGGAAATATCTCTTTCTCTTGTTCTCTCGTCAATGAATTGTACTAGGAATTGTACAGAGTCTACAAAGATAAAGAAAAAAAAATGTGTATAAAATTAAGAAATTGTAAAGAAGAGAAGAGACGTTACGCGACAAGTATCGATAAAAATAACATTAATTTAAAAATGCATAATGTGCGAGGGTAGATGCATCCCAATGAAAAGAGAGAGAGAGAGAGCGACCGCTCATGTATTAGTGACTGATTAAAACATTCTATATATTTTACCAAAAATCTTGTTACTTTAATCTCTAGAGAGAACACATTTTCAGGTCAGGATGCGTGTCCAAAACAAAATTCTGACAAATTAGACGAAAAAATTGGAATCCAGAAGAAAGTGTCATTGGCCGCTCGACCCACTCTCGTCCAGTGATAATATTACGAATATACAAAAATATATGTACGATAGCACGCGAAAGCCATTCGAACAGATTCCTACGATTTCTAAATCGCTGTTCGAAGAGCGTTTTCGTGCTGTTGTATATATATTATAGGTATATACGTACATACGTACATATGTAGGTGTATTAATGACAATGATGACAAGATTAATCAACAATGTAAGAATAATAATAATAATAAATATAACAAGATATATAGATATATATATGTATATAGATATATAGGCCATGTCACCGCATGCTAATTGCTAAGGACCAACCTTGTAGCGCTTGTATTGTAAAACACGGTTTTAGTAACCAGACTGGGTTCGTTCGACACTCACCGAGGAGTGACCGGGCGCCCTGCAAACGCACCGTTAAAACGTATAAACGCACAAGGACTACAAGACGTTGCGTCGTCGAGATTCTGTGGCGTATCATTCGGTCGAGAATCTTGAGATCTCTACACCTCTATCTGAATAGTCATGTGACATTCTTATCGCCTCTCTTTCTCTTTGCTGTCTCGAGTCAGTAGTAATATTCGCAATTTCGTGCACGTTGTCAACATTTTAATCTCTTTCCCCCCATCAAATGTCCAGTCTGTTTCTTATTTATCTGTCCCATCACACTCGTTGTCTTTATCTCTCTCTAAGCATATAATTATTTTATATTCAAAAAATAGAAATAGTTGTTATATCGTGAATAATTGAAGCAAATATTGTATTATAATGTAGAGCTGAATTAAACTAAAATATGTCAAATTAATCTTTAATTAACGAGTCTATTTTTTATTTGCACTTTCCAAAACTTTTCCTCGGTTTTCGACCGAGTAGAAGGTAAGGATAATCAATGTAAGGATCGTGTTTACAGAAACGAAATGTAGGGATACAATACATCGCATTCCCGATAGAATCGCAATCCATAAGATTAAAATAATTCAATGATAGAGAAGACTTAATTACTCATTACTTGAAAAATATTTAATTGATTTTATTACGTAAGATATAAAAATATTTATATTTATGTAGAATTGTCATTAAAAATAAATACTTCATCGGAAATATTGCTTTTTCTTCTATTTGAATAAATAATCATTGATATTTATTATATTACTGATATATGTATATGTCCTCGAAGCAAAAAAGATTTGAGAGAACATTCTTACAGTGTTTCCAAAACGGAAAGCAGCACAAGACTATTCAAAATACCTTATTCAAAGTTTCGCGATAAAAAAAATTGAACCATCGATACAATTATTTACGTACACCGATTAACTGTTACCGTCTGCAACGGCTGGTAGAAGGGGAGAGCGGTTGAAAAAATTGATAAAAAGTACTAAGGGGAAAATTTCGAAATTTCAACGATAAGAGGGAATAAAAAAGACAATACGGCAGCTTTGTTCGAAAGAGGGCGGAAGGGAGTAAAATTGTTCGCAGATCTTAAACCCGCAGAGACTTACCTGGCGGCAGGCCCATGGGGGGCGGTCGCATCATGTTACCTCCATGAATGAGAGCAGGCGCTAGAGTCATGGTGGGTCGCATTAGGGGCGCCATCAACGCCACCGAACTGACCGGCATCGCTGCCGCTGAAGCCGGCACCATGACTGCCTGCGGTGGCCGCGGGAACCTTTGCTGTTGTTGTTGCAATGCGTTTAACGCTGCCGCCTGTTGCTGTCGCTGCTGTTGATCCGCCTGAAACGCGGCCGCCGCGTTTGCAGCAGCCGCCTGCTGCTGCTGTTGCTGCACTTGTTGTTGTTGTTGCTGCACTGCTTGCTGCTGCTGCGCTGCCGCTTGTTGCAACGCGGCGGCTTGCTGCTGTTGGTTTGCCGCTGCCGCTGCTGCAGCCGCTACCGCAACCGCGGCCGCCGCTGCTTCCGATTGCGCCGATCGCCCAGACTCATCAGTCTGTCGACGTTGATACTTAGGTAGCCTTGCTCTAATTTCCTCCTTCAAAACAAATCATTCATTTAAAAATTGCTTTGCATCATCTTAAAAAATCTTTCGAAATTAAAAATGCAGAGATAAAACAAGATGAAAAGATAAAGAAGAGTCTAGCATATGTATTTTAAAATCAATGATATAGATTAGAATTAGGAAAACAGAATTCATATAATTGGAAATAAAAGTCAAGATATATAAACTTACTAAACTGAGATCCTCCGGAGGGTGAATGATTTTACTAGCGGCTCCGGTAGTTGCGATAAGATTAACTTTTTGATCGCCGCCGGCAAGATTGTTTCCGGCTACAGAAACACCGGCTTCGCCGGCACTGCTATAAGCGGGGAATGTCGGCTTTACCGGCCCTATAGAACTGCCACCGCTGGCCACAGATGTGATCGGTTTAAAGTCAGTGCCCAGAGGTGCGGAACCGCTGACCGACGCAACCGTCGATGCCGCCGACGTCGAAACAGCAGCGCTTGGGAACAGCGGACGCGACGGCGGAATCGATGCACCCGAAACTGGTGGTTGCATACCAGAAGGCATGCCTGACATGCCAGGCATCATGCTAGAAAAGAAAAATAAATTGAATAAAAAAAGTTTAAATTAAATTAGATATTGATAAATAAAGAGATTAATTAATAAAAAATTAATATAGTTATTTTATTTCACAATAAAATTTCTTTTAATCGGGAAGCATACCCTGGACCCATGAACGGAGGTCCCACGTGGCCCATCGACATCATAGGATGCATAGGAGGCATACCGGGATGCGGAGGCATACCAGGATGTGGTGCCATGCCGTGATGCGGCGCCATACCAGGTAATGGTGGCATACCAGGTTGTGGAGGCATCCCGGGTTGTGGGGGCATTCCGGGTAATCCAGTTCCCATACCGGACATCGCGCCCGGTGCAGAACCCAATAGACCTTCCGGTTTCGCCTTCTTCTGTACAGGTTCGTCTTCACCGGACGATGGTGTACCTGGCCTGCCGCCATTTCGCTGCCTTTCATGTTCCTTTGCGTCATTTGGCGGTATACCTTCCATTCCATAAATCTCTATCTCGATATTGCTACGATTTGGCAATGAATTGGGTACTTTATCTATTGCTTCTTTATGAACCTGCAAAGAAAAGAATCAATCTTAAAATGATGTTAAATAGATGGGACATAAAATTTGTTCTTTGTAATTATTCTTTTCTTGAAATTAAAATGAAATAAATAATTATTAATTAAACATTTTAGACAAAAAAAAAAGAGTATAGAAAATGCATTATAAAGAATAGATAGTGCAAATGATGTAATATATAATTATATTTACCTGCATACAATGTATACTAAGCCCTGGTCCCGTATATAATTTCTTATGACAGATATGACATTTGAAGTGCTTTGCCTTCTGATGTTGAATGAGAATCTTCTCATCTTCAAATTCGCGATTGCAATACCTTTTGAAAAGTGGATTAAGGAAATCATAGGAAATTTTTAAAAAATTTTTTATGCAATAGTTATGTATATTAAATCAAATCTATCAAATGTATAAGAGCAATATTATAAATGACCTGAAAGGAAATATTATATGGTTTATTATAGAAAAATAGAAGTATGTAACATTAAAAGAATAGATTAAAAAAATTAACATTTGTATTACAAAAATGAATTTTTTTTTAAATTTTTAAAATCAAAATTCTGCTTCAAAGAGTTTCTTTATGTTTATAAAGTAATTTAAAAAATATATACTATATTTATATATGTATATGTGTATTTCCTCTTCAAATTTCTAATTATTATTTATAATTTAAATAAACAAATAGATAAATAATTTCAAAATCAATTCTTGACTTGACTCAAAACAAATTGTAAATTATCTCTCTGAATGCAACTTCTCATGTAAGAAGTCTTTATTCAATTCATAGTTTTTTTATAGATTAAATGCATACAAAAGTCAGTATAAAAAAATTAATTTTTTTACACTTCTCATTCTTATCATAAAATTTTATACAGATTATTCAAGATTAATATCACAAAATAGATTCTATTGATTCTGTTTGATTCATCTAATTCTTTATAGAATCCTTACATTTATTATAGTTTATTCAACATTCTCATTGTTTAAAAATAATTTTATATGAATCATTACAAAGGAATTCTCACAACTAATTAAAAAAGTACTTATTTAATTAGCTATCTAATTGCCTATTTATTTAGACATTTTCATGTCAAGTGATTGGAACTATGAAAAATTGATGTGAGAATTCTTTTATGATGACCCATATAAAATTATTTCTAAACAATGAGAATGTTGAATGAATTATAATAAATATAAGGATTCTAAATTTGAAGAAAAATAGATGAATCGAACAGAATCAGTAGAACCTATTTTGTGATATTAATCTTGAATAATTCATATAAAATTTCATGGATAAGCAAGGAATGTAAGAAAATAAATTTCTTAATGCTGACTTGCATGTATTTAAAAAAACGAAATGCCTGGTTTGAGAATTACTCATGATTTTCACTGAACAGATTCCAAATCTCAATCCCTTTGGATTCATCCGCCTTCGTGTACGGAAGCCTCTCGACGGCAACTTTCGTTACATCATCGTGTAATATGCGCCACATGTATATGTATATACGCAATGACGGTGGGAAAACAGCTGCGCTGTTTCTACATACATATACATAAACACACATACACACACACATGCAAACACACACGCATGTCGCAGTGGCGCGAGGAAATCGCGTATCGATTTCCCTGCCTTCCACGGACAGGGGGAATTTTCCGCAACTTCCCCGAGCGAATCGTATCACCAGCTATCCAAATCACTGTCAATCGATCGATTTCCGCTCGCACGATCGCGTAGCTAAGGTCGCGGAGCTAAAAATACGGTTACGTAAAAGTGACTGTTGGCGACCCATCGTTGTCGTCGTCTTCCCCGATGAAACAAAAAGGATACCAACACCAGGGTCTCGACTGCTTCTTCTTCTTGCGTCCCATCCTCTCGCCGGATTATCGGAGTGACTTCTTGATCAATCGGCGGGACGCCCTTAACGATGCTATCGCTTCGACTAGCAAGTATACGGATCTCGGTAGTTACGCACTGTACACACGCACACATACGCGAAAACACCGACAGTCCAAAATGGCCGCCGCATCTCTTCCGTACGTCGCAGCGGAAGTCGCCAACGTGGCGCGTCTCAAGATTCTAGAGGATCTAGGGAATTCCCCGATGATAGGTTGCCGAGACTGGGGTTGGAAAGCGCGACCTTTGAAAATGATGAAATCGTTTAATCGGGAATCGAATCACGGCTTCAATTTATGTATGCATATATATATATATATTTTTTTTTTACACAAAATTTTCTGAGATATAAATCGTTCATAATCAATTTCTGAGATATAAATCGTTCATAATCAATTTTCTGAGATATAAATCGTTCATAATCTGGACAGATAAAAGCAAATGAAATGTAAAGGGTTTCTACTTATAATAAAACTCAGTGTTGCTGTAATAGAGATAAAAAAAAACTAAATCACGTCCAGGATATATGCATGACATGTAAGTTATATATTAATATATAAAAAGATATTTGTATGATATATATAAAATTGTTACGCAAAGATTATATGTAATTAGTAAATTGTCATAATTAATCGTAATCAATTGTAGCTATCGTACTTCCTGAACGCGATCTGAGAAATGTGATTACAAATTTGTCCTTCTACAGTCACATCTAAATCTCTAACACGCATATATGCATAACATTTATAAAAAAAAAACACACACAAATTAGCTTGATACTATTATGATTGCATTAATTTTCATAAAATTTTTATAACAAAGTTTCGTCGAAAGTGGATAGAAAACCTTTTATGATTAGAGAGAAAATTTCTGTTAGCTGGCGATTCTTTGTTGCAGCGGAATATCGCTCTCGGAATCACTAGATTCGTTGGTGCCTGTAGGATCATCCGAAGAGCTCTCGCTCTTTGTGTCCTCTGTTTCTGTCTTCCGCATTTTATTTAGCTAAATTTATATTACATAAATTATATACTATATCATATGTAAATTATATTATTTTTAATTTAATTACATCTATGTACATTCTATTATATATACGTTAAATTACTTGAAATATTTCTCTTATGTAATATATTAGTATATTAATATATTTAGTATATTATTTAATATTGTATTAAATATAAATATTGCTGCTTAAGCAGAAAAATAAAATTGAGACTAAGCTTTACCTTTGTTTGGTGTTTATTGAGTGGTCTTTTAGGTCGCGGTATATATTTATCAGCTACAGCTTCTACTCTCCTAATGTCGAAGTCCTGATCGACTTTGGTCACTGTCTGCACTCTCTGCTGTTCAGAAGTTACATATAAATCATTAGGCTGATGATAAGAATTGTGAACATTGTAGGCCTTTTTGTTGTAAAACAATGCCGAGCATACTGTACACTTGATCAAATCATCCGGCATAGTATCTCTTTCCTTCTGCAATGCACATTATAAGAAAATATGTCAGTCTCTATATAGAACACCCCAAAATTATCGTTTTTATTCTGTTTTTGTATATATTTAAAAAAATAAATGATAAAAATTTTTTATTATTTATTACGATTTATTCTGCTTACTCGAGTATGTGCTTTCTCTAGATGCTGTTGTAAATTGAACTTTATAACATATTCAGCGCCACACAAATGGCAATAATATACACTCAGTGCATCATTCATAGAGTTTAATTTGATTTTATTGCTAGGCGGAGGAGTGGCTATAGGTTGAAACAAATATACCATTCTGCAAAATGTGATAAATAATCAATTAATAAATGCATAATAATAATAATTGTATTTTCCCAAGATCAAGGTAGACTAACTAATAAATCATTACCTTTTGTGAATAGAACGATAATGGTAATTTAGAGCTCTTTCATTGTAAAACAACATATCGCAATCCATACATTTCTTGTGTTGCTCTATCTTCTTACTTTCAGAAGAGTCATGTGAAATTTGATGATTATCCCTATGAGTCTAAACAATAGAATTTTTGTAAAATTATTGTAAAAATTATAAAAAGAGACAAAGAAAAATTAAATTATTTACCCGTAAAGGAAATTGTTTTCCGCAATAAGAACAATAAAATTTGGTCGGTGAATTAGGATGCATCTTAAATCTGTGTCTTATTGTTGCAGTTATTGTATCAAATGATTTATCACATATGTCGCATTGAGTGTCAGCATTTTTGCAGCTTTTTACAGGTCTCCCTCGTGTATCTATTTCTTTATTCGCATGTTTCCTATACAAGATATAATAGATAATATAAAATTTATTTATTGTACATATTCTTAATCACATATCATTCGTTTAATTCTCTTTTATATCTGTATATAGCATATAAAATTAAAATTTTTTCCGTGATAAATAATTTTATTTAATTACATTCATATATTTTTATTCATTTCTAATTAATTTCCAAATAATAATATTATCTAATCAACATATATTTCCTTTTTTTTTATAATATGAATTTTGAACTTTATCGATATCAGGCAACATGATATGTATAGGTGAATGTGTGTGTATTGTGTATGCTTTTTGTCTAATGTTTTGACTCGAAGAATTGAATCATTTATACTATTTGTTAGCTATGACATATTCTCCAAAAAATCTTTAGAATTCTGTGCTTATGATGTGATAACGTAATAAAATAATTAATCGACTCTGATAACCGATTAAGCAAATCAACTTGGTTATGATAACCAAATGTACCTAAAATGTTCCTGCAGTGCCTGCTTGGATCCCAACTTGGAGTTGCACAGAACGCAGTTATGCTGGCCTTCAGTACTCATTTATGACACGTTTAAATCCATAAAAATGAGGAAAACATTGGAGAAATCCAAAGAAACGTCAGATCACGAAACGCGCGAATCACCAAAATTCGAAACAAATTATAATGAATTGTCATTCAGCATAAAGTTTAACGGATCCATAGTTGTTGCTCTTATTGTTATGTTAAAATTCCATTTGTTTGTAAAAAAACAACTCGTTTCACAAGCATAATCATGTCCAGGAGACGCGACAAAAAATCAATTTTCGGCCATTTTAATTGTGTTGAAAGATACGCCATCTAACGCACGCTATATGCTCCACAAATTTATCATCTCAAAAAGTCGCGATTTTTAAAAATATTTTACCATAATAATTTATTTAGATGTTTTAAATATTTGTTAGAAATAATAGGATCTCCATGAAATAGAGATATCTTATTTTCATTATTGTAATATATATATAATACCAAATTATTAATTTAATATTTTAATCGATCGCTATTGAGATTCTATCAGAGAATTATTGATATATAATATTAACATACAAGATATATTGTTGTAATGATATATAATTAAAATATATCATTTATATTAAATTTATATTAAAATTTTCAGGAATAAAACATAAATTTGTTTTATTTTATAAAGAAGTTATAAATATATAATTTGGAATGTAGTTAATATAACTTGCCATTTCATTTAATAAACATAGAATTTATAATAATAACAATCCTAAAAAAGTAAAAAAAATAGATACACCAAATATATAAAAAGTATCCAAACTTATATATCAATTTATAATATCAATACAACCTTTATACATTTTGATTACCAATGTTTTAATCTTTTTATCTTTTTCAAGGATTAAGTTAGTTTCTAATTGAAATATAATTTAAGTAAATATAAAAGAATATTATTCTATAAATCTCTATTATCGTTTTATCATTGCATTACAATTGCATCTTTCGAATTATTGCTTAAAAGATATGATAAAATATTAATTCTTGGCAAGTTTCAGGGAAGATACATTAAATATACATATATATTTTTTTTCTATAGAAGTATATAAAACTACTTATAAAATAAATTCAATACCTTTATTCGATGCGATTTCTCCCATCTTAATTGCGATAAAATACTTTTCTTCGGAAGATATATATATATATATATATATATATAGTAGTTTTATATACTACTACATATATATAGTATACTATATATATATACTATATATATATAGTAGTTTTATATACTTTTATAGAAAAAAAATATATATGTATATTTAATGTATCTTCACTGAAACTTTTATATACTTTTATAGAAAAAAAATATATATGTATATTATGCAAAAATAAGTCAATCCATAAAATTAAAAAAAATAAGTTAATAGTGCAAAAAAATTCTGAAGTTTTAAGTTTATTTTAAACAATTCTTCTTAATTCTATAAAATTAATATAATAAATTTATTTAGTTTATTAATAAATTTCAAAATCTTCATAATCATATGTCTTTGTATATATTAATATTTTTAATAATTTTTAATCTCAAAATTAATTTTAATATATATTTTTTTACGTCTAATTTAAAAAATTGAATTTCTTTTTTGTTATTACCTTTATAGATTAACTTATTGTCGCATAAATACTGTCTATTTATATATGCAATTAATGCAACTGTTGATATATCGGTGATGATTGTCCATCGGTCACACCTTGCGCTGCCAATTCCGCAAGTGTCCTTTCGAGGTAACTCTGATCGGGATAACCGTGACCGGATGTGGATGGGCCTAACTCGGTCTTATGATGGATTTCGTTCCACGTAACGACATCTTCACGACCAGTGGTGATCGATCGACCGATTGTGAAGATTAGCCTGCGTTCAAATGCGATTTGCAATAGTCTCAATACTCGACGGCCAAGATTGTTATCTGGCAAATAGCACACTCGAGGAAAACCCACGGCGTAATATGCCTGACCAGGGTTCGGGTGCTCGTTACCCTGAATTCCGGATGGAATGCTGAAAAGATTAAGATTAAAATTGATAAAAATTAATATTCAGTTTAAGTCTTAATTTAACTGATTAATTTTTTTTATTCCCCGCATATTGACTCAAATATAAATTATTTTAATTAGACTATATTTATATAATAATTGAGAATATTTATAATCTATTAGAAACTTAATTTATAAATTTTCACGATTAATTCTTTCTCTGATACTTACTCATAAGTAATTTGTATGGTATTGGTGTTTGGAAAACCTGGTAGTGCTCGCGGTATTCGCGTCCAGTTCATCGTCCCCGGTGGCTGATTGCCTCTCTTTTCGCCGTAAATCATACGGCAAACCGGACACTGTATGTACATGGGCGGCTGTTGGCAACCAAGCATCGCATTTAGACATGCCAAGTGTAATCTATGCCTACATCGCGTTAGTTCAACTGTCAACGGTTCCGGAGTGCCAAGACACACAGGACAGGAATCGGATCCATCGCTTTCAACCACTTTCACGTAACGAGATATCACGTCCGTTGTGATGTCCATCCCTGCGAAATTAGTATATTAATTTATTAGGTTTGATTCCAGGATTTTTGAAAATATATAAATTTAAATTCACAGAAAAATGTATAAACAAACTACCATTTATTAAACGTATAAATTTATACATAACTATTTATATAACTATTAAATTATTGTTGGGGTTAATATAGATATGTACAGAAATTTTTAAACATGTACCAAGAATAGAATCCTTGAAAGCGTCATCGCTTCCCACGCTGCTATCTAGCAAATCTATTGGATTCTCATGACTTAAATACGTAGAGACGGTATCTACGCTAGGCCTGCGACCACTCTTGGTGCTACTGGAATCGACATCCAACACCGCGTCCCACGTCTTTCGCTTCTGACCGGACTCTATGTTTGTTGCCGCGGGATTGTTCTCGATGCCATGTTTGCTGCTAAATATATTGAAATTGCTGAGAATAACGCGCGCGATATTCGTCGGCCCGTTAGTGTCCCCGCTTTTGTTCTGAAAATAATTTTAAAGCTGAATTTCATTGTAACATTATTTCAGCATAGATATAATATTGCAATAAGACGGAGCTCACTTTCTTGTTGCTCTTCTTTGTACTTCCGTTAGGCGACTTCTTATGCGTAACCTTGACAGTGGAACTCTTGACTGTAACTGACGCTGATCTCTTCCCAGAAGTGACTTGCAGTTCCTCGAGTGCAACTTTGACCAGTGGATAAGGTGCTTGCTGTATGCGTCTTATTGGCCTTACATAGCCTGTGCAGCATCTCACTTGTGTCAAATTGCAAAAGTTGATGATGTAGGGAAAACCCAAGTAAGTCTTTGAAATATCAATAGTCTTGTCACCCTGGAAAAGAATTTCAGTTAAGAATATAATATTTTAAGAATATAATATTTTATAATATTATTTATTTTATGATGCTTTTTTGCTTACTCTCGCCCATGCTTCTTCTACAAGGCATTGAACTTCCATATCGTAAGTATGCCAATCATCCGAATCACCTGCCCATTCCCACTTGGCGCCTTTGCCAGCCAATGAACCCGGTAAATAAAACTTTCTCCTTACATTGTACGTCTCGTCGCCGTCGTCGCTGCATTGTGTCTTGGTTCTCAAATTTATGTAATACCTAATTTTCATGCAAATCATATGCATTATTTTAAAGATCAAAAGTTGAATATTATGGAATGGTTTAACTATTATTTTATTATACTAGATTTTGATAATTAATATTATTAAAAATTGCTACTAATTACATTAATATGCAATAATAAATTATTGCAATAATAAATTATTATTGCATCAATAAAATTATATTAATCAAAAAAACATTATACATCCTTTATTATACTTAATATCCTTTATTATACTTAATATCCTTATTATGCTTAATATCTTTATTGTTTCTTCTTTTAAGATAAGGATATAAATTTAAATTTCTGTAACTTTATTTAATTCAGCAACAGTATGATTTCTCTCTCTCTGTCTCTCTTTCTCTTCTATTAAATATAACTGTAAATAAATAACAGGTATTTATATGTATGCCTACATAAAAAAAAAACTTTGTCCCAATAAAATAATTTTGGAGCAAGTCAAGCTGAATAATCGATGAGCAATCAATCAATAAATGATCAAGATCAATTCGACATTGAATAAGATCACACACACACATTCGTCGCTTTCTCTTTCTCTCTCCCCAAGACCCAAACATACACCTGTTTCACCTGGAAAAATGCAAAAATATGCGTGCGAGGCATCGCAATTAGAGTGCAAGACGATCATTTATCGCTCATCCCGACCTGTCGAGGGTCGGATCCGCGTCGTTGAGGAACACCCGGGTAAGCTTCTTGTAATGGGCTCGTTCGAGATGCTGCGACACAGCTGGGCTATACGGCCTCCATCGTCCGTGACGGTTCTCCCACTCCCACACGACCACCGCGTGTCCGTGCTCCTGCCCCTGAGCGCTCATCCTCTCCTCCCCCCCCCGCCGCCGCACCGCCACCACGTTCCCACCCTGTGGAATTTCACACGCACGCGCGACATACACTCGCAGCGCAGCGGGAGCGTGGGAACATTTTCGACTCTTCCCACAGTCGACGTTCCCGCGTCGTCGTCGACGTCGGCGACGACGACGACGGCGGATCCGCCTCTCCTCCGCTCCCGGGCTTAATTTTCTCGCGAAATTTCGCGCGACCTCGCGTAAGCTCGAAATGCGCTGCCCTCGAAAAATCAGCGACCGCCTCTTGTCACGACGTTGTACACACGCGCGTCAACGCGCACACTGATACTGGACATTGGAGCAACTGATGGTGCTCGCGGGACGCGACGGGGATAAGGGATACGATACGCAATACGCGGCAGATGCGCGATAACCAATGATGGTGGGCCGGGTGACTTTTTCGCGCATGCGCCGCGAACGCGGCGTTAACGAAGTATCTAGTAGAAGCAAAAGGTGTGTCACTGGTCGCCCTTAAATAAATTTCTGAAAGAAAATTTTTGAAAAATTTTTACGAACGACCAACAGCACACTTTCATTTCACTAATCACTTTTCTCGCTGTACTTTAAAACACTATATATTCACTCGGGACTCAGGACTTCTTCCTGGCATCACCGACCTCAGCTTGCCCGCCAAAACTTTAGCGCCCATAATCCGCTATCTGATACACCGTTGCTTTCCTGTGATTACTACTGCGCATGCGCGAAAAAGTCACTCGGCCTCCCATCATTGGCGATAACTCGAATCGCGAGCATTGACGTAGGGATCGTGAGAGGCGCGACGACTGGGAATTTCGAGCGATCGAACGAGGAGTAAAAATATGTAGATTGGGTACGACTAGATTTTTCAGTCCCTCCCATGAACGTGAGATACAAATAAAAAAAATGACACAATTAAAATAATATAATAATTTATATAATTTTAAATGTAATTGATATAAGTAATTGAATAATAATAATTAATATAATAATTGTTATGATAATAATTGAATAATAATAATAATAATTAATATATGTAATAATTGATATAATTAATATAAATATTAATACAATTAATATAATATAAATAAATTAATAATTATAATAATTTGTAAATATAAAATTTTACGTTTATTTGTTGCAAATAAGTTTTATAAATTTATTATTTTACAAGAAAAAACCAGCCTTTTTTATAAAGCGCTAAAACAGTATGGTAAACAGTGGTACTTTGTGTGGTTTTTTTAATAAAAAAATAAATTTTATAGAATGATACACATAAAAAATATGTACATATTTTTCATAAACTTTAATCTTTTATAAAAAAAAACTTTATATAAAAATGATGTAAAAATTCTATGCTTTAGAAAACACCTAAGTTTCTTTGTTGTAAAATAATAAATTTATAAAATCTATTTGCAACAAATATATATATATATATATATATATATATATATATATATATAAGGATTTTATATTTACAAATTATTATTTATACTTTAATTATTACACATATTTTATGCAAATGAATTGTATAAATATAATTTTATCAAGATTTTCTCTCTTTTTAGATTATAATTATACCCATGTTGCAGGAAAAAAATTTTTATCAAAAACTGTTGTACAATTATTTAATTCTCTAATTTCTAATTTACCTAAATCGACGTGGAACTTTTAAATCTTTTAATTTGTTATTAGTGAGAGTAATTTTTTACTAAAAGAGGAAGAATTTATATAAATATTTACCAGCTGACTAGATACCTCAAAGAAGAAAATATATCAGATGTTTTCCGCGAAAAGGGCGCCACATATCTCTAGAGTCGGCACTGTCAAGTGACATGAACCTTGGTTGAGGAGCAGAGAGAGGGAGGGGGGACTCGGTAGATATCCGTCAGCTGACGAGGATGCCTCGAAGATGTCTCGTAGTTAGCAGTGAACGAAGACGACGACGACGACGACGAGGAGAAACGTAGGTGTCCGGAGGGTTGTTCGGGCCCTACGGGGGTGAGAGGCGATCAAAGATTCAAGGATGTTCTGCGCGGAGGGCAGCTCGTCGTCGAAGGGCAGCTTCCTGCAGCAAAAGAAGGCCGCGCGCGAGGATCGAGCTCACGAGAAGCGCAGGGAGGCCGCGGCTACCCTTATCCAGGCCCATATTCGGGGTTGGTTGGCACGCGTCCGGTTCACCAAACGGATATTGTAAGTGCGAAGCGACGATGAAGGCGGGATTTATCTGTACAAAGTGGTTTCGCGAGAGTAACAAGTATGTGTGTGATTGAATGAATGTGTGTGTAAGCCAGTGTTTACATACAAAGAAGAGCTTGTGTATCTCTGGGTGTAAATAAAGATCGTTGACAGTCAGTCTGATTAACAGAATTTCAAACAAAGGATTAAGATAAGGATTAAATCGAATTACTGTGCTACATAGAGGGTATTTCAGAAGGAATTATATATTGGATTCTCCTTGCAAATGTTATTGTAGAAAAGATGTTTTCTTAATATAATTTACAGCTGTTTATATATTTATAGAAAATTCATTTTAGGATTTTTTGATAAATGTATATAAAATATAAATTTAAAAAATAAATTTATACATTACATATTTATTGCAAAAATTGTATTATATAGATTATCATATGATCTTGATTAATATTGTGTGGATAATTTTTATATAATTATTTCTATATAATTTCTATATAAAAATTGTGTAATTATCTTTGTGCAACGTAAACAGATGTTGATAGATACTATTGATAAAATTATCAGATTAATAAAATTCCAAACAAAGGCTTTGTTTTACTTTGAGATTTTATATTATTTTATTCAAAAATATTTTAATAATATTTTATTTATATTGAAGTGCATTATTTTCTTCTTTAATTTACTGTTTCAATAAATCAATTTGAATTAAATTTATACCTGTTGCAAGAATTTAATTATTCAGATTAGTATGAAAAATGAATCATTATCATAAAATATTCCTTGTAAACTTTACAGAATTATGACATTGCTCTTTTAATTTCTAGAGAAGAATTTGATAACAATTTTCTCGATGATGCTGGTACTGACAGTACAACAGTGGAGTTAATACCTGCTCTTGAGGTATACAGAATTATTTCTAGATTTTTGTTAATTTATAAGAAAGAAAGGGATCAAGAGAGAATAGAAAGAGTATGTAGGTGAGTATATATAGTGCATGTTTTCAAAAAAATTTAGAGTATGATTTAATCAAAACAATCTTTTAGATACCTCGTGTTGACGCTCGATTCCGAATCTCCAAAGATATCCTACGTCGGAGTAGCGTTCAACAAAGATCACTACATATCATGGATATCGCAAATGAAGACAGTTCTATACCACTGCCTATCTGGCTTGGACAGTTTGAAGCCAGAAAGAGTATCAGACCACAAATCTATATTGTTGCGATTGCATACCTTGGTAAGCTTTACATCACCAGGAACATGGGCCATACAAAAAGTAAAGGGCATGGAACAGTTGAAAACTGGCATGAGTCAGCTATGTGCAAACATAATGGGACATTTAGTTAATAATGGATTTTATGGCACTATGCAGGTAACAATGATAACGGAAGGATGAGAGAGCATTTTGAGTGTTCCTTTAACAATTCCAAATGACTTTATTTTTATATTTCAGGCTCTGTTAATGAAGGGACTGGGTAGAGCAAAAATCGCTTTGAAACCAGTTACATTTTCAGCAGCAGTCACTTTAACACTGAGACCATTGATCTCTTCACAGATGTCTGACAAATTGGTGTCTCTGTTTCTAATTAACATCTTTAGTGTGCCAGCTCTGGTGTATCACTTGAATATTTTATCACCAGAGGTAAAAGAGAAAAAAAAACTATTTTTCAGCTTTATATTACATTATATTTTTCCTTCAATTTAATTTTGTTAAATTTTTGATATATTTACAGTGCATTTCATCATTCATAACATATAATCTATTTGCAAGAAGTTTAGAGTTGCTAAATTCCGAACAGAATTTAAGGATCGTCTTTAACGCTTTAGAAGGCAGTTATGCACTTTGTTTACTTGCTAATTTGATACAACTGGCGAACATTGAAAGAGAAGAAGTATTGAGAGAACTCTGTTTTCCTTCTTTCACGGTAATTTATTTTAACATTATGCGGTATTGATATTCCGATTTATGATATACTTTACGAATCTTTTACACAGTTTGTTGTGACAAGGATGCTAGAAGCATGTCAACAATACGTAGTCGCGAAACGAAGTAATTTGACTCATTGGCATCCCGTGTTAGGCTGGTTTGCACAGACGATTGATACCTCGTTGCAGGACGCAACCCCTTCAGTAAAATTACAACTAGCCTGCCTCTGGAGTGGCAGGATCGTTACACATTTAATTGGTGAGAGTTATTAATTTTAGAGCTCTGATATTTTCATTGCAAAAAATTATTTAAATTTACAGTATCTGAATCATGAATTATATTATTTTATATACAACATATAATATAATTATCTATTTAATCTGCATCACAATTATTATATTGCACAAATATTATTATATTATTTAGTATGTGTATGAGTTTTTATTTACATTTGTTCTCTACCTACTTTTTGCTCTCTCTTCAGAGCAGCCACTGACTGAATTTGTCGAGAAAGAAGTACCACCTCCGGTAGAGCAGCAAAGTACCTCTTCCCTGGGCGCCAATATTTTTCGGCGTGCATTCCTGGAAGCTCGCACCAACAGAAACAACAGCACTAAGAATTATAGAAAACTGGGCAGTCCGGATGCCACTAAGATAGCCTTGATTTGTTCATTATACCAAACTGCATTGCACACGCTCACGCAGATGAAGATTGAAATATTGACTGGTATGTATCATGAATCATTGCGTACAATCGTACGTGCGAATGACGTTTTGATTAATAGTATGTACGCACACGAAAACAGGACTCTGTTACCAAGGTAAAATTCTTTACCACATGTGGTTATTTCTGACCACACTGGGACCTCACTGTGGGCTAAAGGCATTTCTAGATCTCTTGGCTGCCAATACTAAATGCACGGCACCTGAATTCCAGATGTTGATATTGTACGCCGACTGTATGACGCATTATGTTACGTAAGTGATTGCGAGAATTTTTTCCAAGAATTTAATTAGATGCTGCTCTGATTAGATTTAGAATTTTTCAATGTTTCTAACTTCAGAATTCTCGATGACATGGAGATGTACGAGCAGCAAGATCCCTTCAAGCTCACGGATTTCATTACCATGTCGTATTTCTTAAATCAATTCTTGTACAAAGCAGTTCTTACTAATTTATTCGGTAAGATTTCTATCATTTCTAGTGAATCAGCAAGTCAATATTTTCTTGTGTCTTTCAATCTCAAAAGTTGTAAAGATAAAAAAAAGCTATAAAATGTTTAATTACTTGATTTCTCCTTTTTTATTCAAATTTATTTATTAATTGATTTTGTAAATATTTATAATTTTATATAAATTTAATTCAATAATTTTATTCAGTAAAAAAAGTTTTTAATATAGAATGATATATGTTTGATTTAATTTGACTCAATATTCGAAAACAAACTCTTCCATATTAATTATTAAAAGAAAAATGGAAAGACTTTTGCGATTAAAATGCGAAAATTATATATCATATTAGCAAACTCTAAAATTTTAAATGTTTTTAGATGTGAAATCGGTGTCTAGCAATCCCCTGTTCATCTCGCTTTACATCCTCCTAATGGCGATCTATCGACGCGATTGTCGTAGAACGTTCTGTCCGGAAGGTCACTGGTTGGCAAAGTTAAGTATCTTGACTTACTTTAAATATAAGTAACTTTTGTGTCACATAATTTTAAAACAATGATGGGAAGAAATATTATAATTGCGTATTTCTTTTCTAAAAATAGGAAGTACGAGTGTCCGGGTTTTTGGCTGATTTGGAGAAAGGTCGACGCGGCGCGGCACTTTTACTCTCAAAGATGCCCCATGTCATTCCCCATTCCGAGCGAGTTGTATTATTTCGCAAGCACATAGCCGATGAGAAAGCAGTGATGGGTTTGACCGAGAGTGCTTGTAATAGTCCACCGACTACGGTTATTGTTGTACACAGGTCTTTTTTGATGTCTTTATGGTATAAAAATATTTTTAAAGATTAGGAGATTTTTAGTCTGATCGAATTTTTGTCAGAAATCATATGCTTACAAAAAAAATCATTTCTTCAATGTAGAAACGATTCTTCGCACACACAATATCATTCTCTTAAATTACACTCAATTACTTATTTGATATATTATTTTTTTTATTTTACAGAACACGTATAGTAGAGGACGGATACAGACAATTGGCCATGTTGCCATCACAAGCGTTGAAAGGCGTAATTAGAGTACGTTTCGTAAACGAGCAAGGTCTGGCCGAGGCTGGAATCGATCAGGATGGAGTCTTCAAGGAGTTCCTGGAAGAGACAATAAAGCGAGTGTTTGATCCGTCCTTGAATTTGTTCAGAGCTACCAGCGAAAACCGGCTCTATCCGTCTCCCACATCTTTCATGCAGGACAATCACTTGCAACTCTTTGAGTTTGTCGGACGGATGCTTGGCAAAGCAGTTTACGAGGTAAATTGTTTTCCTATAATATCTATAATCGACTAGATTGATCATTAATATATTTTTTCAGGTTTTTTTTATTGCAATTAATAAAATATTAAATAATTAATTAATGTATCGAGAGAATATTTTTCGTATAAAGATCAATGTAGTTTTATATTTTATCTTAATTATATATCTTTAGAAATATTATCTATTATTGGCCCATAATATTATCTATTATTAATATTATCTATTATTGTCATAATTTCATAACTTGGATTATATAATGTATCAGAGAAAGAAAGAAAAGAGAAACAAAATTTCAAATAATTTTTCTCGATCGTCGTTTTTCAGGGCATCGTCGTGGATGTGCCTTTCGCGTCATTCTTTGTCTCGCAATTTTCCGGACAAACGGGCGGCGCCCTGTACAGCTGGCTTGACGAGCTCGCCTCGCTGGATCGCGATCTTTACCGCAGTCTGACCTTGGTGAAACATTACAAGGGCGATATCCGGCAGCTGGAGTTGACGTTCTCGCTGGATGAGGACGTGCTCGGCAAACTGGTCACGCACGAGTTGATCCCTGGCGGACGCACTACCGCTGTAACCAATCAGAATAAGATTCAGTACATTCATCACATGGCGCACTATAGAATGTATCATCAGATCAAGGAGCAAACGACCGCCTTCATCAAAGGATTCCGCTCGATCATTAATCCCGAGTGGCTGTCATTGTTTTCGACGCCCGAGGTAAGGATCTGAAAGTACATTTTCATTTATTTGCAACACAATATATGATTATGTTGACGAAATTAAGCAGAGAAACAATTCAACTCTATGCACAGTCATTATAATTTAAATGTAAATTGGATTTGTTTATAGTTGAATGTATAACTTTAATGATTAAATAATAAATAATAAAAAGATTTATATTATTTAAATGACTATTTGAAAGTTAGAATTTAAGCTCTAGATTATTTAAAAGAAATAAAATATGGAAAGAAAATGAAAGAAAATGAAACAAATTAATTTTGTTGTATATATATTATATCATTAAATATGTAATTATATACTTAATTATGTATAATTAATGGTTTTACAGTTACAGAGATTGATTTCGGGCGATAATGTCCCCTTGGATTTGCGAGATTTACGAAGGCATACGCAATACTATGGCGGATTTCACGACAGTCATCGAGTAGTGTGTTGGCTATGGGACATCTTGGAAAAGGATTTTACAGAAGAAGAAAGAGGCTTGTTTCTAAAGGTTTCTTCGAACACAGTACCAAATAAATTCAACTAACAGTTTTCTAATTAATAATTCTAATGATTTTTTGTGAGATGATGTATCTTTTCTAATATCTTGATTAGATATAGTAAGCGCTAATAATATTTTTCTAACAATAATAATTATATTTATGATAGTTCGTGACGAGTTGCTCAAAGTCACCTTTGCTGGGTTTCGCTCATTTAGAGCCACCTTTCTCCATAAGATGCGTAGAAGTCTGCGACGATGAGGACACTGGCGACACAATTGGTACATTATATTATAAATAATTTCGAAAAAAAAAACCATAACTTTTTTCATAAACAATTATAATATCGAGAAATTGGAGAGATTTTAAATTTCGCTTTTTAAATTCTTTTGATTTTATATTTCACAATTGAGAACATTCGATTGTGCATCATTTATTTAGATTTTATTGTTAGGGAAATAAAAGAGAGAAAGAAAGAGTTGCAAACTCTTTGACATATATGATTTCAATACATGATTGACATCTATAATATGTGATTTCAAACTCTTTAAAAGTTTTATATATTTCCAGATTTCATAGAAATCTTTTTGTAATTATCAGCTCTGAAATGAGTGATCAATTTTTTAAATAAAAGTTTTTCGAAATTTTAATTTTATAGAAAAATTATCAGTCTCCAGTTTCTGGATTATATTTCAAATGTCTCTTTTTAAAAACTTTAATTTTTTTTTAATTCTCACAAACTAGGCAGCGTGATCAGAGGTTTCTTCACAATTCGCAAAAAGGACCCGCAGAATCGACTGCCGACCTCGTCCACATGTTTCAACCTGCTCAAACTGCCAAATTATCAAAAGAAAAGCACTCTACGAGAGAAGCTGCGCTATGCCGTTACCAGCAATACTGGTTTCGAACTTTCCTAAGTCCTACCGGTTGTAACAACTTTATCCTTGAGATGTGGAAAAGTGAACGAATTTATCGAAATATCATGCGTATTTTTTAAACGAGTTGAATTTTGATTGATGATCGGACATGCGTGAATCATTCCGCAAGGTTCGAAAAGTTGATTGATACGATACCTCAAAAAAACCGATTTTGTATAAAGTGATGTCGAGTGGTGCCTAAACTGCTCCCTTATCCCTATTTGATGCATAATTTACAGACTGATTAAATGCGTCGTCGATTTAAATACTGATTTTCAGACGATGTTAAGTTTAAGAAAGGTCACTCAAAAGCATCGTGATCCAAAGACGATATTGTTGTTCGGAAGTCGATATGGCTGGGATATCGTAAACATGAGAAAATGTACAATATAAGAATACATAATAATGAGAGATAATTGTTAGGCGCATACGTATATATTTAAATGAATCCTTGATGAGAGCTAAGTATTTTAGGGTGAAATCTACATTCACAATGTTCGTTCTCGCGGTACATATATGTAGGCATAAATTACCAATGCGAAATACGTTGTACCTCATGAGCTTAATTATCGCTGAGATAATCGTACGCTTGTTAATGGATAGAATCGTTGATCATCATTACATTAAGATCAGGAGTGATGAACATTTAAATTTATTTTTATAAATTTGCACACGTTAAAAGAATAACATTTATCATGAATTATTCCATTGATTAAGAGGCATCTAACTGAGCAAAATTGAATCAGTAAGTCGAGAAAGAACTTATCTATATCAATTGTGACCTCAAAAATGTGATATTTTATAAAATTATAAAATACATTTTATTTATATTTAATCATTTATTGTCACTTTTTCTAGTAAACTAAATTCTAATAAACTCTAATAAATTTTAGAATTTATAAAGAAACATTTAAAATAAAAACAAGTTTATCCAAATTATATGAGTTCTCAGTCGCAAGCATGAGCATGTTTTTGAGTGTTTAAATAATATATAAAAAAGACGTATACATATAAACACACAGGGTATCTCATTCTTCATATACAGGGTGTTCGGAAATTCAACCGACAAATTTTTACACTCTGTATTACTTTTTTAACGACACTTTTTTTATCTAGGATTTATTCAGAGAAGTAGACTTTCAATAAAAGTTTCTTTAGTGAAAATAATATAAAATAAATACATTAGGCATTTCTGGTTTATATTGTATGGACGATTCTTTTTGTCAATATCTACAAAAATTTCAAAAAACTTGTCTTCTGCTTATTGATCCAATTGAACATATTTTGATGTACATTTTTGAAAGATTCGTCACTCCTGCATCAATAAAGGAACTTCCCCTAAGGGATGTTCTGTCGACGAATCAACATGTGTACGAAACGAGTGTCCGTGAGTAATCAAAAAGAACGACTTGCAAGTTTCTAAAAGTTTCTTCCATTAAGGAGAAAGAAAAAAAGCCGAGCAGAGGAGACCATCATCTATTTTAAAAGCTATTTTCTCAAGATTTTTGTACGGACTATTTGGCGCGGCGTGCCATCGAATTACAATTTAGCACGATTTAAAAGTGTAATTCCCACGGGCGCTCACGAATAAAAAAATCCTAGAGTTTTTATTCCGATCGAAGGAGATTATGACAGAAATCTCATCATACTTTGTGCGGAATAGAAATTGATAAGAAAAAAAGAATCCTTCGAACATCCGTGTTGAAAAATCACAGAGGATAAAAGAAAAGTATGTCTTTTTTTAAATTTTGAGATAATACATTTCTTCTCTTTTAAATTTTATTGTATTGATAGATAAATGAAAAGAAATTTTAATAAAAAAATTAAACGTTAGAATTTAATTTAGAACAGCTAGATAAACTTTAGAATTGTAAATTTAAAGAATAAAATTTATACATTTACGATTTTAAAATTTTCTCTTATTAAATTTTTATATGTTTACCGTGATAATTGTTATCTATGAGGAAACAATGAGCTCAATTATTTAAACGATTTTATCTTGTTCAATTAAAATTTAAAATAAGTACTTTGTACTTTCGAGTTTCGAGAATTTCGATCGCGACATAAATTTTCGATTATATTAAAATCCAGAATTTGCCGTAATCATCATAAATACGTGCGAAATATTCGCAATTTTTTAAAATAAAGAAAAGGGCACAAGAGGACTACGGTATCCCGAGTAAATAAAGCATGAAAAACAAAGTCTATGTAACATTGTTATTTTATCGTATATTTCGGAAGAGAGGGATGAGCGTTCTTCTAATAGATTAATAGATGATAATGCGAGAAATAATGACGAAGGAATTCGATGACAGACCAAAGATAAAGGCGAATGATTCGAGATGTGATCTTTACATATTTTCCTACGTGATTCGGCGCGTGTTATAAGCCCGCGAATCTGCGCTCACACAATCGAGAACACATTAAAAATACACGTTATTGAAACAAATGTTGAATAATTATTCTTCGAGAATTAAATTGTGTGAAATATATAATTTTAATGGTAATGTGTAAAGATTATTTCATTGTAGTAAACATTTATAATATTACTGATTTTGATCGAACGTGCAATACATAATGTAATTTTAATCTTGTATTTATGTAATATTTATTGCTTCCGAAAGCATGTATAATTTAATTAAGCTTTATTATGTATTTGTGTAATATTTATATATCATATCGATATACGCGTTCGTTGGTATGATGCTAATGATTATTATATAATATTCAGTCCTAAAGATTTTGTATGGGCACAGAATTGGCGGTTGCGTGTATTTATTAAACCAGAGAAAATATTCTGGTTTATGGATATACTCATAGGAATAATAAGTTTAAGGAACGGCTACTAATGTATAAGTAAAAGCGTAAGATTGATGTATCGAGCGAGAAGCTCGCGATTGTAAGGCGAATTTTTATCTCCGTCTCGCAATAAATTACGTGCGTTTATGAAGTTGATTCTTGCGATGTGACGATAATTGGGACGTGAGCTTCTCTTACAATTGCAAAGTAAACGAAGACGAAGGCATTGTGTAAATCGCTCGTTTCGATTATGCAACGGTCGTTGCACACGTTCGTTTATAATTGATGGTAAATTATTAAGATTCTGTAAGAAGATAGGGGAGATGCTGTATAAGAATGAGAGAGAAATAGAGAGAAAAATCCGCTAATTTCGTACGATGAAGATTGATAACAATCGTGGAAATATATACACACGTCGCAAAAGTTGTTCGTGTTACGTTGATGTTGCATTCTTTCATTGCATACCACCTTCCCTCATCGCATGAAAGGAAATCGAATATTGTTGCCGCAAAAAAAGTTTAAAAAACCTTATAGCTGTTAAGGATGATAATTTCTTTAAAATTAATAAAAATCGAAGATATTTTATAACAGATTATATTCTATTATTTTTTTATTAGTTTAAATATCTCATTTAGCGCCATATCTAGAATGAATTTGAAAGAAAAGAAAAAAGTTATGAATATTTTAATATACGATATGCTTTTAATAATTATACAATTGTATTAATTTATTTCAATTATGTACTCTATAAGAAAAAAATCATATTTTTTTAACGTTATAATATTTAATATAAAGTTACAATAAGGAGAGATTAGGAAAAAAAAATCTTTAGATCATATAATGAGTCTCGTATTGTGAATCGATTAAATAATTTAAAAAGTGATTGTTTAATTTCGCGCTATTCTAATACAATCATGTTACTGCGCGAAATAACACTTTCATTCCGCGCATGTGCTATTAGAATAAAAATGAGATCTAAGAAAGAAGAAGAGCTTCGCTATAAGAATATTCGCAACTGTAGCTTCAATACAAAAATTTAAAATAAAACGACACCTTACCCTTTTTCCTATCTCATCTAAAATGTAATTTACACGATGCTTCTTTTATTAATTATTAGGCTGTGCTAGTGCGTTAGCAATTAATAAAATTACAAAAATATCTTAACTTGGCAAGCGTGTTAGTTACTGACATTTTAAAATACGATGCTATTTTATTAGTTGCTAGTATCTGAAATGCTGGCATCTAATGAAAAAGCATGATTTAAAAAATCAAGAGAGCGTGGAGGTCGACGAAGAGATTCGAAATATCGCGCGCGAGGGACCGCGCAGGCGCGCGCCGGTCACGTGACCGCCTTTGTGCCCGGCGCTGCGGGACGCAGTGGCGTAGAGCGACGCGGCCTGGCGGTCATCAGTGGCCAGCAAGCCTTGACTGCGAGCAGACGTGCGCATCGTCGGCGGAGCGCGGCTCGATCTCCCGTCGCGGCTACGCGAAAGACTCTCCTTTTTTTTTCCCCTCCCTCTCTGTCTATCTGTGTGTATGTGTGTGTCTCTCTCTCTCTTTCTCTTTCTCCCTCCCTCTCTGTTTTATCCGTCTCTCGGCTATCTGTCACTCGGTCCCGCGGCGTGTATCGCGCGTGTCGTCAACTCGGCGAGAACGTTCCTCGCGTGTGTACCTGGTGCTCCGTGCTTCTGTGCTTACGAGTTTTTTTGCTCCGCGAGGAGGCGATACCGCGCACGGTGGCGGTGGCGGGGCCGTGCGTGCGTGCGTGCGTGACCCATCGAGAGAGAGAATATCGTTCCGTGCATTGGCACGAACATAGCGGTGGACTCGTCGACGTCGGAGGCGTCGTGGTGATTGTGTCTGCAACTGCGGTCGCGGCTCCACGTTTCCTCGCGTTATCCCCTAGGAACGAGCGCTGCTTCCCATCGCTTCGTCGCCTATCCCTGATCTCGTATCCTCCCCAGGGAGCAGCCCCCGTTAACGCGGTTATGAGGCCCGCCGCCGAGTGCAATTGACGGACGCGCGACGAGACGGAGAGAGTGGTGGGGCGGGCCGTGATTGGAGTATGTACATATAGTGCAACGGTGGATGTGTGTGTACGTGTGTGCGCGTATGCGTACTTACGTACGTACGTACGTGCGTGCGTGCGTGCATGCATGCATGCGTGCGTCAAACATAACCTAAGTGTCGCTAAGCGCGCTAAGTGCCGTTCGCTGTCGCGTTCGTGATATCGGACGTGACGTATCTATCTATCTATCTATCTATATATATACATATACACGTATATTATCGAGGGCACAGTCGGAGGGGCTCGAACGTGGGATTAGAGATCGAACAGGCACGGTGACAATAAGGGTGCCCTTGTCAACGGGGAGATACGTCATCGCTTATCGCACGATAAAGGACGCCGTTTTCCGCGCGCACAGCTGATTCGAGGACGAGCGAACGAGAAGAGAAGAAGCAGCATAGGTAGCGGACGGTCCTCTCCTTGGACGAGGCGAGGGAAGGAAGAAAGAGAGGGAGAGAGAAAGGAGGAAGGAAATTATGCCGATCGCGTGATATCGCTCGATCATCGGTATCGTCGATCGGAACGCGGCTCAAACGATAACGGTGGCTCGCTTCATCGAAGGGACGAGGGGGCCGTGAAGTGGGGGAGGGGGTGGCCGGGCCAGCAAGTGCTTTGATGGCAGTGGTCGGGCCCAGCCGGCACTCGCGGGTGTCCATGAGCGTGTCCATACCGCTGATGCAGGGCGGCGGGGCGGGGGCGACCGGCGCCGGCGGCGGCGGCGCCGGTGCCGCCGCCGCCGGGGCCCATCCGGGCCAGGCGGTCCTCGCCGCCGCCGCCGCCGCCGCGGCCGCGGCCCAGGCGGCGCCCCCCACTTACTACCACCCCGCGGCGCCCGCACCCCCGCCCCCGCCGCCTGCCCAGGATCCCGTCCAGCCGGACCGACCCATCGGTTACGGGGCCTTCGGCGTCGTCTGGTGAGTACTCCCCTCAGCTTTTATTTTTTATATATCTTTTTCATAATTCTATATTTTATAAGAAAATTATACAGGGTGTCCCGGACTTAACGAATCAGCCGTGATTGGTAGATTCCTGAAAGCCTTTCGAAACGAAAATCTTAATACCGAAATGTTGACGAAGATGTAGTTTCGGAGCTATAAAAGATTAAAGATTACCAATCGGGGCGTTACGTACTCTTATGCTCGAGGATATAGCGCATCAAGATATCCGCGTACAGCGCGATAATATCGATATCGATAGAGGGATGAATGTGAAGTAAAAAATAGGATTCTGCAGTGAGCGCGATTGTGTTTTCCATACGATAGTAATTTAGACATTTTTATGAAGTTCCTTTCTTAACATTTTAGTATTGAAATTTTCGTCTCCAAATGATCTCAGAAATCTACCTTTGACGACTGATTCGTTAAGTTTGGGACACCCTGTATATTGACTGGTCGATATTTTATTTTGAAGCGTTTTCACGCTTCTTTATTCGATATCGGTCCTCGGAGAATTTCTATAGAAAGCGCGGGAGAACGTATCATTGTGTTGTAACTTTCACAAAATGCGTGCAACATATTTAGATATCGTTATCGCTCTAAATGAAGCTTATAGCGGGCGCGTAAACGATGCTCCGTTAGAAAGTGGAGCGACGAGACGCCGCGATCGTCCGCAAAGTTGTATTCCGCGAGGTGAGAGCGAACCCCTCTCCCCTCCTTTCTATGAAGGAAACTCGTTTGCCCTTTTCCACGTTCCGCGAGTCTCGGTTTCCGTTTCTTACGGATGAAAGAAACGTACACGCGAAAATACACGACCGTTTCTTAACTTATGTACGTGAAAAACGATCGACGAAAAACGATCGAGCTTGTCGGCTTGTCTCGAAACAATAATAAATCACACTCCGAATCGCGAGGCTGAAACTTGGGAAGGATCTAAGTTGCGTATATAATAGATATTTACAGAATAATAGATTATATATTTGTAAAAACAGGTCAAAAGTGTGATGAAATAAATATATTGCATGCATTATATAAAATTTTATAGATGTGTATATGTATTTTGTATAAATTACAGAGATTTAGCAACATAAATGGAAATATAAAATTATTAATTACTCTACTTTTTGTCGTTGTTACGCTCTTTATTAACTGTGCAATTTTTTAATGTGTGCGAGTTATAATAATCTCAATTTTTCGTTTGAACTTTTGGTAGGAAAGGGGGGCAAATTCGTTCTCTCTTCTTTGCCAAAGAGACTGTATTCTTCGTTGAAAGGGCATGTTAAATGTATAAAACACGAGATGGAAGGAATAATGTATAGATAACGTCGTATATTCCAATATTGGCACTTTATAACGAATGAATTAAATTCGTCGCTCTTTCATCGCTGTGGAAAATGGAGTGATAAAAAAAAGCAGAGCTCTCGATATAACAATATTTGTATAATAAATTTATTATACATATATACATTGTACAGTCCTGTATGTGTAACTTTTATACATATGTATATAACTAGCAATATTTTTATAGGAGATTTTAGCGGATTTTTTTTTCATTTGCCGCGCGGGAGAAAATATCGCGACTTTTCCCGCGTTTTCCGGTCTGCGTTCGCCAAGAAAATCCGATAGCTATAACTTTTCCCTCGCGCTGCCTCGCGGAAATCCCCGGATCTTAAACATTTTTATTATGGCGAGAACGATGGAGTCCTCGTCCTCGTCCAACTCCTGCGGCGAGCAGGATGACGTATTGTCGTGTGAAGTCGTTTGCTTGATTTATCTACCCTTAAGCAACACGCGCCGTTCCATTCAATCTTGCATCCGAACGTACCAAGTATACCTTTAAAAACGCTACAAGCAGTGTTTTATCTTACATTTAATATCTTAATTATTATTAAAATATTTTTAAATTGATACAAAACCCGAAGGAGTATTTTCAGATAAATTTAGAGTCAAGTCTTTCTATTAAAAATTTAATTAATTATTAAAAACATTAATAATATTTAATTATTAATGACGTATCATCAAAAAATCGATCGCGTAATTTTGACATTTAATTTTTTAATATTAAATATTAAAATATTCTTAAATTAAAATAATATTATAAATTCTATCTAATCTAATTATTATAAATAATATATTATGCAATATTCTAAAATATTCTAAATATTGAAATATTATCAATATTAAAATATTCGGTTTATTAATTAATTTACATTCAAATAAAATGAAAATAACAATATCCTCGGATGCATTCGTCAAATAATTTTGAGACATTCAATTTCTTAATATTAATATTCAGTTCCTTAATTAATTTATATTCAAATAAAATAAAATAAAGAGCTAATATTGTCGAGCATTTCAGTACTTTGCTGTTCAGAGGATTAAAAACTAATAAACAGCACTTGTTCCGACATAGTTCATCTGATCGGCGTCATTCGCGCGATATTAAAATCAATCGTCGTAATCGATAGTTCGCAAAAGTTCGCGTTGGACTTTATCGGCGTTCTTAATTAGGGGGCTTATCCCTCCTTAACATCGAGTAAGTTCGCCGACCTGTAAACTGAATGGATCGCCCGGTGCACCGGAATGGACGAGGTTGAAGCACCTCGACCTTATTCTCTTGAGCTGACTTAGGGAAATTCACAAAGAGAGAGAAAGAGAGAGAGAAGAAGAAGGAGGAGATAGCGAACTTTGCTAAAGATGCACTTTTAGCGGTTGCGCGAATCGATGCTTTCATAGCAGCTGTACCAGATATCACTCGTAAAAGGAATTAATTTTCGATTCCCAGTCTTAACAATTTTCCATTGATTTAATTTTACCATATAAATATATATGTACCTAAAAATTAATACTTAAAAATTAATACCTAAAAATTAATACCTAAAATATATCTAAATAATATATCTAAAATATACGCCTAATAGATAGGTAGATATATTTATTTATTTCTTGCCTTTTGGCATTGAACATAAAATATGCATTGCAGACTTTATAATATACAATATTGTTTCTTATTCTAAATAATTTTAATTACTTCTAGATTGTTTTTAATAATTTCTTTGATTTTATTCTCTTTTCTTAACCTTCGAATTTTCTTCATCCAACTAATTTTTTCTTTCTTTGCTCCTAAAATTTGATTCATTTTTTTATTATTTCTCGTATTTTCTGTAATTTGTTGCTAAATGCTTTAATGTTTCCTTCTGATATATGCTACACAGTTTCTTCTTCTGTTCACGCCAAAATTTATTCCGGAATTCTTCGTTTCCACATTTAAATCTCGCTTTAATCTTTTAAAAATCTTTCTGACCTTGTTTTGTTAAATATTCTGGTATTCCTATTTTAATGTTAGGCTTGTTTTTATTCTTTACATCGCTTTCACTTACCTTCTGTAATATTTCGAAACCTTTTTTTTTTAATCTTTTAATTCCTATTCCGGACATTCCATTTCTTCGAAAATACATTTTTCTGTCTATTTCCCATTTGTTTGAGCTTCTCTACTTTTTTCTATTTCCTTAAAAATTCTATCTTATTGTTCGATTTCTCCCTAATTTCTTTAAAACTAACAGCTTTTTTATCTGTCTTCTTAAAAGTTATCTTTTTGTTTTTTTCTTAGCAATATAACTTGGAGTGACCTAGTTTAATCCTAGTTAATCTATTTTATATATCTATTCTGGTGTACCTTTCTAGTCACCATTCCTTTTATCTCCAAATATTTGCTCCGTAACATTAAAATACTACGTACATTCAGATCCTTCTCCGAAAACCTCTTGCAAATTTCCTTTGTCCTATTCCTCATACCTGCTTCATGGCATACACAACTTTTTTTAACCGTTTCTTTAACATGTCTTTCTATTATTTCTTTGCAACATACGATCTAAATACTTGTTAGAGTGACCGACTTCTTCTATTTCTATTTCATTCCACAGCCATTGTTCTCTTTTCTTTCCCCTTCATTTTTTATTATCTTCGATTTTTCTGCAACAATAAGAATTAGTTTTCTTTTCTTTTCTCATAGCATTTTTTCCTCATTATTTCTTTTTCTTGTGTTGCCGACTTTATCCTTTCTTTTAATTCCTTTCACAATTCTCCTAAACCTGTTTTTTTTCAAATCTTCGAGTTTCTAAAATTTAAATATATCTAAAACCTAAATATACCTAAATAATATACCTAAAATGTATATCTAATAAATATATTTTTATTAAAACTATTTTATATGAATTTTATTTAATATGTATTTCAATTATTTATTACTATCGAGGGAAATTTTTTTTGTAAGAAGAATCGTCTTTTGTTAAATTATTCTTTTTAAGAAAATCGCTAAAATCATTTTATCGCTAATTTATTGTGATTTCGTGTGATTTTAATGGAATATAATTTTTGCGTGATTTTGTTCATTTTTCCATCGCTATTTTCTTATTTTTTTCTCGAAGAAGGTAGAAAAGAGATTTACGGAATGAATAATATGTGTGTAACGCAGGATATACAAGAAGATTTAAAAGTTGGAAAAAAGCTTGAATATTAAAAATACACATGATAACGTAATCTAATCGGAGACATGTTCTTAGCCTCCCCGTCCCCTTGTTTCACAATCTTCGGATGCGCACGTGCATGCTATAATAATATACGCATGCACGTGGAGTGCAAGGTCTTAGCATTGATTTCGAACAGCAATATTGCAGTAAATTGCACAAGCTCAGTTCTCGTTCAATGCCAATGCATGTGTCTGTCGTTGACTGAACAACGCTTGATGGAAATATCGATTTTAAATTTGTCGCGATTGAAGCTTTGAATCTTTGAATCATGTTTCAGTTTCTTTGTAGTTTGTCCGAGTTTTATTTCGAAAATGTAAAGAGTCAGGATTCTCTCTTAGAAGAGGATAATAAATATCCCATCTCGTTTAAGATACAGACTTAGAGAATTTTTTTTAGAATTATTTATTAATTTCGAGAAAGACATTTCATAGTTTATCTTCTCTCGAGACACTGCGGCTTAATTGCAAACACAGATTACTCTGCACACGGAATGCCTTGCATTAATTTCAACTTCGACTGCAAAGTTGTGCGCGATAGGACGACTTCCTTGTCTTTTAAAATCCTGCATATTCATGTTAGGGTTAACCCAACAAGTTCTCTCCAATGGTCTCGGCAATTAATATCCATTTGCGCTGGAACGCGTAACGAGTTGGATGCGAGGATGTCTTTTTTTTCGCTTGACGTACTAACATCTGGATGTTGGAATACATAAGGTGTCCCGAGATTTCGCGCTCCTTCGTCGAGGATCTGCGCAGTCGAGAATTTTCGCGAGAGAAGAACGTTTTAAAAGATTAAAAATTCAAATTGGAATAAAATCTAGAGTCTTTACGAAGATTAAGATTTATATAAATTATTCAAGATTTATAAAGTATCAATTAAGACTCAAGGAAGATCAAAATAAAATCTACAAGATTAGAGAGCGATATATTTTTTTTTCGTTTTTGAGATGGGACGTGCTTTGATTCTTGATACGATGAAAAAATATTTTCATTTCTTATGTAATTTAAGCTCCGATTATATAAGTGTGAAATTTTAATTAGGATAAAATAATGAGGATTTTTTTAGTATAATATATAAACATGTAATTTCACTTCTTGAATATTTATTTGAGGATTATTTCGCGCACGCAATGTTTATTCTTTGTTTCATCAGATCTAATATTTGGGCATAGATCCGATACACCTTGTATAGTTAATCTAATGCATTCCTAGAGCGTATGCTCGATGGAGACTGGTACTGCTCGCAGGTGCAAGAAACACGAAACCATCTTCATCGCGTGCCGTGCGATCGCGTTTCTGTAAATTAGAGCCACCAAGAGAGAAAGACAGAGAATGATCTTTTTGCGTTTCGAATTGATTAGCTCGATTGAATTAATCTCTCTAACTTTGTGTTTTTTTTCCCGATAAAAATTCGAAAATCATAGAAAGGAAGATGAGAATAATCGACAAAAATTAATTTCTAAAGCCAAAACAAATTCGATTTAAAAATTTTTTTAAATTTAAAGAAGTCGAAGAATATATTAACCGAATAATCTCGAATTAAGAATAAATTATTAAATTATTATGAGACAATTATTAAATTATTAAATTATTATCAGACAATTGTTAAATTAATATCTAATATTAATAATTCTAATATTATATACATATCTAAATATTATATTGTTGTGTGAAAAATTTACAATATAATAACAGTGCTCAATAAAAATGCAAAAAAATTAATATAGATCATTATATTTCTTCTTCCTACAAAATTACGAAAACTTATGTCTAATAATCGAGAAAAATCTTTTTGTAATTCACAATCTAGCAAACAAAAATCGACGGAAATAATTAATATATATTACAAAGAAATGCGAGCGTATTCCTGTATCATCGATATATCGCGAGCGAGCGTTTCTCTATTCACTGGCTAGTGAATAGAACTTCCATATCACGACACGTGACAGCGAGGAGTACTTTTTCGCGCGTTGCGGAAAAAGGAGAAAAAAAAACATCGAGCAGAAATCGCGGTTCCGAAAGCATCGCGTTACGTTTTTTCGCGAATCGATTGAATCTCGATAGCGAAATACGCTATTCGCGAAGGCGTTTAACTGACGAGTAACGAATTACACGCAGAACACACGCATTATCTACGTAAAACATACATGTAAAAACGTTTCTTCAACTGGACACAAAATTGCCATCTGATGACCATAAGTCGCACGATATCATTCAAATTTATTCCCAATTTTATTTTTATTTTTTATTTTTCAATTTTAATTTTATTTTTTTATTTTTTTCATAATTTTTTTTAAATTGTCATAGTATATTTCTCCTTGCTCCGGGGCAGGCCTCCAAATAAAACTAAATCGATGGAAAGAATTAATATAAAATTAATGTATTAATATTAATTTATGCAATTTATTAATTAATACATGTCTTGAAAAAGAATTAAGAAAATTATATATGTTCCACAAATATTACTCTCATGAATTATTCAACAACATTCATCATTCGATAATCTTACATGAATCATTCAACAATACACTTTCGAAATATCGATTAAATTTGATACACGTGAAAAATAATTTTCAATATACTTTCTCTTTTTTTTCTAACTCATATTTTACATATCATAAATCTCTATCATTTATTCCGGATAAATTGACGTAAATTTCTCCATGGTTAATTACAACGCATATCGAACGATAAAACATGGGGATGGGGTTTTGCGTGAACCCCCCGTTAACTCGTATCGGGGTTAATTTAACCGAGCGACTAGACAGTCCCCGCAGGCGGGCCTCGACCAATGTCGATGGAGCGAATTCGTACCAGCTGCCGTCGAGCAGGTGATGCTGCAGCTGCCTACGAGCACGTCCTCCTCGGATCCCCCATTCGTCCTGGACCGCTCTCGTCCTGGATCGATCGGTCTCTTCTCTCCTGCCGGAAAAAGTAGCGCCGGCAGAAACGCCACGCGATCGATCGCTTGCTTTAATTGCTTCGCCTCTCTTCGAGATGCTCCAATCAAGATATCTCTCTCTCTTTCCCTCTTTCATAAGATTTCTTCTTTCCATTAAAAAGGAAGATAAAATAAAATAAATATTTAAAGTGTAGTAATAATTATGATAAATAAAAAAAAGTTAAATAATTGATAAAGGCAAAAAATTAAATTAAACATATGATAAATGCCGAAAATTAAATTAAATATATTAAATTAATATATTAAATACAGAAAATTAAATTAGATAAATCAAAATGTATGATATATATGGGAAATTATACACATAAACATAATATGTGTAAAAGGCGGAAATTGGGTAATAAAAATTCGTACTGTGATTACTAATATTATATTTAATTAGAATTCAATTCATAATTAATTGCTTGATTAATTTGTAAAATAATTTTACAATGTAAAATAATTTTACGACTTTTTTCAAACTTTTCTGATTCGACTGCGAAATCGCACGTTATCTTTCAGTCTGAAGTTAAGCCACCTACACGAGACGGGAAGTTGTCGGAGTATGTGTTCTTGGTATTTCCGGCGTGACATAGCTTCTTCCCTTCCCCTCTGGCTGCCATCTCCGCGACTTTGGAATCTTTCAATTATCTTTCTGCAGCTCCAGAAAAAATGTTTTTCGCTTTTTCTCTAGACAAATAATCACGAATTTGACGTTTACTAATTTTCCAATACATTGTCGATATTTGTTCGAATAATTAAAAATGTCAGTGAGAAAATGATTATCGATCATCCTTTTAAATGCAAAAATTTTTGTATTTTCGAGATAAAATTGCGTAAAAATTTCGTGAAAACAACAAAAAGAAGGAAAATGTTTTAAATTTATTTTTTATGATTACTCTCTTTATTTTCCTAATATAAAAAAATATTATTATATTCACAGTTAATTTATATAATTGTACATTTTTTATTACAATTTTTATACGTTATAGGAAAAAAAAAGTTAAAAACTATTTTGTAAATTTTTTTTTTGACGCTTATCTTAAAATATAATAAAAACTCTCTTAATTAATCAAAACAATAATTTTGCGAAAATTTTTGTAAAAAAATCTTATTATTAGAAATCACTAGAGGGACAGAATTTAATTTTTAAAGAACTTTAATGAAAGAGATTATTATAGCTAGATCGCCGGCACGATGACAAATGTATAAAAACCGAATCGTAAAAGGAGATAGTTGTCGTTACTGAATAACGTTCAGCGATGGAAATCATATAAAAGCGCGAAAAAGCGTGCGTTCGGTTCTCGTGGGAGCTTCGATGGTCGTTTGATCAGAAAGATTTAATATCGAAATTCGGACGCGCCGCTTTCGCGGTTGTCGTTATAAGCGCGAATCAATCCGGGAAACGCATTGAATTAGCTTGTCGTCGTCGGCGAGCGAAAAAATTCAATTTTACGCTCGCTCCTCGCTCACGGTGTTATAAACGCGAGCGCGTTGCAATATGAATGTTATTTGTGTTGTAATATGAATGTCATACGAGCGACACACACACTGATCCCACGATTGGCAAAAATACATTATGATCCTAGGGATAATTCGCTTGATCGCCCTTCTGGTTTACCTCGAACATTTCGAATATTATACTTTTTCATTAAAATGTATTAAAACTACAGTTAAACAAGAATATCGATACTATAGCAATAATAATTATAGCACAATATTATAAAAAATTATTATCAGTATAAAATAAATGACGACATCTTTTATATCTGTAATTATATTTTTTAAAATTTCCTTTTTTCAATTATTATTTTTATTATAAATTATGGCTTTTTTATTTATTATTTTATTTATTATTTTATTTTATTATTATTTTTTTTTATTTATTCAATTTTTCTTATTTACATATAATATGAATTATTTACGTATAATATGAAACAATCATTTCTTAAAGAAATTAGCTCATTTATAATTCATTGTTTATTTTTTCTGCGAGATTTTGAAAGATCAGAATTTGAAATTCATCTTCCGAATCAACCCTCATGGCAACGAGAAAATCTTTAATGTTTTGTCCTTTATTCCTATTTTTTTTACCTTTTACCTCGTAAATCGAAAAGTAAAAGTGGTCGTCGAAATAGTATTGTTACTGTAAAACGGCTGTTTTGTCGCGTTAGATTGCTCACGGTTAACAAACACAAAAAAGAAAAAAAGAAAAAAAAGAAAAGAGAAAACAGAAAGCATGATCCGAAAACAAAAAATCGGTGTGCCATGATCCGAAAACAAAATACCGATGCACCAGTTGTAGCGCAATGCACTTGTCCATAAATTCGGTAACGCATCGATTCAATTTTAACCTTTGTACATTGTTAGCAATACCTGTTGACAATCCTAATTACTAACGGAAAGATAATATGATTCTACCTGAAACTTGGTTAGCGAGAAGCGTTTTGGCAATACTGATATTTTAAGAGAATTTAAAGAGAATATTCTCTCAAAAATTTATTTCAAAAAATATTTTATATTTTATATTCTAATATATATTGAAAATTCTTACAAAGCTAACGATATTTATTTTAGAAAATCTCTATAAATTATATTTGAAGAATCATGTGTTATGTACATTATGTATATTGTAATTAAATATGAACTAAATTTTGTTACCAATTTTGTTACAAAAATTGTTACGAAAAATTTTGTTACTATTTTTGTTACAAAATTTGTTTTAAAAAATAACCATTTTGTTATCAATTTTGTTATAAAGAAACCTTGTTAGCAATTTTGTTACAAAAATGTATATAAAATACGATATTCATTTCACTCAAACTCGTTTATGCATACGTGTCTAGAGTGTTTATTACATATCCCTTATTCGCACAATTTTTATATTAATTTCCGTGATATACATTATTAATATTTTCTCGTATAAAGTTATCGCGGGTCGAGAACTTGCAAAAATTGCGGCGAAGGCAGACACGGCCACAAATCGTCCGTTACTCGCATAACCGAGCGCGTTCCGCGGAGACTGTAAAATGTTCGCGGTCTCTCTCTCCGCTCCTCTGCCCCCCCGTCATCCCCGTCGTCGCCTTAATGTCCCTCTCGTCGCATCCGACGTCGCGCGTCGTTCAATTGACTCTTACCTGGCGACCTACCTGGCTGCCGCGTCGGCGGTAACCTTGACGCGGGCGAGCAGGGGCCGACCAGTTCTCCGCGATAAATGCTCGCTCGCACTCGCACGTTCCATAATCGCGCCGTAAAAGGTACAAAGCAATAGTGTCAAGTCTGCGCGCGTCACGCGTTGCACTCGGTGCAGGTGCAACGCGATCGCGATGCGCTCGTGCTCGGGCCCGCATCGCACCGGTGCAGATGCAAATGCGAAACCACGAAGGCTCACCTATGCACCTGTGCGTTTATTGTTACATTGTATCATTACGCTGCACGTCTCTGGCTCTCGTGGAATTTTTTTTAAATTTATTCGACCGGATGGCGAAAGAAAGTACTACAGGGTGTCATTTTTTTCGAATGTATGTAGAAAGCAGAGAAAGTAAAATAAAATATTTTTCAACAGAGACATTTAGCAGTTATTGACTTATATATGAATGAAGACAATCAGAGATATTTTTATTATTTAATAAATGGTTTTAAAAAATAAAAGAATATCGATAATTTCTTAATGACATTTTTCGGAAAAGATATTTTCAATAGCTTGCATACGTTAGAGGATTAAAACACAGACTTCAAATTTTTTTTATGATGAATGGCATATGAAAAAATTACTTGAAGTTTTTTACAGTTTTCGAAAGAGAGATTTGGTTCGAAAATATACTATCATTAAGATTTTACGACATTATCGACTTATCAAATGATAAAGATATCTCCGATTGTAAATAAAATTGCTCCATATCTTCTATTAGAAGATATTTTACTGTTTGTCTCTCTGCTCTAGATTCGTTTAAAAAGAACAGCTGATTAATTTTAAATTCTCTGAATAAGATTTTTTCAGAATTCTAAAGTTCTCTGAATTTTGCGTTTAAAAATAACAGCTGATTAATTTCAAATTCCTCGGATAATCCTTTCAAAATCCTAAAGTTCTCTAAATTTTGCGTTTAAAAAGAACAGCTGATTAATTTCAAATTCCTTGGGTAAGTTTTTTCAGAATCCTAAAGTTCTCTAAAGTTTGCGTTTAAAAAGAACAGCTGATTAATTTCAAATTCCTTGGATAAGATTTTTTTCAGAATCCTATTCTCTAAATTTTGCGTTAAAAATGACAGTTGGTTAACTTCAGCAAATTCCCCGGATAATCCTTTCAGAATCCTAAAGTTCTCTAAATTTTGCATTCAAAAATAACAGCTGATTCATTTTAAATTCCTCGGATAATCCTTTCAAAATCCTAAAGTTTTCTAAATTTTGCGTTTAAAAAGAACAGCTGATTAATTTCAAATTCCCTGGATAAGATTTTTTTCAGAATCCTAAAGTTCTCTAAAGTTTGCGTTTAAATAGAACAGCTGATTAATTTCAAATTCCTTGGATAAAATTTTTTCAGAATCCTATTCTCTAAATTTTGCGTTAAAAATGACAGCTGGTTAACTTCAGCAAATTCCCCGGATAATCCTTTCAAAATTCTAAAGTTCTCTAAATTTTGCGTTTAAAAGTAACAGCCGATTAATTTCAAATCCCTCGGATAATCCTTTCAGAATCCTAAGTTTTCCTAAGAATTCCTAAATTTTGCATTACAAAGCGGGATACTTTTTCGAGCATTGGTATTAAGGTTGAGATTAGCGCAATTGAAATGTTCTTATCTCGAAGCGAGGTGTTACAGCAGCGCGTTCCTTCTTGCGGCGTAGAAGGCTAAATATCCGAGAACGGGGTTGAAGGGGCGAAGCCGCGGTGACGATGACGGCAAACCTCGGCTTGGATGGGCGAGCTCTAATAAAGCCGAAAAGCGAGGCTCTCTCGCAGCTTCTCTTTCTCTCGTCGCTGCGAACGCACGATTGTGCAGGTTATTTGCGGACGGCGGGAGCACAACAGAGCCGAGAGGCCACAACGTCGTTTCGCGCACATTGTGTGCCGCCCCAACAGTTATACAGGGTGCGCTTGTAATTCGGGAGCGCCGTCAAATCGGCGATTATTTTTATTCGTAATTCTCTTTGACGTTACATTGATGTTACTTTGATGTTGCATTGAAATAATAAGTAAATATAATGAATAATAAATTGACTAAATAAAAAAATTAATAAATATATTTGAGATAATAAAAAATAAAATTCTATTTCAATAATTGTGGGAAATAAATAAATCACTTGGAACGGGAAACTCGAGAAATTAATTCCAAAAGGTGCAACACATTTTTTCTATTAATTCGCGATTTCGCGAAGGAACAAAAATCGCTTTCTAAGATTCCGGAAGATGTCGAGAAATGTTCTTTTTAGAAGATAATTTTTCAGAACGAAATTATTTATGAATGCCAAGTTGAATTCGAGTTCGATTTTTATCGCTCGAGAATGTTTAAGGTCTAATTAATTGAAGTTTCTCATACGCGATGTAGGCTAATGACGATATCTCGATATAGAATCGGTTTCACGGATCCCACCGTGTATATGAAGTGTATACATGGAGGGAAAAAGCGAGCCACGTCGGGAAGCAACACCGTGACGGCCACTGGCCTTCTTCGCCGTTCTTTATCCCTCCACTCTTGGCTTCTTGATCTTTTTCTTTGTCCTCTCTTGACGATACGGACGCTCCAATTTCTACGATTCATTCTTCAATCAAACAGTATTTCTCAATTTGCCGAATCCGTATATAACTTGCAGAGCTATATATTTCTCTTCTCATCCATTTTATACAATCACTTTTTCCCCTCATAAAAAATACACATTAATAATTTTCTAATTTAAGTCATTAATTTGCACATTTTTTATCTCTTATGTATCTTATTTTAATATGATTGTAACTGTACATACATAATTTTGCCGAATTTATTAAATTAAAAAAAATCCTTTATTTTTAATTACTTTTTATTTTCCATCAACGATATGTATCTGTGCTATAGGATTGAAAAAATAAATTAATAAAGAAAGTAGTGTGTAATTCGTTTTCTACGATTTCCATTACGTCTCTCTTCTTTACGGTATAATTTTCATTTCATTTTTCTAGGCTTTCGCGAAATATACTATTAAATATTTCGCGAGACGCGGAGCATTTGCGTTTTCGCGCTCGCGTCGAGTCCGGACGAATAGGAAAGAAGGTCGGTTGCGAGTGCTTTCTCTTTCTATCTCTCTTCCCTTCTCGCGCGACTGCATCTCTCTGCCACTCTCCTCCCTCTATCTCGCGACCGGTCTCTAGTATAACCTCGAAACCGTGAGAAACGACGGCGAGAGTAGTTTCGCAGTCCCTCACTCTCGATCAGGATCGCGGAAAGAAACTGCACTTGCGGATTTATACTCGAATATTTCGACATCTCGTCGCCTTATCGCGTGCACTCTCTCGAAAAACGTGTCAATTTATATTATATTTTTATATTATATTTATATTATATTTATATTTATATTCATTTTATATTTATTTTATATTATTGTATGCGCGTCGACGATCTGCACCGTATAATTTATGACACTCTGTATATGACAATTAATATCATATATACAATTAAATTCATAATAATTTTGAATCTCGGTTAACCAAGCAAAAATTGCATTTCTGGTGTATTTGCATACATTCAACCATCTGCATCGTATAATTTACGACACCCGGTATACAATTATTAATATCGTTTATTATACAGTTTTGATATGTTTGTATAAATATTTAATCGTTCGCATGGAACAATTTTTATTTCTTTTTTATTTAATACTTTTTATTTTTTATTTATTATTATTTATTTTTTATTTATTATTATTTATTTTTTATTTATTATTATTTATTTTTCGAACAGATATTGTATCGTTGATGTGGAAGAAAAGAAGACGATAAAAAAAAAAGGTACCATGGGACTCGCGTATCCTTCGGATCGAAACATCACGGTCGACGTCGACGTCGACGTCGACGTCGATGTCGGCGGCGGCGGTGGCGGCTCGTTACCCTCGCCGTCGACGACGCCGCCCCCGGCGTTGCGACGCTCATCGATTCCAGGGGCGCCGCCCCTTCCAGCACAGCCGTGCCATCCAGTGACGTCACTGGTGCGCCCCGGCGCCCCATCGCTGCTGCGGTCGCCGACATCCCTCTCCCCTCCCTTCCTCCCCTCTCCCCCCGCCGGAATCGTACATCGGAATCGCGAATCCGGATTGTTGCTGTAACGGAGATGGGGAAAAAGAAACCAAGTCGCAAGATAAATAGTTACGCAGTCACAATTAAATATCGAATTACATCGGGAAAGAAGCTGCCTGATAGCTTGACTTAATTATTAATTGCAATTATACATATCGTTGCAAAATAATAATTCTTCTGCTTTTATGGATTTTACAATCAAAATTACCGCAGTGTATGGCGGTGAAATGTGTTTAATGTAAACTGTATTGCTGGGGACGTGCATGTTTATTATACTTCTTCCTGTTACTGATAGTTCCGTGTTTCCAGATATAATTAATTAGTAGAAAATTAAACAGCATTAATATGGGAGAGAAACCGCGATGGTTTATATATTTTCAATCTTTCATAAATATACATAAACCAATAGTAAATGAGCTATGATAATATTATTATTTACAATGATGCATTATTTATATAACATTATAATAATTCATGAAGAAAGTACTAATCAAATAATAACAAGTTTATTAGTTAATTTATTAGTTAATTTAGAGCTGATTTATATTTAGGGCCAAGAATTACAGGATTGCTAAAAATAACGGACTCGATTTTCACCGAAGAAAAGTACATTTAAAAAAATTCAAATCAAATTTATAAAAAGGTATTAATTGAATAATGATCGAGTTTATTATAACTTGTGCCTTATATTTAGAGCCGAATATTACAGATCGCTAAAAACGACGGACTCAATTTTCACCGAGGCAAAATACACTTTAGAGAATTATTAAAGAGAGTCTGCCCCATATACATGAAATCCGTTTAATCTACATTTACTTCGAATTGAATTGTGATACGAGGGAGATGAAATAAGTGATATCCGCAGACTGGAGGGGGTATCCGACGCATCTAAGCACCCGAAACAAAGCAGAGGCCCATCGTATCTAATCTCCTTGATATGCTTCAAGCACGTCAGGCCCAGGCCTTGAAACGTATCTATCCATCTCTCCGTCTGTCTGCGTCTCCCTTCCTTTTCCTCCCTCTCCCTCTCCTCCTCTTGCTGGACCGCAGTCTGATCTGCGACGGCTCGATAATCGCGGGCGCATAATGCATCTAATTGCTAATCAAAGGTCCCGCCGACGCTGTATATGCATATATTATGTATGTATGCGTCATATATACGTACATACCGCGGTCCCGTAGACACAGATCTAATATCAACTGTATACCCGCTGTATACCCCTATGTACAGGGTGTTTCCGATGCGGCTGTCTGGAGGACGTCTTTGAAGCGGTATGGTAACTGCTCGGTTGGTTGGATAAACTGGGCTTTGAGATGCCCCCCTCCCCATACGTACGCCATCAATCAAGGCGCGCGAATTAACATTGTAATTTCACGAGCGAGCGCTCCCCCGAACGTATCACCCCCCGCTGATCGCTTTCGACTACTCCGTGAACGGTCCTTCAAACGGTCCTTCCTGTTGGGCGAGGGTTGACGACGGTTTTGTATGCATTTTTTGTAAAAATTCGAAGCAGCAAGAAACCCTTTGCGTGAAATAAAAATCTAATTAAACCCACCCATACAGCACAGAATATTGCAGCAATATTACTAATATTGCTGTAACATTGCAGCAACATTGCAATGTTACATATTGCTGCAATGTTCTGTGCTGTATAGGAAAAGAGATAAAAACTGAGAAAAATCTCGTTATTATATTCAACCGATAAATCTAAATCAAGAATGGAAGACGATGCAATAAACTTAGTTTATTGTTCGCATACTCGTAGTAGAGTACTTATTTGGCTATTAGTTATTCGAACTGGCCCTGCCACCTTTTCTTGCCTTTATCGCTACCCCCTTTTTTCCTGGTCATCGCTATACTAATTCGCCGTTTACACGCACAGCTATTAATTTTACTCGCGCACAACCAGCGGCTGGCGTTTAATATCGTCCCGAACTTAAGCCACGGCTTCATTAACTCGGAAACACTGCGCATTTTTTATTCGACCGTAAATGGGAGCACTGGATGAAAAGATTATTCCTGTTATTTGCATTTTGAGAAGAAATTTATTTAACGTCTCTTTATCGCGTTGCTGGCCCACTTTAACATATATTTCACGATGACGCAATAATATAATCGCGATTTACGTTTCTAAACAATAGGAAAAAAAAAAGTGCAATTAGATTTAAAAAGGAGGATATTTTTGAATCTTAAAATACGAAATTCAAAAGTGCAGTTCACGAAGGAGTGTTGCAATATTATTTTTAATTTATTGTGTGATAATTTCTTTTTTTTTTTTTTTATTTAAACGGAAAGCTAAAAGAGCAAACTTTGACCGAGCGACTTTCATTCATTTACTCGTACTTATTTCTCAAGTTGAAATGTATATCAAGGGATTGACGATGAGTGATGAAGGGAGAAACCGACAGACAGGAGAGCGAGCTACCTTTTCCATCCGAGCTTCCCCTTTTCCTAAGCGTCTAAAGTCGGAATCAATTTCTTCGATGCCACCTGCGCCACCGTCGCTTGGAATTATATATTTCGTTAGGGTGACACGAGAAGAGTTGAGGAAACGCAAGGGTGATATTCGAGATGCTTCCGACTGATCCTGAAAAATTACGCAAAGCGCATAAAACGCGTGATCTGAAAATTGAAGTCTTTTTTTGAGCGGACGTAGAAATATTCCCAAAAATTCCGGATATATTTTTTTATCTTTTATGGGAATTTCTCAATTAATAGTGTACAATTTTAAAAATATATTATAGGAAAATATGCGCTATATAATCTAGTTTCATAAATAAATTTTATATTTATTTCAATCTAAATTAATCAACTTGTATATAATCTATTTTCAGTCTAAATTAATCAACTTGTATCGATCTCATTTAAATAAACATGACACGTGGAGATATGTACTTGTTTAGCTTCCATTATGTCTATACGACGCAAAAATACGGCGCGCGCGAGGTAATCGATCCGTACTTTTTGGCTACCCGGTGTGCGACGCGTGCATAATAACAACGCGGCGCATAGGGGTCCGGATGCGTAATGCGTGTATAAATCAGGGCGATATCAGAACGTCGGCTTGTTTCACATGCTGTGCACCAACCGAGATGCATTGCACCCGCGACGGAAGGAGGGATATGCTGCGCTTGCATCCCGGGACGGGGGGAGGGGCGGCTATTTACGGTCGTCGAGATGAGGAAACCGTGGTTCCTCCCGATCGGCATAATCCTCCGACCGGTGTTGACCGGTGTCGGATCTTTAATGGAGACGCACGTTCGGTTCGGTTAGAGTTCGTTCGGTATTGTTTCGGTGCCATTGTGTTCATGCCATCGGAGAAAATGACGGATGATGACGGATGCCGACCCACGTACATCCAGTGCAAACACTGATGATAACGATTCTTATCTCACGTTTCTTCCTCTCTCGTTCTCCGAGAGAGAAGAGTCCTCGATGTTGAATCAGGGATTTTAAGAATCTCTGAGAAGTAGCGTCTTTAATTTATTAGTATTAAGACTCCCTGGCGCCAGAATGACACTTGTATTATTTCTACAAAAGTGAAATTTTAATGAATGATGTGATTATAGTTTGAATGGACCAAAACCGAAGAGAAAGATAAATACAATTTTAATCTGACAGGCAATTTTACTTATTTATTATATAATTCTGGATCAGCTCAAAATCAATTTTCCTATAATAAGGATATCAAGAGATGTTACACAATTTTTATATACATACATACACTGTCGATCAAAAATATTGCATAAATTGTAGAAATAACAACATCGTTTAATGAATAAAAATATAAATATTATCAAGTTATATTTTATTGTTATTATTTTATGGATTAATGATTTTATGGAATTTAAACAAAACGAGTAGGGAGAGAAAAATAAAAAACTTGATGATTTATTTGCGTTGTCCATATTTTTTGGGGATGATGCAATACTTCTGACTGGTACTGAATATATATAGTGTTTTTTAAAAAGTGTAAGGATATATATAGTGTTTTTTAAAAAAATAAAAAATTTGATGATTTATTTGCGTTGTCCATATTTTTTGGGAATGATACAATACTTCTGACTGGCACTGGATATATATAGTGTTTTTTAAAAAATTTTAGAATATTCTTTGTCGAAAATTAAGGGGGATTTTTCATATAAACATATACTTCTACATCCCTCTCTGTGGAGTTACACTCCTCCAAAAATGGGGATAAAAATTAGGTTTTTATTTTTTGGTTCTTAAGTTTTTATTTTATAATTTTGTTTTTGTTTCAATTTTCCCAACATTTATTCTAATTTTATTTTAAAATTTAACTTCTCGTAATTCGAAACCTATGCTATTTAGCATCGTGTCATGCACGATAACGTATTTTATTTTATTTTTTTTTTAACTACTGATTTTATGAAAAAAATAAAAGAAAAAAGTTTCTAAATAAATCAAACTTTTTAATGCATATTTTTAGATGATCATATTCCGGCCCATAAAAAAGTTCTAATAAAAAATTGAATGGGGGTTGCTAATTTCTCTTTATAACAATACGTGAGGTTGAAAAAAAATATTAATAAATAATCTTTTTACTAAATATCTAATTTTTACTCCATTTTTGGAGGAGTGTAACTCTACAGGGAGGGATGTAGGAATATATGTTTATGAAAAATCCCCTTTAATTTTCGACAAAGAATCTCTCCTAAAATTTGCATTTATTAAGAAACACTGTATATATGATTTAGAAATTATAAAAATAATGTTATAGAGCAATTTCTCGAGAAATGAGAGAGGGAAAGAGGAGAGAAGTGAAACGCAGCGTTCACCAAGGATAAACTACGGCTCAAACGGGCGAATCAAACGAAATTTATCGCCGTTGTCATTCGGCGTTGTTTCGTCTATCTCTACCTCGCATTGTCAATATTAATCAGGCTTATTGTTTCGTTTCGCGGCAAATTGTATCGCGGCGCGCAGAAACCCGACAACCGTAAACTCCGCGATCAAGCTCGCCCTTCAACCTCCCCCCCCCCCCCCGCGAGAATCGCACCACCACGTAATTCAACCAACCATCCTCCCACCTCCCCTTCCTCTCCTCCTCTTCTCTCACGCACGACCGATGGTCGCGGCTGTTTTGTGCGTGCACCCGGTATATTACGCTCTCATCCTTAATACACTTACGTGCGCACAAAGAGTTCCTCGCTCTTTGTGCCCTCCTTTCCCCCTGCGATTTTCACGGGGGTAATATTCTCTGGTCTGAAAGCGACCCCTCTCTCATATCCCTCGAAAAGTATGGCGCGGGGAGAAGGGGGAGAGGGGGACAGAGAGGGGTCTTTCGATTCTCGTCGATACAGATGGCCGCAAAACGAAGTTTCGATTCGACGTTCGGGATCAAAGGGAATTATTGCGTGCGGAGATGCATACATTTGGTGCAACGTTAACGATACAAAATGCCTGACATGTTTGTTTAATTTTTAAACGCGTCGTGCACATCAATTGACAACAAAATAATTAAATTTATCAGACAAGAGGGAGAATGTACATAAAAATGTAAAGCAATTTAATTCAATTTAATTCACACGCGTTTCGAGAAAATTATATTTATAATATATATATTTCTAAATAAAATTATTCATTTTTATTTAGTATAATTAAGTTGTTTAAATAATTACCGAATAAATGTAAATTTCGTCAATATAAGTAATTTTAATAAATTAAACCTAACGTTTATATAGGATTAAATATTTTTAAATAATTTTTAATATTGCGAAAAAAAAGAAAGAGAGAGAAATCGAATTCGAAAGATTGCTAAGACCGTAAGAAATTGTATTATGATTTATGCTTTTGAAAATTAGAATTTTCGATCTTCTCGAAGCATTATTTACGCATTTTGCGCAGCTCCTGGAAAAAATTATCCCGTCGTGATGAACGGCCGTGGCCGTAACTTCACGTTAGCGATTTTACGAGGAAAATACCGCCCGCCGCGATCATATATTTATTAATGCGAAATTATAATGCAGGATACACGAGCGTTATATCTTATCCGAAAGAACCGCGAAAGTCCAATACCAAACGTTACTACTATGTCGTATACTGAAAAAAATGTTAACTAAATATGTTTAGTCGATTGTCATTCTTTTAGTTGGAATATTTAAGCATTTAACTTAATATGATGTATTTTAACTTAAATATTTAAATACTTCAATTAAAGGAATATGATAACTAATTTGACATAACACATTTAGTCAAGTTAATGACTTTTTTCTCTCGGGAACGGATCAACTAGAGTGCAAAGCACATAGAAAAACTGGAAATAAAATAGAGAAAACTTAATCTTTATCAAGGAACTTTGCGCTCTTGCTCGGCTTTCTCAGGTCTCCTCTCGATAAGAGGAAGATGGGGGCGGAACATTTCAGGGTCGCAGGTAGCACAGGTAGCAACCTGGTCTTTTTCTTGAGGGTGGGTTCAAATGATCGTCCTATGACGAGAACAGCTGCTGAAACCTGACGATCGCCAGCTGCGATGCTCGAGAACCTCCGCTGCTGAAAAGATCCTGCTCCTCGAATTTAACGAGGACGTTGACCCCGAAACTTTAGCACGCGTGAAATTTTTACGTTTCGATACTACATGAAAAATGACGAATTATATTACTACTACAAGTTATATAAGTAACGTATAATTAATATATTTTCATGCCTGATTTATGTGTAACGTGAATTATAATTATTAATATTTATATAGTTAACAAAATTAACGAAATTCTGGGATAATATTTGCTATATTTTTATATGGCTAATATTTATGTAACTAATATTTTCAGCTATATTTATGTAATTATTATTTATTTTATTTATTTACTTACATTTGTTTTATTTATTTATTTATTTATTTATTTACATTTGTTTTATTTACTTATTTATATTTTAATATATTTATTTCCATGATTAGATATAATCATGTGTGGCATAACTTTTTGATTTTTGCGAACGAAAAATATTTCACAAGCGATATGTTATTCGGATTTTCTAGCTTGTCGCAAATACTCGTGAATACTCGAATTCCTTCCGCGCTCGGGCGCATAGTTTAGAGAGAAAGATTCTACTCTTTGTTAAATCATACAGATAGTTTGCTCGTCGCACGACAAACGAAAGTTATGCAAAATCGATGACAGTTAAGCGCGGAATCGCGTTTTCAGTCTTTCATTTCAAACATATAGCACTGCATGCCATTAAAATCGCATTAATCTTCTCATTCGCGTATGTACTCGAGTGTAAATAGATGGCAGACACATTTTTGAAAAATTCGTTTGCAAAGTCGCGAGTTTCATAGGGAAGTAACGTCTTTTACGGGAAGGAAAGGTAAAATTTATCCACGGTGGCACAGAAAGGGAGAGGGGGGGGGAGGAGAGGTAGCTTTTCGCGGTTTTGCATATTCAACGACTCGCGAGAACGTTATGGCAGCGGGGGGGAGGACGAAGGGGGGCTTTTTCGCAATCTCCCTCGTAAATGCTGATACGAGCCGTTCGTGAAACTCGCGGATTACTGATAAAATGCGCCTGCCGCGCATGTAAGGCTCTCTTCCGACGATGATGTTGAAAGTTTCGGGATTTCTCTGCCGTTTTTATTATTGCGTTACGGTCGCCGCAAGACCTCGAGGACATAAAGATCCCACGATAGAAAGAAACCGCTGGCGGGATCCCCACGAGCGATTCTCGGCGATGCATTCTGTCGCGATTGTCGGCGGGTTTTAAAAAGAAAAAGCGGGTTTCTTTCTGTTCCTTCGGTTGGGAGGAAATTTTCGAAATCGTTTGTGCGGAAGAAACCAAGCTAAACCTATTCATTTTTCGACACTTTCCCCTCTTGTATATTAACATCAAAATAATCCTACGGAATTAAATGTCCAATTATATAATTAACTAATTAATTAAATAATTAATTAATAATTGTACTCTTGTTTTTCTCGTAATAAATATTCTCGGGCGAAATTAATATTCGAGCGTGACTTATTGTAATCAATTTCTGACGGCAAATAAGTTGAGAGAATTAGAGTTCCCGACAAACCCTGAGAGACGTTTCGCGATATCCGCTTATTTATCCCGCGAGATAAGTGTTACGACGAGAAGGGGGGTTCCCCCTCGTGTCGCTTCGTCGCGAAGGGGCGACCATAAAAGCTCTGGGCAAACGATGACCTGGACCGTGGGCTGAATGAGCCAAAGCACTCCGATTGGCCGCTATTTCGAAACGACCCTCCCGGCGTCGTCGTGTGCATCTCACTACAGGTCGTTCCAGAGAGAAGAGTTCCAAAGAAACCAACTACATTCTAAGTCTTATTGCTCGAGATATCTTCCTTTCTAGCGCAATGCATCCAGGACACCCTGTATCGCTGCGCTGAAAGAAATTATCGTGTTCTAAGAAAGGTCTTCTCTCTCGCGTTAAAAATGTGCAAAGGAGCGAATTAATGGTCTTAAAAATAAATAAGAACCTTAAATAGATTCGCGTATGCGGTTTTCAAATTGACGAGTATCGATCTCATTTGTGGAGGAATTAAAATATTGAAAAATTGTGACATATGAAATGAAAAAGGGAATTATCAGAATTCACACAAATATTATAAGAGAGATAAATTCGACGGCGAATTAATACATGAAAAATATAAATAAAAGATGAATGTATTTTTACGATTGCGACTTTATGATTAACGAAGGTTCGACACGGTATTACTTAAGACGAGAGATGGTTTTTCGCTGTACATGTTGCACGCTGCACGCGCTGCAGATGCATCAAAGGTGTCAGAAGTGACCACACCGGTTACTTACATAAGACCTTCTTACGGTTGTATAGTGGCAGAAATAATTAGCGCGCGACTAATATAAACTCTCTTTATCTACATACGAGATAACTTTTGCAAATCAATCGCGATCAATCGCAAGAATAAAACAACGATAACGATTTTTTTATTCAAGTTTTGTTTAGAATTTATACGATAGAAGATTCGCGCAAACAGTAATTAATCAATTTTCAATCTAATCTCGTATCATTTTACTAGTTTATAATCTCGTTTTTTAACTTTATGTAATTTTATAATTTTAATTATATAATTTTATAATTATATTTTATTTTATAAAATTATTATTGCATTATATTTTATAATTAAATTTTAATTATATTTTATAATTATATAATTTTATAATTATAGTCATATATTATGAAAAAAAATTTTTTTTTTAATTTATTTATTCTATAAAATCTCAATTTAAAGACATGCATATATAAAATGTGCCATGTGAATACGTGATTTTAATTCGATTGCGTGCCGGCAGTGTTTCAAAAATGAATATTGGAGGCTGAAACGTTGGAATTTAACGGGTGATAATATAATTAACACGGCGATATAATTTTCGGCTGCATTAATTAGTATATATCGTATTAATTATTCAAAACTAATCGGGACAACTGGCTCAAAGCTAGCAATTAATGTTTTCGCTGTGGCTGGCAACAAGAGACTGCCGGTTCAGACAATACCATCCCGTTTGGACAATGCTTCGGGGGTGAACCACGAGGAGCAGGAGGGTTTACGCGAGCCGGGGGGGAGGGAAGCGGGGGTGAGTTTGCACGTTTAGTATACGTAGACGATAAACAAGGTTGTACAAACGTGTCAGGCAGCTCGACAAACCATAACGGATGATTTATGAGTGAAGTTTCGTGAAAGGAACTCGCGGCGCGCGTTACGTCAAGATTTTCGATCTGACGTGTCAGAAGGTATTCTTTCTAAGCCTCCTTTGCCCCGAGAGAGAACGTCGCATTGCATTTACGTCTCATCTGCGAATTGGCGGTTAAAGCGTTAGAGCTGGAATTTTTTTTTCGCGACGATTAATCTTCCTCAGCTTCAGCGAACGTGAAAGGAAAATTGAAATTTTGCGGTGAGAGGAGAAATCGAAAACGCGATCGGCCCATTAATCTCGATCCGAGTAAATATCCTTTAAACTACCTCCCAATATCTCGCAAATTATCTCAACAAAATTATCGGGAAAATGCGAAATAATTAATAACTGCTAAACAACAGATTGCGCATATATTGCCTTCGACTCGAAATTATTATTCTCAATCCGCGATACAAGAATATATATTTATTAATTCCAAAAGATAATTAAAATTTCACATTTTCCACTTTAGAAACTTTTATTAATTTTCAACCATTCAATAAAATCTGACGGAGCTTTTCGCGCCGATTTTCAATTATTATTTAGACTCATAGTGCAAAAACATTTACTATATTGAGAAAAATTGTTTGATTGTACCAACAAGACATTGTACCAAAAATCGTTTGATTGTACCAATAAGACAAGTATGATTGAAGGCATTTTGGTTAAATCAAAGAAGAATTTCTAGTTATCATGATAAAATTCGATTTTTTATAACTAGTTTAATAGATTTTACTATAAGGATTTGGTTAGTATTTTCTGGTTGGATTTATAAAATTTCTTGTTACATTAATTTCTTTGCTTGCTTAAGCGGCGAGCCACTCTTAATTTAACTCGTATTCAATATTTGCCATAAAATGTATATAAAGAACTAATATTAACGTTAAATCCAAAGTATATTTTTTTTCTCTTACGAGCAGTAGTGCCAGAAAAAGGATGCTAGCTCTCTGATTGTGTGTATTTGAGCTGCATCCTCTTCTTGCATCACTGTTTATCAGTTTAATTTCTAACAAACTGAATTTAAATTATTCAATAATCTGGATTGAATTTATCCAATAATCTTGTTAGAATTCAGAATATTAAACAGACTTTTGAGATTAGATGGAAAAATTTTAGACGATTTGGTGCTGACGAGTTTAGTATTATTAACCAGAAAATTTGGTAAATTTAACAGGAAGAAATTAATCAGATTCATCTGATAATTCCTACAAAAATTCTGGTTCGTCCATTTTCCAACAGACATACTGGTTGAATCTACCAGAATTCTAATTAATGCAACCAGGTTTTTTTCTCAGTGTATCTCAAGTTTGAAAAAAAGTGGATAAAAAATTAGAGAGAGAGAGAGAGAATTTTTTCATGAGATTTATATTAAATTTCGAAGACTTTTAACATTTTCAATCTGAAGAATCTGCTCTGGATTCCACGCACGTGCTCGAATATAAAATATATATATCGAGTATGCAATGTATTATAGGATACATGTGTCTCAGGCGTCGGTGACATGCGCGGGTACACGTGTACCTGGTTTGGCGATCGATAGGAAACAGTTTGGACATCGGTATCGTACCCGCGCGTCATCAAACGGCCGATCGGCAGACGTGGCCGACCAATATATGTACACCTATAACGTTACACATATCATCGTTAGGCTCAACATCGATTAACATACCGAGCACGCGCGCGCGCGCACGTGCGCCCCACGCGCGCCCTCGTCGCCCAAGCGTCCCGTCATTCGCATGTTTAATTAATCCGCGAGGGATTAGCGCGATGATTAAAATAGCACGCCTGCAAAATTGTTTCAACCGAGTCTAGTGTCCAAACTAGTACAGAAATATGCGTATTTAATGCCGAGTTTTATCAGAATAAAATGGAATTTTTCAGAAGCAACGAACATTTTTTTGTGTATTTTAATTTCGATATAATTTTTTTATTCTACGTACACTCGATCTCTAAAAAGTTAAACTCGCGGTAAAAGTTGTCTAAGAAGTATAAAAGTGTAGAGAGTGGAAAGCTGTTCTTTTGGAGGAAGAGAAAATGAAATATTCAATACGAAAGATTAAACAAGGGGGAAATTAAATGGTAAAATTTTATAGAAATTTTTTATCAAGAGAAGCAGATTTTAAAATCATAAAAGAACGCGTCGAGATATAATGTTCGACGTGTCAGTGGATCTCTGTGAGCAAGAATACGAATGTTAAACGTTAATATAATAATTGTCATATCGAAACGAGGTGATTGTGACACAATAATTCGATATCACGAGATATATTCGTTTTATGATAGCTACCCTATCGTTCACATTATCGCGTATCGATATAAGCAAGAGCAATTAGCATATTACATCAACTTTATAAATATAATTTGCGGTACAAATTATACACAAAACGTCCAATAAATATTTATCTAATGAACGTTGCATTAATTTCTACAAATGAAATATTTATAAAGTAAAAAATATATGCGTCTAATTATATACTTGCATATGTGTGTATAAAATATAATCAACAAATGATATAATATCGTAGTTGTGGAATGTTGCCCCGGAAACACGTATATTACGTTCATTTGACAATTGGAACATTTATTTCACACACGCAACCCAAGCTACGTCATACGTGATTAATATTTAACGTAACGGGAGCTTATTTGCGCTTATATCGTACCAACTCTATGTTCAAGCAGAGTAACTCGAGAGCTCGATAATGCCAGACGGCCAGAGGCGCAACATTACAGCCGAAATTACGATTGGTTCCGCCTGATTTGCGGGTATCGCGGTCCGATCATTTTATCCGGCACCAGCACCGATCCGCCTGTCTCTCGTATACGCGATATCCCGCGGGGGGTTTCTGATTTTAATTCCTTCATTATTGCGAGGAACCGTCCATTTATGCGTGGGTGGAATGGATCGAATAGAGCCGAGCTGCTTCCGTATTGTATCGTTATCAAAACGTCATACAATGATGCAATTCATATGCATATCTTGTTTAATACGTTTTTATATCAAAGAAATGTGGAAACTTATATAAATATTAAAAGAGTCTCTTATATGAAATTATATATTAATATGAAATTAATTGTATGATATTTAAAAATAATATAAATGATATATTACAATTATATAAATTGAACTTATATAAATGGAAATAAAAATTATAAATTAAAATGGAAATTAATTATACAATGTGTTAATATGAAATGATAATACTTTTAACCATTTGTCATTTGACATTTAATTTTAATACTTTTTGATTCGCTCAAAGTGTAAATCTCTCAAAACTGATCAATTTCATTATTTTCGTCTTGAAGCATTTACGAAAAATGGAGCCGATGGATCTTGTCGAAAAGTTTTCAAGAATTGAGTTACGCCCCGCTTCGATCACCCCGTATATATCGAGACGAAAGTAACGGCGCGTGAAAAGCCTAGGATCTGCTGAAAGCACGATAGAGGGAACCGAATTGGGATATATTATTCTCGACGAGAGAGAGAGAGAGAGAGAGAGAGGCGTGCGCACTTCTGGAGGATTAATAAATCATTGTGCATGGTCGATAAAATCGCGTTTAGTAACCGTTCGTCGTGATATCCGAGGCCCTCGTCGGCTGAACTTCCTTCCTCCTTGGGCCCTTCTCGTGACTTTGGCGATTTCGACTCAGTAGGAACGTGATCGCCCGACCGAATCGACCGCGAATCCGACGTTTCCGCGATCCTGCTGCATCTCTGTGTGTCTCCGCATATACATGTGTATTTGTGTGTGTACGTGTTGCACGGAGAACCGGAAATGTAATTATCGTGTTATTATCGTGGCATGTAGCACGCGCGGATTTATACTATAATTCGAGGCGGGGGATTTATATCGCTTTTATCCGCGTTTATCGCTGCCAATGTTGTTTAATAACGATAACACGAGGCTTTACAGATGATTATTATTATTCTCCTATCGCTTTAATGATTATTAAAGCGCTCCTATTGTCCCGAATTAATCTTTTTAATTTTCAAATCAAAGTAACACAGACTCGTATTTTCTCGCTAAATAGACCGTGTTTGTTTACCGAAAATAATGTAAAATATTTATGTAATAAAATATATATTTTATAGGATAAAAAAGGACTGAGTAAATATTTATATCCTGTAAAAAATATTCTTAATTTGTAAACAAATTTCCAATTAAGATGCATTTCTACGAGTTGCATAATAATGTGATTAAAGTTAGTTTCTATGAAAGAATCGAAATACTTTTTCGGCGAAAATGTCACGTGAAAAGCTACACATCATACAACTGCATGATAACTTTATTCGCGTAGCGTGCAGTTGCATGATAAGACGTATATGTGTGGGTCCTCTTCAGGGATGGGAAACCGCCTTTAAGGTCAGGCTGTCACGTTGCCGACGTAACCGGAGCGTCGGCGATGACGTAAACGCAAATCCGAGAAGCCCCAAGGAGATTAATGCAGTTATGTGACTCGCTACGCGACCGCTACCATTTTTCCTCGCCTCATCGTCGACGTCGTTGTCGAGATCCACTCGTTTCTCAGCCAGCCAGCCGGTTTTTCACACCTCTCGCCTTCAAAATGATACGCGAGCGCTCCTCTTTGGGCCTCCGAAATAAGACGATAAACGAGAAAAAATAAAAAGTATTAAATAAAAAGTAATAATAGTAATAAAAGTAATAATAGTAATAAAAAGTAATAATAAATAAAAATATAATTGAAACGATAATTAATTTTCTACGTTTCTCTCGATTTAAAAGAAAAAAACATGGATTTGCAAACTGATAAATTTTGATTCCTTGGATAATAATGCCAGTCAAATTTTTTTAATATTATCTCTTTCTCTCTCTCTCTCTCTATATTGTATTGATAAGGGACTTTTATTATTATTATTATTTTTTTTTTTAAGAAATTATATATCGCGATTATATCCGTTTGGAAGCCATAGCGGTCGACGAATACGTGATATAACGGGTGTACACACGTCTGTCCATGGGTATTGCATTATCCGGGTTGCACCGCGTGCAATTAGCATATCCTCTCTGCGTAGCGCACGTGCACAGATGCGTGCGGTGCGTGCGCTACATAATGCATCAGTTGGCGAGGGAAACGTGCGAGAGAGGGAGATGATGGGGCGTCTCAGGGGGATGTTGCATCGGATATATCGTGAGAAAGAGAGAAAAAAATTGAGAATATTTATTTAAATTAATGAAAAGATCAAGAAAGTTGGAGATGCACACGTTTCTAAAATAGACTTCTTCACTTGAGGATAGATAATCCTACTCGATCGTATTTAGTACGTTTTTATTGTCAATTAATAGTGTATTTTAATTTCCAATTTTTTCTAACTGCTATTTATTATTTAAAAATCTACATTTTTAATTTATTAATTTATTTTTAATTTATTATTACACTTGAATGCATGTAATATCGTTGATTTGAATGTAAGTCTCGTAAATATCTATAACACTGGTCAACAGAAAAAATAATTTTAACTTTTTCCTCTTATAATTTTGCAGTTTTGGGCTTATTTAAGTATGCTGATTTCGAGTACGACAGTAGTTTTTTTTAACTCTTGTTTTTTAATATTTTTAGACTATCCCCTTTAGACATCACGTGCAGTTTTTTTTGGGTTTTACTTGACTCAAAATTATTATTTTTTAAACTTTTGATATGTCTTCGACTCGGAGACGTTGTTTACATCCAAATAGTGTATATTTGTTATATTTGTGACAAATACATCTTTCAAAAATATCGATAATCGATATAATTGTAATATCTTATAAATAAAAAAAGTAGAGCTGATACAACTAAACTATTATTTTTTTCGTAACCTATAATACATGTTAAATGTCAGGAAAAAATTTGAGTGTTGACCAGTGTAATGTATTATATGGGGGAAAATTTGATTCGTTAAGAAATCTGAACAATATGCCCGACGTCCGCAGATTCCGCGGTTTAAAGGCCATATATTCTATGTGCAATCCGGTGCGCATCTCTTCGTCTCCGCCTCTTCCGGGCGGCGAGAGGGAGAGAGAAAGACGGAGAGAGGGGAAAAAAGAGCGAAGCTCGAGTATGATTCCATTAACCCGGCTATCGAGCGTGTCGAGTGGCAGGCCAGGCGGACAGGAACGACTGAGCGAGCGTTCCAGTCGATGAATCGAAAAAAGGAGGAAATGACGAAACGGTGGAGAAGGGTGGGAGGAGGGTGAAGGAGGAATGATGGAAAGACATCATCAACCGATGACGATGACGATGAGATTCCGCGAAGTGGGTCGACTAATCACGAGGTGAAGATCGACGAGCCTTTGTCGAGATCGTCAAGGGCACAGCCCGATAGAAAAGGACGAGGGGGAGGACGGACGAGGGTGAGAAAGGGGAGGCAAATTCTAGACGAATCGCTCTTATCAGACACGGAATCTCGCCGGCGCGATTTTTCCCGTTTTATTCTTGCAATTTGCGTCAGAGAGCGTCTCTTTTAATGTATAATAATGTTTTAAAAATAGATTCTAGCGCTTCTCTAGCTTTTCTCTTTTCTTAAATAGTTTAGAAGTAATTCAAGTAAATACTTTTTTATCTTTCTACGACTTTTTGATCTCAAAAATCATGGAAAATTTTATTTTTGTAGTAATTTATGTATATGTGATAGTTCACATATTTATACATACAAGGTGTGAAAAAATAACATAACAGCATTTTAAAGACAATATCGTCATTATACAAGATGTTTCTTAATAAGTTGGAAAAATTTTAGGAAATGATTTTTTGTCGAAAATTAAGGGGAGTTTTTCATATAACATTCCTCCCTAGTAGAGTTATACTCCTCCAAAAATGAGAGTAAAAAGTAGGTTTTTATTTCCTTTTTTTTTCAAATTTGGAACAAGTTAAAGAAATGAAATTAGGTGGATATTTTCTACTAGTACAAAGGTTATTTATTAATATTTTCTTCAGCCTCCGGTATTGTTATAAGAGGATGAAACTAGCAATCCCTATTCAATTTTTTATTGGAACTTTTTAATGTTTATATGAAAGACCCTCTTAATTTTGGACAAAGAATCATCTCTTAAAATTTTTCGCACTGATTAAGAAACACCCTGTATAATATATTATAAATTTTATATCAAATTTTAGTAAATAAATTATAAATAAAATTTTAGCTCAATAAAAGTTTCTCTAAGTAATTTGTAGAATAAAATACATTTGTAGGATAAAAAATATAAATGTATGAATAAAGTGTGTCATTTAATCATTGCTTCGACGCCCAGACATATGAATATGAAACATGATTAAGGAGGGTGGGAAAAATTGAGCATTTGGCGAGCGATAACAAATGACAATGATGAGGGGTTTAGGATGGTCCAGACACCCTCGGCCACCGCATCCCTCTCTCTATCTCCGCCTCACTGGCGGATCCTACGTGTCCTTTCCGCCTTGCGCTAGGGTTGCCATAGCAACAAGGACATCCCGTATAGTTTAGAGGCGACATGCGCGCCTGAAAGAACCCGCGGTCGGTTCGATCGCGCCCTCGCCCTCGATATCTCGAATCTTTTTTCCCGCTTTTCGGGCTAACCGTAAACTAAAATCTTAAATTTTAATTTTTTTTTTTACGAGAAACAAGATAAAGCAATCTTAAATGACAGCAAGTGAAGTTCTTTAACCCATTCAGACCCTATGTACACAATTATGCACAAAAACTTTAAAATCATGTGAAATAGTTATTTTTTAGAATTATTTTTTAGAATTATTTTTTAGAATTTCCCTGCGATTTCTCGGTGAAAAAAAAATATATATATCTCGAAAAAAAAAAAATATATATATATATATATATATATATATATCTCATCGTTTCAAACCCTTAGCATCAATAAAAATTAATTCAATAATTGTTTACATTACAGAAAAAATTCAGGTCTGAATGGGTTAAAAACCATCATCTTCTTTCCAAAATTTTTGGATATAGTTACTATTAGGATATTTTTTTATGCTTTAGCTGGGTTAGATATTTGAAGATAAGCTAATAAAGTTTTATGATGTTCGGTTGCTTTAAAGCTCGAGGACTATCGATACCGAAGTGATGTGTGTCGTCATGTCTCTTAGGATTATCTTTATCTTATCCGTTATTTGGGATTTCCGCGTAGATCCTATGACTTCGGGACACTGTATATAATCTGATCGCAAGCCATACCTCGATAAGAAGTCGATATATCATCATCGCACGAAAGCGGAGAAAGTTCGTAGACTGAATACGATGCAATCGGCGAGATGCATTTACGACTTGCAATTAAGAATTTATCGCCCGAAGGCGGAAGATCGTTCCGTTATCTCTGAAAACCCAACCGTTTCTGATAACTATCTCTATGATCTATGACATGTTTGCAAAGTAATGCGCACCGTTCGTGTGTTGCATCCTTACTCACTTCGTCAGGTAACAAAGGTGTAACGTGTATAAATAATTTGTCGAAGGAAGAAGCACGAAGAACGAATGACAAGCGAAAATATTTTTAAACTCTATATTTTATCACGAGCTCGATAATTCATTTGATAATTGCCGTGTAACGGTATTCGATTATGAGGCAGCATTTATCTTAAAATGATTTCGTTATCGACTTTTATAAAAATAGCGAGACAACAAGTTGCTTGCATCATGTGTTTTATTATGGACTTTTGTATTTCTAGATAAGTTAATGCGATAATTACTTGATTGTTTTACAGAGTTTGACATTCTGACGAATTTATTTATTAAGTTATTTATTTTGAAATGCGGGACTCTTTATTAGCTTATAATGGATTTTTTAAATAAGCTCATTACACTTAATGGACTTTACTTTTGCTTGATCAATGTATTTGTAAATGATTAGATTATCAGTTAACGACAAAATTGGCAAAAAATATGAGTGATATAAAATTCACTGTGTGCATGATACTCGTGCAAATAACGAACTAACATTTTTTCATTTTTATTGATAATAAAATATCGAGAAAATGTAATATTCTAATTCTCGGCATAACTGATAATCTAACCAGCACCGATTATATTTATATTGATGCATCGAATAATTGAAAACTAATCAGTACCGCAGATTCGGTTATCATTCATTCCACAGAGGGAGGTGAACATGTTCGAAAATTTTTATTGCATAAAATATTGATATCGTCGATATCTACGAATATCACGATGCGTCGTAAAATTGCAAAATATTTTGCTTTCACAAACAAAATTTATGCCGTGAAAACATTGAGGTCGTTGATCCTAGATATGTAAAATAATTGCCATATAAAATTATTAAAAATTAAATAGCAATACATCAAGTTCCATTTGCAGCTTTTATTATACTTTGCATCAAACGAGGTAACTTTATTAAAAATTTATGTAATGATCAACGATGATTGATGTATCAATAAGTTTCTAGCGTTGTCGATCATTAAAATTGAAGGTAATCTTAGCTCTATCGATGGGATTAATGAAAAAGGAACTATTGTACTGTAAAAATTTAAAAACATTACTAGAGATATCGCGCAGTTCGATACAATGACATTTATTACGCGAAGCTTCTAAAATAAATGAATCTGTGTCCATTGATATTAATTTCTTTTCTTTTCGATAGCGAATTTTTTGCGATTAATTCATCACCATAAATGTTTGTTTATATGTATTAATATCAATAATACACGACAAAGATAAAGTGTGTGTGATATATTTGTGCATACTTGATATTACCTTGATCTTTTGGAACAAGTTATCTAGATGAAGAAGTAATAAAAACACGGCATTTATTTGAAACAAACAAAGAGAGACATCACTTGCATGTGAGTTATGCGATTGTAACGCTAATGTAATTAACTCGGCCAAACAGTAATTGCTTGCTTCGTACAGGAAATGCGTGTATGTTTGTTATACATATGTAGTTAATATGTATTTAATATGTATTTAATTAAGAGAGAGAGAGAGAGAGTAATAAATATACTTAAAATATAACAATACAATGAGGATATCGTCCAATGATATTAGCTTTTGATCGATGTTAGTTGGACATTTTATAGTTGCGTTTTATACATCGGTGAAAGGATAAATATGCATAATATGCAATTAAATTGTGATTTATCATGCATGGTGATTAATCTAGTAGCTATCATCGTTGAAAGTTTATGAAAGTGCATATTTCAATATATTGACTCGAAAATGTACACAAGTTACGGGAAACAAAATGTTGCATCGCGCTTTACAGTGTATTTTTTTATTTATCATATTGAATTTAAAAGCAATACTGGAGGAATAAAAGTGTAAATTGATTTTAAGAGAGAAGCAAAAATATTGAAAAAAATCATATATATTTAGTTTTATTATTTTTATACATGCGGATGCTTTTTTATTGAATATTTATATTTTAGTGTTTGTATAACATATAACATTGCCAAATTAACACAAAGTTATTTATAATGTAATGTTATATATATAATAAATAATTAATTTTTTATTATTAATATTTATATTTTATTAATATTGATTTATTTATATTATAAATTTATTAATTTATATTATAATATGTTATGTTATATTGTAAACAACTTTGTGTGTGTGTAAAATACATGTATAATATTTTTATATGCATATATATATATATATATATATATATATATATATATATATCTCGCTTTTACATCCAGAAACTCTTCATGACGTCACAATCGTCGGAGATCTCTGCAGGCAAAAGTTCCGTCAAGAACGAAATTTACGTGAATTCTGAAAAACCGGGACACTAAATCCCGACGAATCCCGTCAAAGTCCGTTCTGATCCCGCTTTATTTCGGCGCCTGGAATTTTATCGACTTCAAACGCGATAACGCGAAGCTCTCTCTCTCCTGAAACAAGCGCGAGATCTTCCTCGCGCTTGCTTCGATCGATTCGCGAATTGCAAAATGATGAATGAAACATGAAACTAAGATCCTATCCGGAAAGAGCTTGCTTATCTCACCCGAGCTTCAAAAAATTATTGCCGATTCATAGAATTAAATTGTTTTTTCATTCGAAATTGACTCGGTATCATCTCATCATCTTATGTCATATCTTGCAAAAAATTCTTCACCTTGAAAGTTTCATGCGATATGCATCTTTATTTTCGGTTATGGATTTTTAATTTTCGGAAAATAGGAAAATTATTTGTTGAGGTTTTGTTTTTTAGAAGAATGATGTTGCGAGGGAAAATTACTGTAAATTATTTTTAAGGACTTCTTTTATTAAATATTTTGTTGGGTACATACAAGGTAGAATATCTTTTATGTACAGCGTATTTTTTTACCTTTGTAAGGTTTTTTTAAAGGGATTTTTAATTTCCGGAAGATGCGGTATTTTTTATTCGGAGGATGAGGCCAAAGATACGACGTCCTCGCGATGTTTCGCGGCTCATTTCGCGGTCGAGAACTCGTCGAGATTGAGTCGATTTTCAAGATTTTCAGCCTTTCGAGCGAAATGCACTCGTTGTCGATTGAAAACTCCTTGTTTCGCGCGAACTTCCTTATCTGGAAGTTGCCGCAACTTTGACGCGCGCGGATGTAGGTCGTTCGTGACCGAGATTACAGAATGAAATTTCTTCGAGTCACTTGCGTGCTCGATAATGCTAAAAACAAGCCTAAGAGGCGACGATGCTGCGCTTCCGAAGGGAGAAACCGAGATCCGACAGCGACCGCTGGACCAGAAGAGAGAAGCTTATAAATTATAACTTTGTACTTGTAACAAAATTACGTGGATTAAAATTTGCGGAAATTTATTGAATTATATCATATTTATAAATTACAAAATTTACGAATTATCTATAAATATTATAATTGTTTTCACATCTGCTGGACTGAATAATATCTCTATAAAATAACTCGCAGGCTTGTTGGGGCGAAAGAGCTGTTGTAACATTACGACTGTTGATAAGACACGTATGTCAACGATACGAAGCGTTTTACGAGTTTCCCTGACGTTAATGAAACTGTGCGCTTGATGCATTACGTCACAAATGCACAGATACACGTGTCGTGTGCCTGGCTGAATGGTCCTTTTGAAGGAGTCGAGCACCTCGTGCAGATTTTTTCAATCGAATTTCGAACTTTGTTCGAGACAAGTGGAGCACGAAGGCCGATAAGAGAGGACGATGTAAAATATCTGCCTGCATGAATTACAAATGCCCGATTATGCGAACGTTAATTAACATTTTTCATCGACACGACTCTTTGTTTCGCGGTAAACTGACTGATGCGGCAATCGCGATCCTCTCGGATTCATCGGATTGTCGTCAGATTTGAATATAGGCCAGATTGCCATTAATGGTTATAGATTTTATATAGGGTGATCGGAGTAAAGCGGTGCAAGTCTCAAAATGTTCGTCCGACAATCTGTCCAAGATGGATTAATTTTTATGCGATTCGCGCAGTTAATAACACACATGTTCGCCAACTATCCGCGCCGTCGAAGAAAATAACGAATGGCGATAGCGTGGTAATTTCGAGGTCGATTTGCGTGAAATATACCGTGGCGTAAAAAAAAAAAGGGAGAAAAAGGACCTCGCGCCGAAAACAGGGGAAAAGGAAGAGCGGCCGCGAACCGAATAGATAACCCATTTCCGGCTGTTGAAAAGTGAGCGGGGATCGGAGGTGCCGATAGATGCCAATATCGATTTATACGCGTGTGGAGAGTCGACCGCGAGAGAGAAACAGAGAGAGAGAGAGGAGGAGAAGAAGCAAAAGTTTGTTCGGGATTGCCAGGATGAATATTTATGATGGTACGAATGCGCACGCACGTCCGAGAGTGGCAGACGGGGAAAAAGATGTTGCAAAAATCGACGACGAGATTTTAGATCACGGGTCCAGATGTGAAGAAGAAGGGGGTATGCGAAACTCTAATTTATAGCACCCAAGTATTTACACGCAAAAGTAATATATTACTATATTATTGGATCAAATATGTATTCATATAATATGTTTGCGCACGTGAATAATGAGAAAATAAATAATATAAGAGATTATTAAATATATAAATAATAATAAATAATATATAAAATATATTTTCTATTATACTTTTTGAATTTCAATTTTTCATATATTTAATATTTTTGTATAAAATATATACATGTTTCTTAATAAGTGTGAAAAATTTTAAGAGATGATTCTTTGTCGAAAATTGAGGGGGGTTTTTCATACAAACATTAAAAAGTTCTAATAAAAAATTGAAAAGGGATTGCTAGTTCCATCCTTTTATAACAGTACGGGAGGTTGAAAAAATATTAATAATAAAAATATTAATAACCTTTTTACCAGTAGAAAATATCCACCTAATTTCATTTCTTTAACTTGTTCCAAATTTGAGAAAAAAATAAAAACCTAATTTTTATCCCCATTTTTGGAGGAGTGTACTCCACAGGTAGGGATGTTTATATGAAAAACCCCCTTTAATTTTCGACAAAGAATCATCTCCTAAAACTTTCGCACTTATTAAGAAACACCCTGTATATTTTTGTATATAAATATTTGATTTTATAATATTTTATTATATAATATTTAATATTTAATATATAATATTTAATTAATAAATATTAATAAATATTATATTTAATATATAATATTTAATTAAATGTACCTCATATTCGTTAGATCTTATTATCACGTGATACCCGGTAGATGGTTGTAGAATAAACCGATACTGATTTATGGGCGCGTCATTGCAGCCTAATAGAATTGTTCTATTAAATCAACCGAATCGCTATGCAAAACGGCAGCGTAATGAGCCATATTAAACGGTATGATTTCGCGGATTCGCGATTAGTCCAAATGTAGGACAGAGAAATTGATTGGCGAGAACGCGATTATATGCATAAATTATAATTGTGGCTACTTATTGAGAAAGATTGAATATATCCATGAAAGAGAAACACACATGTATACAAACAAAACATATGATCTCCATCATGGATCTTCATTCAAGGATAATTAAGAAAGGCAAATAATAATATTTTTTAATTGCTGTTGAGCGCGAATCCTCTGATCTCCTCTTTTAAAGGATGCACGGATGAAAATAAATTGTTAACTTAATGAAACTGCAGAAGAAAGAAATGGCGGGTGGCTTGGGATTAACTCGGGCGTTAAATAATCCCGCTCTCTGGTTTCTTCTTCGTCCTCCGCTTCGAGCGGTCTCCTCTTGAGGCGACCTGGACCAGCCGCGATACTCGTCCCGAGTACCAGATCTGGCAGCAGCCTGATCGCGAGAGAGAAAGAGAGAGAGAAAGAGAAAGAGAGAATGTGCATGCACGAAGGTCTCCCGGTCGTGAAACAGGTCCGTTCTGTTCGGTTCCGAGCTCAGCTTAGGTCTTTGTCTGGCGGCACGTTCTTCAACCGCTCGATCGGCAAGCATTAGTAGATATTTTAGTTTCTATTGACTTCTTGGAACCCTAGATCGTACGCTTCTCTGAGGCTCGACGGAAATTTTACGAGACATTTATGGGACAAACAGATACCTCTATCTATCTTCATGAGTTTAATTATCTTTAGTATGTTTGCATATATTCGAAGGAGGCAAAATATATATTTATAAAGTATCGCGTGTGTGTTTATAAGACTGGAGTGTCAATAATCATAAAAAATAGTATTATCAAAAAACATACATCGCAGAGTCCTGAAGATAACTCGCGCCAAGATGGATATTAAATTATGAACTGCGAGGACAATTGCGTACGGTAATATTCGAGATAAAAATTGCGAGGGAGAAAAGCAGCAGGGTAAAGGAAAAAAGGAGGCCGGCAAAATTGCGACGGCTGGCGTATGACGGTTGGAAGTTAAATAAAGAGTACCCCGAAGAGGGAACGCGAGGAGAAGAGCACGCACGAAGTGCGCCAATTGCGAAAATATAATGAAAGTAGATTAACGACGCACGGGGGAGCGGCACCCCTTCTTCATGCATGCACGTATGTGTGCACATGTGCGTGTCCCCCGCCCTCCTTCCACCTCCCCCACGTGCATCCGTCGCACGTTGCAGCTGTCGCGGCGCAGATGGCGAAGTATCTTTGTCCTCCCCGTCGTCGTCGACACGTGTGCTCGCACATGCAACCGCACATTCAGACGCGTGTACATCGAGGTTTCGCGTGACGTCATTCGCGACGGGAAAAAAGAGCGACGCGAATAACTGCTGGGGAAGTCGTCATCGATCGCGGATGCTCCCTCGAGTCGAAGATATTTCCCCGCGAAAAAGTCGTCCGAAGTAATCAGTTTTCGAGGGATTAATGTCGCAGGCTAGAAGTCGATGGTCTAAAATGCTGAAGGATTTTTGGGACGCTAGAAAATTAAAATCCCTGAGCTCGTAACATTAAAAAAAAAAAAGAATTGCTCGTAAAATTAAAAAAAAAAAAGAATTGCTTTCGATTTTGTCTCAAGGTAAGAGGGATAATTACAAATTTTAAAAATTATAATTAAGGATAATTAAGTCGGCTTTTATACATTTACTTAGCTATCTTGCGCATGATTGTAACATTAATTTTTCAAAGCACAGACATTTGGGCGCGTTTATTAATTATTTATTATTGATCCGATTATGATGTCTCGTTACCACTCGACATTCTCAATTTTCAAGAGCTTTCAAGGCTAGGAACGATCAATTTTAGCCAATCCTCGTCTTCGAAATCGGCCTATTGTTTCGCGAACTAGTTCCAGGCTTCGATGCTAATGGAATTACACAGACTCGTGAGAAACTAAAGCACCGAGAACGAACCATTGGACCGTTTCAAATTTAGTCGACGCAAGCGTGATAGGATAAGTGCAAGCACGTTGCATATCCTGTCTCGCCGAATCTCGATGCATCATTAATGATTATTGACGTTTCGAGATTTTACTTTGGCCGGAATTTTGAGAAAAAAACTATCTTCTTCATCTTAGCGACTGATTATCCAATTGATTTGTTGGCGATTCGACTTGTCAATTGATAAAAAAGTGAAAAGTGGCTGATATATTTTTGTTGCAAAATTTTGTTAAATACAATTTATTAGGAAAAATTTGAAATAAACTGGATTTTAAGAAAAGGGATTTTAGTTGAAGCTCATTTCCGGGTATTTATTTATAAAAGCTCTCTTAATTACATTAATTAAAGAAGTTACGGTGACGCTTTCATTAAATTATTAATTTAAGATCTGCAAAGCGTGCGATCTCCTTTTTATCATCCGTGTAAAGCGACTGCGACTTTTGCACAATTTTATAGTATTCATTTCTTTTATTCGCCTTCGAGTGGCAAACGAGTGAAAAAGATTCCGTTCCCTATCAATTGCAACGCGTTTAAAGCGGACGATAACTCTTGAGGAGGGTAAGAGACAGGAATGAAAACGATAAGCCAACGTGCTTCTTTCTCTCTCTTTTTTTCGAACGTCTGATTAAAGTGATGGTTTGCAGTTCGGCTCGCTGCTCGTTTATACATGCCGTTGACCCCGACACGTGGGCTCCCACGATTCTGACGTCTCCTGCTCGCGCGGCGCCATAGAAAGCCACCATTAGCAAAGGTTATCGGAATGACCTCGAATCCTATCGATTGCCCCGCTATGAAATATACAACCCAGTTACTTTCCTTCTTCAACCTCCGTGCTTTGAAAAAGAAGCCGTACTTTTCGGGAATTCTATTTGGGGAACAATGGGCAGTTTCGAAGCTGCGGAGGAAACAAGGGTTTTCCAAGGATTGATCTTTAACCTGGCACGCACAATGGAAATAGAATGTTGCTGCTTTACGATCGTACATTTAGATAATGACCCTTTATAAATCTCCTTTTTACATACAAACGTACCAAAGATGTATTCATGTCGAGCGTTGTTCAATGTATTTGAAATCCAAATTGATGATTGATGGATTTAGTGAAAGAAGTCCTTCAAAGAAGGAGGAAATATCTGTACGAGAATGGAAACAAAATATACATAAATATAAGATTCAATTTCGTTTGTCATCAATTATTCGATGACTCGGTAGAAAAAAATTTCGAAAACGCATGGAACGTTGAAATAATAACGATGTACATTTATAACAACGATGGTAAGATAACACAGAGTACAAGCATGGTGATTCATGGAAACGAAGCCTAAATAGAATGTTGCTGCTTTACAATCATACATTTCGATAATAAATCGATAATAAATAATAATCCGATGTAAATTTCCTTTTTACATACGGATGTACCAAGGATACGTCGTGTATTGTTCAGGTATATATTTGAAATCCAAATTTGATTGATGGATTTAGTGAAAGAAAAACTCCTTCAAAGAAGGAGAAAATATATGTACGAGAATGGAAACAAAATATACATAAAGATTAAATTTCGTTTGTCATCAATTATTCGGTGACTCGGTAGAAAAAAATTTCAAAAGCGCATGGGACGTTGAAACAATAATGTACATTTAACAATGATGGTAAGACATTGTAAAGTGCAAGCATAATGGTTCATGGAAACGAAGCCTAAATAGAATGTTACTGCTTTATGATCGTACAATTTCAATAATAACCCATTGTAAATTTTCTTTTTACAGATGTAAAGCATACGTCGTGTACAGAAAAAAAAGTGTCAAATCAAAATTTATATACTTAAACTAACGCGTTCATTGTTTCGTATATACGCAACAATTTATAATCTTCTTAGAAGAATTTAATAATTTTAAATTTCAACAATATTACAATCTTATTTTAATATTGTAATTGTCACCTTACGAATATATAATTATTTAATTCTACTTTAAGAAAATTATAATCTTTGATTTAAAAATGTTATTTTCCATCTAACATTGTTTCTTTTCCATTCAAGAAAATTAAATCTTAAATCATAAGAATATATTTTGCTCGATTGAACTATATAAAATGGCTTTATTCAAGTAAGCAATTATTCAAGCAATTATATTTTTCTTTAATTAACGCAATATATTCTCATTTCAAGATTTCCATGTTAAAACTAAATATATTTTTAAAACAAGAATGTCCTTTTTTCTGTGTATTGTTCAGGTATATATTTGGAATCCAAATTTGATTGATAGATTTAGATAGTAAAAAGAAAATTCTTCAAAGAAGTAAAATCTACGCAAGAATCGGGAATAAAATAAAGATTAAATTTAAATCGTCATCAATTCGGTGATTTGGTAGAGAAAAATTTCGAAAGCGCATGGGACATGTTGAAATGATAATGATGTACATTTAACAACGATGGCAAGACACAACGTAAGCGTGGTGGTTCATGGAAACGAAGCATAAAGATCAGTTATCTCTGCGCGGAGGGCTGTTATCCGGTTTCGTAAGGGCGCCGAGCGAAGCACGCAGGCGAATCATCTAGATATACCGGGCGTTCCATCCGGTTTCGCTCCACAGATCCCTTCCTCTCTTTGCCCCCGTTCATCTTTCTCTCTCTCTATCTCTCCCCCTCCCTCCCTCCCTCCCTCTGTCGCTCTCCTTTCCCTTCTCTCTGCCTTTGCGTCGTTTTCCTCGACGAGGTGGCTGCCGAGCGGGTTCTTGTAGCTGTAGTTTTCTCGCCGAGGATCTCCGGGTCACGTTTCACCCGTGGCCCGTCGAAACCCCATGGTATCAATTGATCCACCGCCGGAAGCGGAGAACGGAAAATCGAAGCGGAAACGAACCGTGAAGCTCCGAAATTTCCTTCGCGAAAATTTTCAAAGAGATTCTGATGCCAGGAATCGTGCGTCAAATATATCCCGACCAGAGCTGGATCTCTTAAAATACATATTAACTAAACGAATTTCGCGAGTGAAAATTTACTCGAGTAATAATTTGCGATAAAGTTACACTGAAAATAAAAACTTGGAAATAATATCAAATGATAAATAAGATTAACTTTAGTTAATGAAATAAACTTTCTACAAAATACAAGAAGAAATTTATAAAAATAAAATAATTAAAATTAATTAAACATTTTTTCAATAAAGTTTTCTATAAAATATAAATTAAAAACGTATAGAAATTTATCAATTAATCGAATAAGAGGCAAGTACCTCAAACGAGCTATTATTAAAATAATAAAAGAAATTAATACGAATGTCAAGCAAATTTTGGCTGTCAAATCAAGACCGAATCAAAAACCGAAGAGCTGTCAAAATTTAATAGAATTTGTCGAGGACATAGTCGATAGGAAATAATATCAAATGATAAATAAATATTGAATTTAGTTAATGAAATAAATGGAATGTTTGGAATGTTTTCCATATCATATCGCACATTTTTCACTCGTCAGATTTCCCACGTGCGACCTGAAGCAGGAGTGATACATGTATATACATATGTATGTATCTCATTGAGAGAACGAACTACTTCTCCGCGACTAACTTTGAGCCGGGAACCTATCACGGGATAATTACGCAAACGTTCTCTCTGTCTCTCGCTAAGTCCCACGACACGTCGTCCGAAGCGCGTCGCGGTTTCTCCTTGTTAAATTCAAACTAGTTGGACGGAACTTCCGCGTCCGCTTGAGCTTGCGAGCGTAAATACATCGCGGCACTTACTCCAGGGGACGCATATTCAAAGGATCGATTCCATGAAATTCACGAAAATCTCCGAGTTTGAGATGTTTTCGAGAGATCTTTCGCAATATTGCGTATTTGCACCTGCGAGTGTGATCGTGACGTATAATAAAACCATTCATAGAAGGATTAGGAAAATAATAATTGAATATAAATACCCGCAAAAATGGAGATTTTATTTTTCTTAAAAAAAATATTAATTTTAAATTGTAAATTATTAACAAAATTTGATAATTATAATTAATAACATGGAAGAAGAAAATCATACAACTAATATAAAATAATGATTAAAATATAATCTAATTTTAAGTTGATTAAATTAATATCAATTAATATTATTAAATGATATAATATTAATATAATTAATATTATTAAAAATATAATTTAAAATAAAGACAGACATTTATTAAAAATATAATTTAAAATAAAGACGCATAAAACAAAGAAAGATTTTCCGACAACATAAGTAAAAAGCCGAAGGTACTTTTTACTTGATGTATCTATTTATTTAAAAGCGATCGTGGGAAGAAGCATAAACTTTAGCGAACAAATCCGCAAAAAGCAAGAAAAATATCTCTCATAAACAGATAGTCGCAAGCTGTCGGTTCTTTCTCTCCTCTTTTCTTAACGCCGCGATGTTCTTCGTCGTATTCCTTCGCTTATGCAAGCTCGTCGCGATGAGGGAAATATGTATTGTTGAGAGCGAAGCTCTGAGAAACGCGTTTGATTCGAGATGCAAAGAACCATAGTTTCACGACGAGCTTTTGCCGGCGGCGATCGCGGAACAAGAAGCTGCGTTTCAGCTGATTTATGACTGTCTGTTCGACTAGGGCGAAATAAAGGCCACCGCTGAACAGTTTGTTCCGAATATCAACGAATTCGAGGATATTTTCTCAAGAGATGAATTTACGTTGCATTTACAATAATCCATACATAAATGCACCGATATTTTAGCAAACAATAATTAATAGAAAGCTGAAACCAAGTAGTTTAATTTATTAAATATAATAAAATATATTATAAATAAAATAAAATTATATAATTATAATTAAAATAAAATTATATATTATAATTAAAATAAAATTAATTAATCAAACATAAAAAACATGTATATTGTATTATTAAATATAATAAAGTAGTTTAATTTATCAAACTTGAATAAATTGAATATAAATGCCCGCAAAAATGAAAATTTTATTTTCCTTTAAAAAATATTAATTTTAAATTCTAAATTATTAACAAAATAGTTCTTTCTTATTTATGTAAAATAATTTGACGCTCGATATTTAAATAAATTTTCATTTGAAAAATTATTTTTAAATTTCATATATAATTATTTCAATATAATTTATATTTTTATTCTATTTAATTAGAATATTTATTCACAATTTCTCTCGATCACTTTAATTCACTTTCCTCAATTTGGATCTTTGCCAAGCTTTTCTGCACATAAGGTCTCTTTATACATATTTTATTATCGAGTACAACGCACGATATAGTAATCCATAACGAACGACGCGACGTATCGTAAACATTATTGCACACCAATTTACACAAGTGCATATAAAGGGATCAATGAACGATAAATTTCGCCAAACGACACACGACGACTCGTCGTGACAATCGACTCCCATAGACTCGATTATGCGTTACGCACTGCGTTATACGCACTTACTTATCAATCCGCGTTCGCGACGGTGACCTTTACGTACCCTTATGATCCATCTCGATATAATATGCAGAGTCGGAAGTGCGATATTATTAAACGCTTGCTTTCTCTCTCTCTCTCTCTCTCTTCCTCTCTTTGCCTCTTTCTTCCCTCCTCTCTTTCTCTCCCCCTTTCTTCATAGTCGTTACTCTGGTTGCACGCTCGCCGCGGGTCACTTGCGAGACGCAGGTGAGTACACACGAACGTCGAACGAGCGCAGGTGCAGCGGCTGCAGGTGAGGCCGCCGACAGCAGCTGTCGGTTTTGCGCGCGCGCGAGATGCGGAGGGATGGCAATTGCTCGTGTTTTTGTAAGCCGACAGCGTTTTTCCCGCGACCAACGGCAACCTTCTGCGAATCGAGTCTGATGCTATCAGTCTCGCGCGATGCAATTTTTATCAACTGCCTCCGCATTCGGGAATCTTAATCTCGTCTAACATAATATCTGCAACTTCTTCGAAAAATACGTTTTTCCTAGGAATTTTTCAGTTGCTCGAAGATCCTGCTTTCTCTGACATTAATTCATTCGTAATAAATTCTTAATAAATTCATAATAAATTCTTGTTACGAGAAATAATTAATTTTGTAATTAAAATTTATATAATAAAGAAGCTTAATTATACGCGTAGGAAAATTCATTTTAATATGATTGTTGTTTATGTTTACGATTCTTAATATTCACTTTAATTGCATTTCTATAATTTATCTTTCTATAATATTTAGTCGGTTACTCGGGATTTTATCCCGAGGAATGTACATCTCGATGGTTTCTTATACATTTTCTTTAGATTTTTGAAAAGATCTAGAGATTTATTCCTCGCCGTTTGCGTGTAAATGGCAATTGACATGCGTGCGAGAAATCGATAATCTCCCTCTCCCCCTTCCTTCTGCTCCTGCTCGCTTTTTATCTGTCGTGCACACGTGGCTTTGAAGAAACATCCCTTCTTTCCTCACTCACTTTAAAATAATAATATTCAGCGAGCAGGGATAATAATTGAGATCGGCGAAAAAAACGATCTCCAACTTTATTGAAGAAACGCAGCGACAAAGTGCATCAAGGGTTTATGGAGATATATCGCGTTTTAATAAGTCAAAACAATTGCTTGGGAAAAATGGAGAAAAATTAAAATCGGGATTATCATAAAAAATTCAATGAGAATTGTGTACGATAAATTTATCTCGTAATTTTATTTCAAATTAATTTCTTCGAGATAATTTAATAATACGATTCCTCTCCAAACCCCCTCCCCTTCTCTTCTTTCCTAGACTGCGATACACGAGAGATATTGCATGCACCGTCCCCTCTAAGAACTTTGTGATCTTCTTTTACATTTTTTTTTTGTATTCTTAGCAAACGGAAAACGGCGCACCTCTGTTGCGCCAATTTTCCTTTGAAACGCCGCTTTTGTTGTGCGCTGCACGCGTTGAAATGTTGCAACAACGACGCGCGCGCGTTGCACGCGAGCTTTCCCCAGGAAACGTCGTAATTATGCGGCATTCGGTAGGCGGCCGTTCGCAAATTGCAGCTACGTGCGTCTTTTCAGCGTCTTTTCGCGATGCGATGATACGACAAGCTTCTTCGAGACTGCAAAGTTGCGCGATGTTGCGGATACCGCAATCTTCGAAGGCGAGAATGATCCGCCAGATGCTAGATTGACAGACGAAACGTCTCTCTTCTCTCTCGTATCCTCTCTAAAGGATGTTTCAAAATAATTACATATACATATACATGTACATATACATATACATATACATATACATATACATGGCTTGGAATAGTTTTAAGAGAATTTTCAAGTGATTTTTCAGCAACTCGAACATGAAAATATCACTGATAGCTCTCGTATCTTAAACTATTTTATAATAAAAGTTTCTCCAAGTGCACAAAGAGCTTTGACAATTGGATTATCAGTGGATTGTTTCTTTTATCGAATTTTAATCTGAGGTTTAGAGATTAATCGAGATGTTAAAGTATTCTTGTTTAAAGATTTATTATTATTATTAGAATTGTACTTTTTGTGAGATATTAAATCTTCTTCAGATATATCTTGTACAAATTTATCGAAATGTCATGTCGCGTTCGCCACGAGGCGAAAAGATCACATTCGAACCCGGTTTTGAATGGCCCCATCTGCCGTCTTTCAAAATGCAGGATATCCCAAAAATTGTACGCTTTCTCTTCGTCGCGGAAATCCTCTGTTGAATTCAAAAGACATATGCTCCTCGATTGATCGCAATTTTAATAAGAAATTATAGGATACATAAGCAAAAACTTTATTCTAATTTTATTAATTATTCTATTCTTAATAAAAATCACAAAATTACCTTCAAATATTATTTGTAATAAAATTATTTAATTATTTGTTATATTAATTATTATTTATTGTTTTATTTATTTTTCATTAAAAAATTTTTTTTATTATTTATTATTTTAATTATTTAATTATTTATTATTTCATATTTAATTATTTTTTATTTTTTATTTATTTGTAATATTATTTTTCATTAACAAAATTAAATAATTTTTATATTAAAAAGAGACCACGAGAAAAAATGTGAAATTAGATTTATATAAATATATAAAATATAAATAAAATATAGAATTATATAAAATAAAAAATAAAAAAAGTATATGCACTTTTACTATTTATGAAATATGTATGTATATTTCTAATATATATTTTAATACATTCTTTTTTACCGAATTATTCTTAAAATCCCAATGATCGAATACAACGCTTATATCGCAGGAAAAATTCGCGTATATAAATATCAGTATCATAAATGCATGTGATATTTAATTTCATTAATATCATTTAAAATATCCCACGGATAAAATTCGCCACAGAGTGAAATATTCGAAAAAATTCTCTCCCCTTTTCTCTTATTTTCATTCAACAAATTAATTTATTTTGATTGCGCACCGAAGCGTGATTTTATTTTTCATTTGTTTGCATAAGAGAGGTCACGGCCGATAAAATAAAATCGACCTGATACTGATACACGTAACACACCATTGTTTCGGCCTTTATACGTGTTTCCGGATTGCATTCGCGTTAGCGGATGTAATGTAACATCCAGGGAAGATCGAAATGCCTTCAAACGGAAACATAAAATTAAAATGTTTGTTTTTTTTATTCTTCCCTTCCTTACAATAAACGTAAAACAAAGATCAGTCCGTGCGATAAAGAACTATATTATCACCCGCGATAACCGTCTTGGTTTGCGAAAGATCGCGCGATAAATAATCATTCGTTATTTGTTTCCGATGAACAAAAAAAAAACGCCGACGACGATGATACTTTTAACATTCCCAGGCAGCAGGTGAATCACTCGCGAGACTCTTCGTTCGACGACCTTTTCTAACAAAGAGCTCTCTCAAGAAATTTGTCACCGACAAGGTGACGAGACACCCCGATAAAACCAACACCCTAATCAGACCCCAAAGTCATTGGTTTCGTTATTGGCCATCAAACCGATCAACAATATCCTCAAGGGAATTTCGACACGTTTATGATGCAAGAGAGAGACAGAGAGACTCATAAAATAATAAGGAAGCTAGGAAAATTGATCACTATCTTTGAATCGTTATGGATCTGCGAAATACATTCGCTAATTTTCGATATAGGAGATACCATTGTTTCTTTTTTCCGTCTTTTCTATTTTCGGAGCGATCCATTGTATACAAGGTGCTCCGTAATTCGCGAGCTTAGCACAGTTTCTTTCGAGATACACGGTGGTTATTAGACGTCCTATATTTGCATCTCGTTTCTCACCTTCCAGCAGACCTACTCGCTTCTACAATAACCCCTAGAACTTCCGGTGAGGAGCCCACCGGCGATTGCGTGTGTTTGCACGTGTGCATGTGTGTGTCCCATCGTCGGCTCGTCGCCGGATTTCGAATGAATAAACATAGCCTAAACCGCGACAGTGGATCCCCGGGGGCGAGTTACCTTCCCTTCCCCCGTTCCTCCCCGTTCCACCCGCGCGTCGCGTCATTTCACGGTCGTTCCGCTCCGAAATTCGTGACTTCACTTCCGTTTACTACGCTCGGCGCACCGCTCGGCGGATGGGTGCGTTGACCCTTTTCGAAGGTCGTCGTACCTTTCTACGTTCGTGACTCGCTCGGCTTCGTGGATCGACCTTAATCTCTCGTCGGTTCGCGACGGCTCGTTCACCTCTTTTTTCCTCCCTCCCCTTCTTCCTCTCCTTTTGTTTATTCTACGACTCGAAGAAACTCGACCATGTAATTAACGTCCTCGCACGCTAATTTTCGCGGATGAATCGAATTGCGAAAACATACTCGACGATCGTCGCAATTTTTCGAAAATACGCGCAAAATTTCAGAGATGCTTCATGAATGAAGATGTTTTAATTTTATTATTTATTCGAGAAATATTTTTACTGGTTTTATCTTGTTCCTTAAAATTTTAATTTTTTTTTTTTTATTTAAATCAATGTTTTGATTTGAATCAAAAATTATAAATTTTATCAGAATATTAGAATTTAATTAAATTAATTTATATATATATATATATATATATATATATATATATATATAAAATATTGTTTATGCATTTACACTTTTGTAAATAATTCGAAAATAATTTATACACGTGTAATTTTTGAAAATTAAATTTATCCATTGAATCTGACACATGCATATTCTATATTTTAAAAAATATAAAATAAATGAAGTAAATTAAATTATTACAATAACATTGTCAATATAATGTAAACAATCATAATTTACGAATCTCTTTATATTTTTTGTTTTATTTTTTTTTACTATTATTATTAAGAGATATCTTTACTTCGCTTTTTGCTCTTAATTATATTTTATTGACATTCTGTAAAACAACTTTTTCAGAGCGAATAAATTGATCTATTTATCTATATATGTATTGTATTTCCTTCGTTTGTCGGATAAGTTGGAAAGTTGTAATGCAAGAATTTCCACAATTTTTTGCTTCTTTGATTGGATCATTGAAATTGTACGATGGTGCAATGAACGAATCCGACTGGTTGAAAATACATGTGAGTGGCGCTCAAAGAGGCGACACACTCGAGATAATGGGCCCGTTTTGGCCGCTTATCGACAGTCTCGTTTATTTTTTTCGTTTATTTATTCTCGTTTATTTTTTTAGGCCACGTGGTGTCGCGAGAGTCGACCGTCTCCCGCGAACGAATCGATTTAGCGAGCTATAACGAAGCTAACGATTGCGACGCGATTAGTACGAGGTTTGTCGTTTTCGCGTTCACCTTATATAAGACCGGACAAAAGCGATCGAAAATAAATAAATCGTTTTGAATATAATTATAGTAACGTATAAAAATTAATTGACAATAAAATGAGCCTAATATTTTATTGTCAATTAATTTTTATACATTTATTATTTATTATTTATTAATTATTAATATTGTATGGTTAATGTTTTTAATTTAGATAATATATGTATAATAATATCTCTCTCTCTCTCCCTCTCTCATATAATCAATTTTACTTTAATTTCATATAATGTATATTTTGTTTTCTCATTTAATTTCCAAATCCTTATAGGATGTTTCTTGTCACACAAGTCTGTCTTGTTACACAAGTGATAATTATGATAAAAATAAATATGATATAGGTTATATTTTTATTTGTGTATTTATAAATGTACTTACATTTAACTAAATATCTCTCTGTTATGTACGTTTTATATCAATATATCATGCGATCGTCGCGGATCGAAAACCCATTTTCCTCCTCCTCCTCCTTTATTTCCTGCTCTCTCACCTCGTTCAAAAACGAGGAATTACTTTATCTGTCTAGGCAGACGATATGGCACATGGGCGATGACCGAAAATGGGATTTTAGCCGCGCATCGGGTTCTCCCCCCCCCCCTCCTCTCTCTCTCTCTCTCTCTCTCTCTCTCTCTCTCTCTCTCTCTCTCTGATTCTCGTAAATCGAAATCGTCGGTTTGTGGTAACGACAACACTCGACAATGAAATCGAACCCATAGCCGTAAACAGACTAATTGCAGGGATAATAATTATTCTCGGAACTAGCCTAGGAGAGACTGAGAGAGAGACTAACGAGGGGAGGCGGTCCCTCATTCGTGTTTCCAGATTTATTCCACAATACAAGCTTCCCGGCGTTATTTAGTCGATCATTCCCCAATAACTTCTCTCCCCTTTCCTCTTGATCGCGAAATTAAAATTGAAATCGATTCCTCTGCCGCTCATTTTTCCCTAATGAAAGATTTTTCTTAATCCGGAAAAGAGACCTATAATATATTGTAAACCTAAGAGGGAATATACAAGATGGTTTTAATCATCATGTGGCTTTTTTGCTCCTTTTTGTTTTATGCTTACAGATATTTCTTTACACAATCTTTTTAAACATTTATTTTATATTTTTAAAACATAATAAAATAGGGAATAATAGCAACGATAAGTAATAGTAAGATAAAAAGGAAAAATAAACTAAAAAGGAAATTTGATAAAAGGGAAAAAGTAAAAACGAGATTGATCCTTTTAAATATTTTCATTAGCTATGATAAAAATTAGGTGATGGCTATTTTATAATTTCTTTTGTATAAACACATAAACACACGATATATAGAAACACAAGTTTTTTATTTTTGAAAATAAAATATGTCTTGTTTTTTTATGGATGAGATAAAAGGCAAAAATATTAAATTTTGTATTATTTTTGTGTGATTTCCAGGGCTGTCACGGATCCAAGGGATGGCAGGAGAGTAGCCTTAAAAAAACTGCCGAACGTCTTTCAAAGTCTCGTAAGCAGCAAGCGAGTCTTCAGGGAACTGAAAATGCTTTGCTTCTTCAAACACGATAACGTAAGTGGTATTATTTATTGCGTTACTATCAAATATGATCGATGTGAACATTGTAACATAATAGAGACAAGAAAATATAACGGAAATGCAGATAAAAAATACATTAAAAAGACGCAATTTCTTAATATCGATATCGGATTTCTAGCTTTCAAACATTTTATAATCATTATCTGAGTATATTATTTAATAATAAATATACCAAGTGCACTTATTATTGTAATAATTGAATAATAATTATCAAATATTCTTGATATTATAATAATTTCGCTCGCTATGAAAAGTCTATGAAATCTTTTGTCTATTGTTTTAATAAAATTAAAATTAGATTTTCAGATTTTTATAGATTACATAATTATCTAAATATATCTGAATATATATTGACATATCATATTTATTTTTTGAAATTAGTTGATTAAATAATTACTATGATAATAATAAATAATGTAATTAAACAACAAATAAATAAATAAATAAATAAATATATATATATATATATATATTTATTTGTTGTTTAATTACATTATTTATTATTATCATAAATAAATATATATATATATATATATTTATTTATTTATTTATTTATTTATTTATATACATAGAATTCTTGTTTTATACGCTTTCTCGTAAACAAATTATATACCGTTTGACATCAAATATATCTGAACGAATACTCGACAGATCCTCTCTTTCTCTCTCCATGTAAGTCGTATAGTGAACGTACCGGAAATTTCCGCGTTTTATTTCCCCAAGGACTAGATCGTCGTCCTTCCCCTCGCAGCTTCTGCCTGCTAGATTCCCGTGCGTTTTTGCACGAGAAAGAGGGATCGATTGCGCCATTTCTCTCTCTCTCTCTCTCTCATCCAGTCAAAGGACAAGATACTCAATCGCTTCCTGTTTTTTTTCTTTTTGCAGGTACTTTCCGCGCTGGACATCCTTCAGCCGCCACATCTGGACTTCTTCCAAGAGATGTATCCTTTTTTAAGCACTTGCGGAGGACACGCGAAAGATAAATCTTGATACAGGTGAATTCTCCTCCGCCGATCAAGGTATTTCCAACGATTCCCGTCGAGTTTCCACGATTCTCGACTCTTGGAATATTAATACGTAAATTTTTTCACGATTAAAACGAGTGTAACTTGAAATTAATCGATTAAGCTGATTTAATCTCAAACTTTGGAATGTGTTTTCGTCTCGCGAGAGTTTACGGTGTATTAAAAAAAAAAAAAGGTGCTTCCTCTGCTCTCTGTAGATTTTACTGGGCTCTATAGCGGAAGAGTCGCTGTCTCACGCAACGCTCGATCTCTCGAAACGAGTGTCTCGAACGACGCGGAAACTTTTAATCGCCGAGCAATTAAAACTCGCGCCGGTCACGATTCCTCCTCGAACCGCCCCTCCGGCGAGAGGATTTGTCAGAGGGAGGAAACTTTTTCGCTGTCTCGAGTAATTGCCGTTCGACAAATCTACATTTTTCGACACGACCCACTCTCTTTCTCTCTATTTTCGCAAATCTTTGTCAAAATTTTCAAAAGGATTATTAAAAAATTATTGTAAAAGAGATTATTTTTACAAAAGAGAGCGCCTGTCAAAAATATCTCGTATTGACGCAAGAAAATTATATTTTACAAGAAAATTTTCTCACAGAAAGAACTCTTCGAATAGTAGACATTACTATTGGTTTTCCAGTCGACGATGAAACAGGAATTTATTGCGATAGTCAGAGGGAGGGGGGGGGGCGCGAAATTCCTGTGGAATTACTTGTCTCGCAAGTCTTTTCGCATGATCGATCGATCGATCGATCGATAGGTCCTTAAATGAACGGGATCATTCAGAGTTAATCTCGATCGAGGCAACGAGAGCGATAACTCGGTTCTTTCCTTCATCTCTCCTTCTCTTCCGCCTTTTTCCGACAGAACTCCTGTTCGCGCTTTGTCTCATATCGAACTTCGTAATTACGTAAATCATTATTAGCAATTGAGCAACTATTATGCCCTCGCGATTGCCTTGGAACTTTTTCTATTTTCCCACTTTCTTCTTTCTTCCTTTCGCTTCGGCTCGTTCTGTTCCTTCAGAGTTGCTTAATATAATAAGATACTTCTTCTATTATATCGAACAGAAATGATTTTGCCTGAATAAAAAGCTTTTGCTATGAATAAATAGACAGATAAATAAAATAATAGTAAACACGCAAAAAATAAATCAACTAGTCGGCTAGTTACGATAAAAGCATGTAAATAGACGAATAAATAAATAAATAGGTAAATCCATAACTAAACAAACGGATAACCAGGGGAATAAACGGTATCGCATAAATCCACTTCCATCGATAAATAGACAAACAGATGAAGAAATTAATAAACGAAATTCAACGGGCACGGATCGATAAATTTTCTCGCAACAAGAGCTGACATTAATTGACGGCAAATAAATAATCGGGACGAAAATTGCACGACTGCGGGATATCCATCGATAGACCACTATCGGTGAATCTTTTTACCCTTCCCGCTCTCGCTCTGCTGACCTCCCCCTCCCCCTCCCCGCCGATTTAATGCCGCGTCTGACGATCGATTCTAATTTCGTTCGCATGAAAAATTCAGCTGGACGCCCCAGCGTCAAAGTTCGGAATAGGACCGCCTAATTTCTAATTAAGGCGCGACTCTCGCGATTAGCTTGCGCAGGCACGAATGGGGAAATCAACGACCGCGAGGAGACATTAAGGGCGAAAAGGGTGATCGCCAACCAGCATCCATAATATTGCATTTTCATACGATCATCATTATTAAGTAATTAATGTCAGCCTCATCAATCTTTCATACACACATCCCTCTCTCTTTTTACGTCATTCCATGTTTTTCTTCGTGCCTTTTTTGCAACCGATATCCTGAATTACGACCGGCAGGGAAAACCATGAAGCACTCCATCCTTATCTTTTAATTTCGCGATTCTGGGTCATGGATTTTGAATCATTTAGCGGGATGTTAGTTTTGGCTCTGCTCGATTGAAAACCAGGCGGAGAGGATCAAAACCACGATTTCCATCCGCGGATGCGAGGGAGGACGGTCGGCCGATGAACGCCATGAATACGTCATGGCGCGCGCCCGGGATGAGTTTGCTCGATGGTAATCACGTGGATTATTAATGCGCGCACCGCAACGCGGCATTGATATGTCGATAGTGCGCCATTAGCAGCGGCTGCGACCGCCGCCCATCGTACGTTTACAATGTCGCGTGTAACTGATAACTCCAACTTCCTCGTGACATCGTCATGATACGCTGCCTCGTCCTAATTTCTTCCTCACGCTCGTTTTCTTCCATTTCCCCTCTACTCCCCTTTAATTACCCTATTAATCGTCTCGGGATGTCGTACGACAGTAATCACACAAGTTTAGAAATCGTATATACACGCGGTATAATTTTATATTTAAATATATGTATATATGATAATAAAATACAATAGGGTATACGATATTGATATGATCGAGTTAATTAATATCAGTAATTCATATTATCATAATAAATGCAGAGGTGATGCATTATATTAATTAATGTCGAAAATGTTTTAATCTTAATATATATATTATATGTATACGGGATGTTTTTTTTTTTCTTAATAAGTGCGAAAAATTTTAGATGATTCTTTGTCGAAAATTAAGGGGGGTTCTTCATATAAACGTATACTTTTACATCCTTTCCCCTGTGGAGTTACACTCCTCCAAAAATGGGAGTAAAAATTAGGTTTTTATTTTTTTCTCAAATTTGGAACAAGTTAAAGAAGTGAAATTAGATGGATATTTTCTACTAGTAAAAAGATTATTTATTAATATTTTTTCAGCCTCCCGTATTGTTATAAGGGATGAAACTAGCAACTCTTATTCATTTTTTTATTAAAACTTTTTAATGTTTATATGAAAAACCTCCTTTAATTTTCGACAAAGAATCATCTCCTAAAATTTTTCGCATATATATATATATATATATATATATATATATATATCTTTTTTTTCGATTAATATATATTATATCTTACCATCTTCGTTTTGATTACGTGATAATGTCGTAATTTTTTGCTTCGAGATGAAAGTAAAAATTGCTCGGAATTTTCACGATTAACACAACAAATTTCGAAAAAAAAAAAAAAAAAAAAAAAAAAAAAAACACGGCAGGAAATGGAATTTTATTCTTCGGCGCGATTACGATTTAATTTACAGGAAGTCTATAGAGGTTTATTTGCCATTACATTTGGAATGACGTGGGTTCGATTACGCACTAACGCGTTTTTATCGTGCATGCAAGAGACATGTAATACACGAAAGGAAAGAAGGCCCGCATGTACAGTGCTCTCTCTTTCTGTCTCTCTCTTTCTCTCGATCGTTTGTATTCACCCGTATCTGCATCGGGGAAAAACGATACGGCCGGGAAAAATTTTTAGTCTCTGCTGCAGTTGTCATTATAGAACACGTGCGATCGCACGTGCGTGGGTTACGACGATTAACGAATATCGGATATTAAATAAAATGAGAATTGATTTTTTTTATTTCTGAATTATATAATCTCTGTCGTTTCTTTTTTTTATTTCTTTGTCTTTTTTATTAAGAACTTTAAATTAAGATTTATTTGATTTTGAAAATCAAAATTTATTTAATTTTAATGGATAGAGAATATCTTTATTTAAATATTTTATAATACCTCTTGTAAAATATATGTTGTTCCAAAATATAAAATTAAAATTTATCATATTGTTCTAAATATATGAAAATAAAATGTAAAATATTTTTGTTATACACAAAAAGAGAAAGAGTCTCTGGATAGAGACTCTTTCCTTTCCCTATCCAGAGACTCTTTCTCTTTTTGTGTATAACAAAAATATTTTACATTTTATTTTCATATATTTAGAACAATATGATAAATGCTGATTGATGATAATTCGACTTTTCCTCGTAATCTCATCTTCGCCGTTAGATTCGCAAAAGAACAAGTTGAGCTTTTCTTCGAGGCTCAAATTACGGAGATTTTAATTGCACGCGGGCTCGATTACGTCGAGTTCGCGTTTGACGGTTTGATCTAAGTTCTCGGTTGCCGCAAACTAATTTTGCTTCCCCCTTTTACTCGCGAGAATCCTTTGTCTTCCTTCCGAGTCAACAAGTTTTCGCAGAAGAACCGGTGTTCTAGAGATATATTCGCGAAGAAATTCTCACTCATATATCCTTGCACTCGCGATATTTACAATTTATTAAGATTAATTTTAATAATTAATTGACATTTCCGTTAATTTGATTTCCTCGTTTTTAAATCAATTCAGAAATTCCAACGTCTTTTCTTATTTTTTCAGATCCTATAAGTGCCAACTTCTCCAATAATAAATTTCTGATATATTCTCTACTCTTAACAATCTTTGTTATTTTTATCCTTAATTAATTAATTTATGATCTTTTTTTTTGGAACTCAATAAATTTATGACCTATTCTATGCTTAACGATAATCGTAAATATAGAATATGCAGACGAAATAAGAATCTATGACCTTTGACATATGTTTAAAATAGTATAAAAATATATATATAATTGATTGACAGTTTTTATTATTAAAGTAATTATTGGATTGTTACATCTAATAATTTTTACAATATCAAAAGAAAGTTTTAATTTCTTTATTGTAGTGACTGGTATTGAAAAATAAAATTTTAATTAAATTATTTTTATTTAATTGTTTTCTTTAATTATTTTTATTTAATTTTATTTATTTTTACAAACGAGGTATTACTTGAACAAGTGATATCATCGTCGTGTTGCGATTTAAATACAATCGATCGATAAATTTCCTGTTTTACTAGAAAGGAATATCATGAATCCATGCATTTTTCATTGATTAGTACTCGTATTAATGATGAATTATTACAATATAACTGCCCACTCTCTCTAATCTATCCATACGTACGTAATCGTTGTTATGTTAATGTTTCGATATTTTTCACGGTGTACGACGTTTTCAATCCATGTAACGGGAAACGCTTACGATTGTCTGAATTGAACCGGAAATGGATACCTTTGTGTAGCTCTTTGTCAGTATTCCGAGAAATTCTATTAGATTTCCAATCTCATTTAGTAAAAAATAGAGACATTTCTAACAAGTCGTGAGTTATATATATTATTAATAATTCCAATTATAAAATTATGACGAGTTATTATAAAGTTCAGTCAATGAAAATGAAATGCATATAATTTAAAATAAATTAAAAACAAACGTAACGTACAAAAATATATTAACAATATATACATATTTACAAGGAATTATCATTTTACATAAATGTTTACTTTATTTCAAAAATAGACGTTTGTAATTAATATTCTTTTTTCCTTTCTTTTTTTTTCTTTTCTATAAGATGTCATTATTAAAATAATATTTTAGAAAGAAATATTTATTACATTTTATTCAAGTTTGGACAATATGAAATTAAACTATATTTCATATTGTATATACAGAGTGTCTACTCAAATATTGTAAACAAATTTCCTAAAAATTCCCTGAATTTCCGGAAATCTCCAAGATTTTTTTATTCAAAATTCCATGTAAAGAGGATTTTTTAAGATTTTTTTTTAGATTTATAACGTTTTAAGTGAGATTCCTATTGTGTGCGATTTTCACTCACGAAGGAAATATAAAGAGCCACTTAAGTTTCAAGTGCTAGATTTGATCATATACTGAAAAAAACTGAATAGCTTTCCTAAAATAGACATTTTTACTTGCACCTACCGAACAATTTTAGTTTTTTATCACTAAAAACAATTACAATAAAGAATATAAACTGCCTATTCTATATTATGTCAAGACATTATAATAATATAAATATAAAGAATATATAAACAGAAATAGAAATTACAAAAAATAAAATATATAATATAATTACTTATAAATAGAATATATAATATATAATAGAAAATATAATATATTATATTTCATTTTACATACTTTAATTAGTTTGCCGATTGGTTACAATATAAAAACAAAATTATAAAAGACAAATTTTTTTAAAAAAAGACCCGAATCGCAATAAAATTCTACGAAAAGTCCCTAATTTCTCAGATATAAAAATCAATCCTTGAGACTTCCAGGTTTCCCATGTTTCTCCAGGGAGTAGACACCCTGATATACCTAATTGCGAAATATGAAACGTGTCAGGAAGGGATGGGGTTTCTCCACCAGTGCTTTTCGACATCTTTAAATCCTCAAAAATCCCGATTTCTCTCTTATGCACCAGTGACGATCTCGAGTTTCCAACGATGATGCACACCGGCGATTGCATCACATCGCACGTTGCACGACCTCCCACGTTTCACTCGGAGAGAGGGCGGCGGGAAATCGCCGAGGAAAATCGGAGGCGAGCGGACAGATCGGCGAACGGTGAGAACGAAAAACGCCTCTCGTCGACCTGGATAGGTTCCGGCGCGGAAAAAGAGCTTCCGGCGAGGAGGAGCGCTCGAACGAGCTCTCTTTCTCCCTCTCTCTCTCTCCGCTTCTCTCGCATTGTCTCCTTATGGTAATCGCGAAATCCACACTCGTCCATTTCCGCCCGTTTGTACCCCGGAAACGCCCGCCTCGTTTCCGAGACCGCTCGAACTTGCTCGGTTTTTTTTCGCGATTCGCGCACGAAGAAAATGTATTTTACAGTACATTATATATGAAAAATATGCTCCTTTTTGCAACATTTATCGCAAAGCTGAAATATAACGACGTTGGAATATTTTTATTATTATAAAAATTATATACATGTATTTGTTTTATTGTTTGACGACGATTATGTGCATGATGCATTTGATGCATCATAATATTTCATGCATAATAATTATTTCTTTATAAAATATTACATTATTATAAACAATAAAGTTAAACAAATAAAATATTATAGACAATAAAGTTAAAAAAAACGACAAGAAATTATGAAAAATATTATTAATAATAAAAAATTATTAATAATAGAAAATATTACTAATAATAAAATGCATGTGCGAAATCTTTTAATTCACAAATATATGAAATCTATAAAGAGAATTTTCTCCAAATTGATTTTCTCTCGGGACTTTGTGGTTCTTGCTAATCGATTCTCTCGCCGAGAATTTCTTCGTTATCAATTCATGTTAATTGTTCTTGATCGATGATTATCTTGACTTACTTGACTCCAGCTCGCGCATTAATTTAATAGTACCTAAGATGACACGAAACCAGAGGTTTCCATTTCTTTATGGCTCATATAGGAGAGATCGGTTTACGCTGCTTATTAACGAATATATATCCGGTGGAGCGCGCGGGGGCGTATCTGTCTGATGCGAATCGCACGCACGCGTGCGTGGGCACGGGTTCCCACATCGCTATCTACTTGCGAAAGACGATAATTCTCCGACGTATTAGAAATTATGTATAATTGGAAAGCGAGAGAGAGAGAGAGAGAGAGAGAGAGAGAGAGAGAGAGAGAGAGAGAGGGAACATTTTGTCCTTTTATTTCGCGGTTTCTCTTTTTGATATATTTTACGTTTAACAACTAATTGCAATGTTAATTGCAGTTATAACAAATATTTATTTCTGCATGATTATCTGCGCGATTATGCATTCCTAATTTTTATTTTTAGAAATACTAAAGAGGCAAAATTTTAGACCGAACATTTGCTTAAATTAAATTAAAAGAAATTCAATTATTTGTATCAAAGAAAAACATAAAAATGACAAAATGGATTTCACAATAAAATTTAATTTTTAAATAGGTTTTTTCAATAAAGTTTTAAGTAAATTCAACTTTTCACACATGCATGTTAGAGAATAATATGTTTTTACAACCATATATAATTATTTTGTAATTCGAAATTATATTAGTATGAAAAAAGCTATTACATAGATATTTTGACTCAGACTTTTAAAAGTCATGCATTTAAACATCAGAAATATAACATACATTGCAACGATTTAAAATTTTTTTTTATGTAACACGGGTTGTAAATAATTTTCTATCTTTCCTTTGATCATCTCTTTTTACGCGAGCATTCTCTTTGAGTATCGATGCGCTGTATTTAGAACGCGAGCTAATAATGAGGGCACTTTGTAACGCGCACGACATGTTGTTAAATGATAAAATCACGTACACAAAAAACTGCAAGCAAAAAATCTTACAATAAAGGGGAACGTTCTCACGAATTTGCATTTAAATCAGTTTAATACGAATTTCATTAACTTTCGAATTTTATTAATTTTTATTCAATGGCTTGTGAAATTAATAAACGGTTAGGTTTTATTTGGAAAATTTGGAAAATTAAACTTTCAATGTTTTTTTTTTCTTTTTATGTTCGAGGGAAGTTTCTCAGACTCGATTCAAACGATTCATTTTTTAAACAAACAACTCGAATGTTTCTTATTTCGTTATTCCTTCTGGAACATCTCGAAGATCGTTGCGTCGCCAGGAAAGAGTAAGAAAGAGTGAAAAGAAAAAAGAGAAAGAGAGAGACAGAATTTTATTGATTATCCATGATCGGATATTGTGGATGAAACTTAAGACGCGGAAGTGATATGTTTAAGGACTTCTAAGTCAATGCAAAAATTTATATCAATCAATAAAAAAAATAGATATAACTGTCAGACATTGATAGGAAATTTTGTCTTTATTTTTTTCCCATATATTTTTTTATTTAAATTAGAAGAGACGAAACTCTGCGATCCATTTGATATTTTATTGAATAAATTCACAATGTTTAATTACCACAATATCAAAATCAAGATTTTGCCGAAAGGAAAGGAAAAAAAGCTGGGAAGGACCAGAGCGCTTTATGATAATTTGCGATAACTTTGCCAGATCTGAAACATGAGCTCATTGCAATGTTTGACTTTATGTTTTCGTGGCTGATTACAGCTTCCTATCGCCTTCAGCTTCTTCGAGGCGTATCGAGTATCGCACTCTGTTGATATCGATCCACGTGGAGTTTTTGGTCGGGCTGTGGAGGGTTCTTTGTTCGTGTTTCACCTCTCGTTTTCTCCCATTTTCTCTCTTTCTTCCTCACTCTCGAGAGGGAAAGGGGGAAGGCATGCGTATATAAAATTTTATCGAATAGCCATTACATCCTGAGTGATTATTAGAATTCGGTTATAATCGAATGTGAAGGGAAAGAAAAAGATAGAGACGATTGGCTGTGAATGATCAGTTAATTAAAAATCACATTATCTTTTAATTAAATGAAAAGTTCAATATTTTGAAGAGATGCAATATTATATTCCATACATTTTGCATTGACTTTTGATTTGCCTTTAATCCACAATAATTAATAAATTACAACCTTGTTTCGTCGATTTAATGGATTAAACCTTATAGGAGAAGTTCTGAAATCCATAACGCAATCAGAAATTCAATAACAACTGGCATTATAAATTTAGAGATTTATTTATGAAAGAAGCAAGTTTTATCGAGGAATATAAAGAGGAGTTTTAAATCTTTTGTGGCATTTATTATTCCTTTATGAGAACCTCTATACTTTCGAGACATGACTTTCGATAATACAAATCTTTCAGAGACATAACTGAAGCAAAACTAATCGGAATAATTTTTTCCTTCGTGAGGTTGTTTTCACTTTTCATGTTTATTCATTAAATTGTTGGATTTTTCTAAACTATTTATTTTTTATTATTAAAATACTTTAGTATTAATATAAATAATTTATAAATAATCGTATATTACTTCATTCTTAAACATTTTAAATATTCTAATAATTTTATTCCAATAAATTAAAATTGAAATTAAATTTCTAAAAAAGTCATATATCAGATATTTTTTTAAATTAATAATTATATTTAATAATTATATATTTAATCTAAATATAATTATATTAAAAAATTAAATTTAATAATTATATTTATTATATTTAATAATTATATTTATTATATTTAATAATTATATTTATTAATAATTATATTTAATCTAAATTGTTCCATTTTATACTTTTTGACTTCTAGTATTTCTAAATGAAAACAAGAGAATGCAACTTTTAATATACCATGTAATCTCGCCAAAAAACGAGGTCAATTGTTTTTCCTAAAATTCCGTTCAAATCAAAAATGAGAAGAAATATAAGAGATCCTTCGCGTTTTTACGACGTTGCGAGAAAATGCGCTTTATCCGGAATCGATTCCCATTCCTGACGAGTCGAGGGTCCTGACAGAGTGCTGCAGTTTCGACGTGATGCAGGACTCTTTTAATTTAGAGGATCCGGAATTGGCGCGCAACCTCGCAAAGGATTTATCGTCGAGACGTCCTCGTCTCGAATACAGATATCCTGACGCGGAAATCGACGTGGGTCTCGAATCCTGAGACGCGGAACGATGACGATTGAAAAGGACGCGCGCGAAAAAACTTATCTCGCGATGGACTTGCGTTTTGTTCGAGCTAAATAGACGTTTGCGATTCAAAATTTATACCGGGTGTCTGCATCGTAGATCCTCGACGAGATTCATCGCGAAAGTATTTAAATGTATGTAAAATCGGAAGTTAACACGTGACTCCCTGGGGGGGGGGGGAGTCGGTAGGAAAAATCGCGGGAACTGATTCTGAATGTACCTCTCTCCTAGTTTTTAAACGGAACACGGTATATCACGGATATTTAATCACTTACTAAAATTCTCTGCATTTATGCATTAATCGTTCTTTCAAACTCATATTAAATATTATTATTAAATATTAAATTATAAATGTTATTATTAAATATTACTATAAATCAAATTTTAAATGATGATACGTATTTGTGTGAATATATTAAATAACAATCAAAATTATTATTTATAAATTTCCATTTTTAAATAAATTAAAAATAACTATTTTCCTTTTCCAGTAATAAGCATACATTTTTTTAAATTAAAAAGCATCAGTTTACTTATCTTTTAATTACTATATAATCCGCATTAAAATTCAAATCAATCATTAAAATAATGATAATTTACAGATTTATTATTATCTCATCTCTTTTCATTGAAATATTATATTGTATTAATCAATTTTAAAATAAATATTAATATTTAATAATTACGTATGTAAAATAATATCTTATATAATTAATATGTCTCAAAGTATTGTTTAACTATTTTCCAGTCATAAAAACGAATCGAGTCTATTCAAATTTCTATCTATGGTACCATAAATTCCCTTCAAATCGACACAGCTTTAAATTCGTATTTTTTTACGGTATCACCGAGAGTTCTCTTTTTTTCTTTGTCGGTTTTTCGAAGTCATTCGCGCGAGTCGAGTTCGAACTCGGTTGACCGGTCGGACGAGCCGGATCGGCCTTGCTCGAACACCTCAGAGTCTAAGCCTCCATCATCATCGTCGTCATCAGCATCAACCTCAGTCTCGTCTTCGTTGGCCACTTCTTTGTTATCCAGTCTAGTCAACAAATAATCTAAAAGGCTACCGCCAATGTCTGTCCCCAAGTGTTATAGAAGCTCCAAAAGTGCTTCCGAGTTACCCTCTTGTTTCTCATCCGGTATCGAATTTTAATTCGTGCTCTAGAGATACGAAAATATACAATGAAAAATCTCGACGAGAATATAATTTCTGTCATCGCGAGGAAAAAAATTTATTGCTCAAAAATATTATAATAAATTTGAAAAACACGCCAAATGATCCAGCATATCGCGAATCTCCGCGACTTGTTTACGAGATATGGGACTCGTAGCGAATTCGCACATGTCCAGAGTCCTCCAGGCTCTTCTTCCTCGGGTGAGCAATACCGGACGAGAGCACGAAGGGGCGAGAGGAAAGAGGGAAGGAGGGAAGAAAGATCGAAAGGGGAGGGAAGGAAAGGAAAGACGGGAGAAAACGGCAGGATACTCGATTCCCTCGGCGCGGTGCGGTGCGGAATGGCTGGCAGAGATGATGCTAGGGGCAACTCTCGCTTTGTCCAGGAACCGGTCGACGTGCCTACCAGGAGGCAGGCAGGCACGCATCGATCCGCCAATCGCGACGGTGCCTTAAGCGCGTTGCACAATGTTGCTGCCGATGACGACAATGTCGACGACGAGAGCTTTCCCCGAAAGCTCTCGCCTACCTGCCTCACATTTTTTTAAGAGAGATTATACTTTCTATTATTAATATATTTTTATTTTTAAATCTCGTCTGATTTTTAAATCCTTGTGTTATTATTATTATTTTATTATTTTCTATTATTTATTTATTTATTATTATTTATTATTTTATTTATTATTTTATTTATTTGTTTTATTTATTATTATTTTATTTATTATAATATTTATTTGTTTTATTATTTTATTTACTTGTTTTACTTATTTTATTTATTTTATCTATTTTATTTATTTGTTTATTATTTTTTAATGATAGATTCTCTTTCTTGGCCAAAAGTTTCGGGAGATTTTCTTTCGTAAGAAAATATTGAGAATTATGATAATTTTGCATTCCAAAGAGATTGTCGTCTTTCGCGACTTTAAATCCTTCTGCTACCCGTTGAGAAAAATGTATCCCTCGACAGTTCCCTGTCAGTCTGATCTCTCTAGAGTTCCGGAAAACTCCCCGGCGTGCAAAATCGCCCTAGGCTATCGTTTCTCGGCTATCGCGATTGCAGAATGCGAAAAAATATTTCTTCATATCGATGTGTAATTATATTATCGATATGTGATTCTTATTTTTAGATAACGAGAAAAATTGTGATAAAGATAAATGATGTGTAAGCAAAATAACTTGCCTTTTCTTGTGCTGTCAATCTCGAATAGACTCTTGATTTCGATTCGACGAACGTTTTTATTAAAGTTGCGAGCAATTGCGATAAGAAGAAAGATTTCTTTCTTTAATGAGGGAGATAAAGAGAAATCGTTTACGAGAATGATTTATATAAAGAAAGCGGAGTCGGAAACTCACCCTTCTCGGCATGATTTTCCCGGCGAGATCTCGCGGTTGTTTGCGTTGAAAGACATGCAAAGGCCATCAATCATGCCCTGAAACAGCAATAGAGATGTTACGACGTAGCAAAGAGATATCATATTCCTGTAATCGTAAAGTTCAATTCGGGATCGAGCACTCGTCGAGATAAATCTTTTAGCAATACAGATTTTGTTATGCTGAAAGAGATGCGAGGTCTTGTGTCTCTTCAAAATTGTACGCTAGTAAATAATATAAATTGTTCTGAAATATTGCTAATTTTTCTAAAGAACCTATAAAAAAATCTTTCATCAAATAAAATGTCAATAATATTAATATTTTACATATGTTTGAGAATACAAAGTTACTTTAAATAAAATCCGTATTAAATTCTATAAAGTTGATTTAAAAACTGATGTTTTTTTCTCTATTTTCAATTTGCAAAACTTCTTTCATTAAATTTAATTTTAAAAACACTTTTATATTTAAAGATAAAACAGCACTTATAGAAAATTTGTAAAAAAAAAAGTAAAAATAATTCTCAGATCTCTCATGAGTGAGATTATTTTTTAATGATAGATTTCATCTCCAGAAATATTGGCAAGATTTTTTTCGCGAGAAAATATTGAGACTTAAATAATTTACGTTCTAAATATAATTTTCAGATTCAAAAGTAATTTTTTAATTGTTATATTTCGAAGAGACGATCAATGTCTCTAAATTGAAACATAAATCCGTTTTTTTTTCTAGTATTCTTCTATTTATGGCTCTTGATAACTCCGATATATTTCATAAATCCTTCTCAATGGTTCAATTATCAAACGGTAATTATGCGTCACGAACACTATGGATAGTACTCTACCTCGCTTCTCATCGTGAAATCGAAACGTCAAGGGTTGATAATTCAAAGGGGACCAGACGTACTCGCTCTCGAGTCTTTGATCGCGGTCGAAATTAATCAAAACTTTAGTCTGACATTGCACAGTAATAATTATCGAATTTATTAATGATTTTAAATAATAAATAATAAGTAATTTGATAGAATAATAAATATTTTTTACATCGTTTCCATGTAAAAATATTTTTTACATCGTTTCCATGTAAAAATACGAGGAAATATTCGCGTATTTATGATATCAAGATTAAAATGATATCAAGATTATCTATGAAGTCACTAAAATTGTGACGGCTTGAAATCCCGATTCCAAGTTCTCTCTCCAAGTCAGTTTGAGTTCCCGCAGCCTCTCTCTTTCTCACTCTCACTCTCTTTCTCTTTTGACTTGCATACCGCGCCAGGTTCGCGCCATGCAGCCTCTACCTGCATTCCAGCTTATCCGGTCGACCTCATTCCGCCATTATATTATTTCGTTAGTTCTCTCGGCTCTCTCGACATTCTCTCGAATGTCGTCTTCCGCTTGTTTGCGCGAAAGCGAGTTTTCGGCATCGAATTATGTCACACGACGTCCCTGACATTGCGCTTGCGACTCGAGATCATGTCTTTGAAATTTTTGCGATGAAGCAATATCGCTTATAAAAAAATCGCATGATAAATGAAACATAATTTCGTTTCACATTTAATTTCTTCGTCGAGAAGAACAAAATTACATCGATATAAAAAGTAAACAAAACAAATAAATTATGACAATACAAATAAAAATAAATTTAATAAATTATTGTATTAATAAAAATAAATTTATAATTTTTTTTCCAAGTTCAGAAAGAAAAATTTTCTGTTGACAAAAGATCAATACTGAGAAGTCATCAAGATAGAGAAGTTTGACATCAAATTTCGATTTTTCATTTTTAATAATGCGAATTTTTCCTTTCGATTTCTTTATGATTTCTCATTAATTTCTCTTTCGATTTTGTATCCATCTTCGTAAAGTCATATCCCTCGGTAGCGACAAGCAGTGCCTGCGTAACACGCAGACTCTCTCCTGGCATTATGATCATCGACAATCGTATTCATTACAAGCCGATTCGATCACTGTCAGCAGCAGGCAAGTAGATAGCATCGAGAGCATACATCGATATTCATTATTCGTTACGTTATTCCGAGCGATCGGATGCGTGCTTGGGTCATTCACCAAATGCATTCATATAGACTATAAATCAACTGCCGCGAAAATATTAACTCCCTCGACCGCACACGTGACACAGATATTTCACGACGGGGCGATCGCACGCGTGTTACTTTACACCGCGTTACAGCGCGATTGCATTTTTATGCCGGACATTGATGGATTGGTGGGACTCGGTGACGGATTATTCGCGGTGGCTGTTCCGATATGCAAAAAAAATTTGCCCGTTTTAAAGATCCATAAGTAATAATTATTATTTTATTTACGACAATTAAACGGACAATAAAATATTATGCTGCTGATGAATATACAATAAAGATTACATATGTGGAATTATTGTATAGTAATAAAGAATATCTCTAATATACGATGATAATAATAATAAAATATTATTTATGATATTCATAACAAACATCGAGAAAGTAATTATTAAACGCGGAATAAAATAACGGCTCGATTAAATTTACTTTATTATATGTTAATTAATGCTCCAATTAATATTCCGCGCAAATAATTTGATATTTTATACCGGCATAAAAATTAACATCCGTGTAATAAATTAAGTAAACATTTTTAGTCTTTACAATTTTACCGACAGTTATATTCGAAAAATAAATTGTATAAAATTTAGATTAATATTCTAACTGCCTTAGTTCGTAGCTCTTTTCGCTATATATTATGGAGGCGTGTCGCATTTATATTCGACGTGCCAAAAATGGAACTGACAGATTATTAAGTGAATTAAGTCATCGCACGCGAGATTAGACGATCCGTTCTATAGGTGCGATGTAACGATCCAGCAAGGAGAATCACCTGCTAATTGCTGGTCGTTGACACGCACGCGTGACACGACTTAGCATAATATACACGATCATAATCGATAAATTCCTTAACGAGTCGCGCGACAGATATGTGATCACCGAACTGCTCCAGAGCGACCTGCACAAGATCATCGTGAGCCCACAGCATCTCAGCCCGGACCACATCAAGGTCTTCCTTTATCAGATCCTACGAGGTGAGTGTCACCAGCTTTACATATATTTTTCTTAATGCGTGTTTGATTGGAATTGTTTAAAATCGACAAGACTAAAAAGAATAAAAAAATAAAAGAATAAAAATAGATTTTTATTATAATAAAATAAAAGAATAAAAATATATTTTTTATTATAATAAAATAAAAGAATAAAAATATATTTTTTATTATAAAATATATTTAAAATTTACAGCTTTATGTATTTTAATGTAGATGTGTGTGTGTGTGTGTGTGTGTGTATTATATTACATTGTATTTTAAAACTTTAAATATAAAGAGATGTAGATATAAATAGAGATTTTTACTGCCAAGTTCACACCTGCCAAATTAAAGAAACGAAGCGGAGATGCGATACAAGCAGATAACTAGTAGGTCAGCTCTTAAGACACAATGGGTACATTCTCGGTAGGAAGCAAAGAGCCTATAGAGAAAGCGGGAAGGGGAAGGAGAGAGGATGGGAAAGTTCGAAGTTAGAACTCCCAGGGCGACGAAGGTGTTGGTCCAGTCTCTAGGGTCCAGTCTCTAGACGACCTCTCAGAAGTCGTTGAGGTCGAGATTCCGAGATAGTCTTACCAGGTGGGATAAGGGAGGGCAGGGGGGAAGAAGTGGAAGAAAGACGGAACAGGAGGGGGAGAAAGGAACGAGATGAGAAGGAGGCAAAAGAGGAAGGAAAGTCGACGCTTATAAAAATCCACGAGTAGCATATTGCTTGTGTCGTCACCAAGGGAAGTTTGGGTGGCGGGCGGGGAAGGAAAGCGGAAGGATGGGCGGGGGTGAGAGAGCTGAGATAAACAGGATCGTTTCTATTCATCCCTCGGGATCATCCCAGGGATCTCGACGCTCCTGCTCTATCCTTACATTGTCTGGCTCGCCGAATTACCTGTTTCCCTTCCCTCCGTCACTCCTGTCCCCTCTACTAGGATCTGAAAAATGTCCGTTCATCCTTTTGGTCTCGTTTATTTTTCTTTCTTAATCAGTCTATCGCTATTTTCCCCCTTTCGTGAAAAGAAAAAAAAACGCAAGGTATTCTCTGGTGAGACTTATTTTCAGCAAATATAATCAATATGTACAACGTGATTTATTTAACGTAAAACATGATAAAAAATGAAGATATTAGGATATCTATTGGTATTAATAATAATTGGTAATAATAAAATAAAAAAATGTATATATAAATGTAACAAAAACCAAGAAGCAAGAAGATGATTTTACAAGTTATTTTATTTCTTTATATTTCTATAATTATGAAGATATGAAAAATTTGAGATTTTTGCTCGAGTTAGTATAATTACATTATTGAATATAATCAAAAGCGCAGAATGTGCGTGATTATGTCTCGCGAACGTGGAATTTTATTATGAGTTTGTCGCCCCTATGTTTCATCGCATTGTTTCCCGAAATTACGGAATAAATATCTCATCGAGCGAGAAAGAGAGCGAAACAACAGATCAAAGAGTGCGTGGATTAAAGGGATTACGTGACACGTGGGGGATATAAAAAAAAACCAATGTGTGTGATATCTGAAAATGAAATTCCATGATGATAATACACAAGCACGAAAGCCATTATCTCGATTCAAGATTCTTCGATCAAAAAAGGATCTCGAGGATCTTGCTTTGTTTTTTGAATTTTCTGCTCTGGCAGATATTAATTTCAAATAATGTAGCTCGATATATTTGTATATATTTTGAAATTTTTGATTATGTTATATATATTTTGAATTTTTTTGTACATTTTTTTCAGTGTGAAATAAAATATAGAAAAGTCAAGATTTATATATTAAAATAAATAAAATAAAAACCCAGATTTGGTCGACCAACATTCGAGCATCGTGTATCCGTCATATATGCATGAAATACTATATCGGTATATATACCACTGCAAGCAACTATTTACGACGGTCAATCGCGGGCTCTTTTATTGGACGTGAAAAGAATGGTGACCTAGTGAACCGTCTTTTCGATCGATTTTGCTTATATCGTGGCACTCGATGAAATGAATTCTCTAAGAGAGAGAAAAAAAGAGAATGAGAGAGAGAGAGAATGGACGAAGGAAAACAGATGAGAAGAGAAACAAGAGAGATGTGTGCTAAATTCGTTACGCTTCTCTCTTTGTATATCATGCGATACATCATTTCTAGATGATATTAGAGTACGCTTTATGATCTATCACGTGCACATAAATATTCACTGCCGATCGAATCATTCCCCTAATCTCGGTGGTTTCACCGAGAAATTCGCGCGATGAATGCATTGCGTCAAATTAAATTGAGAAGAAAGAATAACAATTGCAACTCACGCAATTATTATATATATATATATATATATATATATATATATATATATATATATATTCAATACAATTCCTAATAATTAATCAGACAGATTAAAACAAGATTAAATTTAAATAAAAAGAAAATAAAAATTTAACTTTCAAAGTTGAATCTCAAATATTTCAAAAAGAGAATTGAAAAAAAACAATAGTAATTGCGACTCACGCAATTATTAGTATATTCAATAATACAATTCCTAATAATTAATTACATAAATTAAGACACAAGATTAAATTTAAATAAAAAGAAAATGAAAATTTAACTTTTAAAATGGAATCTGAAATATGTCGAAAAGAGAATTGAGAAGAAAAAATAATAATTGCGATTCATGCAATTATTAGTATATTCACAATTCCTAATAATCAATCAAACAGATTAAGACAAGATTAAATTTAAATAAAAAGAAAATAAACTTTTAAAATTGAATCTCAAATATGTCAAAGAAAATTGAGAAGAAACAATAATAATTGCGATTATTAGTATATTCAATACAATTCCTAATAATTAATCAAACAGATTAAGACGAGATTAAATTTAAATTTAAAAAAAATGAAAATTTAACTTTTAAAATTCAATCTCAAATATGTCAAAAAGAGAATTGAGAAGAAAGAATAATAATTGCGACTTATGCAATTATTAGTACATTCAGTACAATTTCTAATAATTAATCAAACAGATTAAGACGGGATTAAATTTAAATAAAAAGAAAATAAAATTTAACTTTTAAAATTCAATCTCAAATATGTCAAAAAGAGAATTGCAGTATTCGAGGCAGAATGAACAACTGTCTCATATCCTTCTGCAACCGAGTACATCGGTTTCGTCTTTCGTTTATTATGCCGAACGGTACGGAAGACGGTTGTAAATAGGCGTAAAAAAAAAAGGTAGCCGCGTTAATTCATCATTCGGCGCGTCGACACTTTTGTTTCTCTTCCAGCCGCTTGTTTTCGAGGATAATTTGTCATGACAGTTCTCGTTGCATCCCAACCCTCCTGCCCCCACCTCCTCCCCCCGCTCTCGTTCTTCCCTCGCGGTGGGATGCATCTCTCGAATCACGATGCGAAGGAGAGCTCGTCGCGTTCACCCTTCGCTTCCGCTCTCGCTGGAAGGAGGTTTCTGGCGCAGCGCGAATGCAACGCGAGTGCAACACAAGTGCAGCGAATCATTATGCGCTGGCCGAGCGAGGCATACCGCTGCGAATAGTAATTTTTCCTCGTTTTCTCGTTATTAAGATCTTTCCTGTCTCATCACGGTGACGTCTTTTCGTTTTTTTTTTATCTTATCTCTGTCTCTTTTCTTTTTTTTCCCCGTTCACGACGGCGTGATGAGATAGAGTCACTCCTGAAATTACTGTCTTCGATACTCGCGAGCTGGAGAGAAGAAATGGTTTCTCAATGTAATGTAATGCGATTGGAATAACGGAATGAATAGCGGCGAAATTGCATTTCGAGCCATGTTTATCTTCGATATCAAGAACTTCTGATTTATAGATAATAAATGAATAAGAGAGGGAACGAGGAATGTAATAAAAGAGATATTAATTCTACGATAGTTGGCATAGTTACAAGATTAATAGATAATTTGGTATAGTTTTATAACTAAATATATAAGATGAATTGAAGAAAATTTTGAACATTATTTTTATATTATTATTTTAATATTATTTTATATAATATTTAATAACACTTTTAATATGAAAATACCGATCGTTGAGTGATAATTTAATTGCATAAATTTATATATTTTCTACAAAATGCGACACAAAATTGGAATTTATTACACGTCGGAAAGTATACGTATAAACAATTTTAAATTTATTAAATTAATACCTCTAACATTTCCAAGGTAGCAGGTATCAAGATTGCCGACCATCTTGCACCTGTCAAAATTCTCACGTTTATAATTTCGATATTAAACATCTGAAGAGCGTCTCTAATCATTTTCGCTTCGCGGTCGGTCATCTTCTTTTTGCGAAATATATTACTATCGTGAAGAGCAAGGAGAAACTGCGCTCGTCGATCCTGGACCAGGATCTCCGATTCTCCTGGCCGCATCCATCGGTCAACGTCCTTTACGAGTTCGACCCGGGGCCCCGTTCTCCGGGCTTGCCCGAGCTTCTGCGTGCTTCAACGGTACATTTCTCCGGACGGAGAATGATGCCGTGAACCGGAAAGCGAGCGGCACGCGTTTTCGACGTGTCCGATAAAGGCCCGGCTGTTTCCGCGCGAGCCAAAGTCGTAATCGCGCTTTTTCACGTTGCACGTTCGACGCATTAATCTTCGATACTCCAAGAATTCCAACTGGATCAAAGTAAAATATTCCGATGATGCGGCAAAATTTTGTGACAATCTGTCGAGCATCGCTCTCCATTCCACGTGCTTCTCTTACATATTGTACTTTTTTCAAGAACTAGTTTTTTGTACGTTCTTTCATGACCAGTAGTGATTGCGAAAAGTAATCCCTTTTTTTCATCGTCATTAAATATTAATTAAGCATGCTGTTACCTAAGATACTCGAAAACTCCTTCTCAATAAAATAAACTCAATAATTAATAAATAACATAGTGAATATTTATGACTTTCACGCATGTCATATCGAAAAAAAAAAAGAATTCAGCTTGTCGATGACACTTCGATTTGGAATATGCATTCTCGCAAAAATCAACCGTCGCGAAAACGATGATCCTCGAGATTCGATTTTCTCACGGACGGTCGGTCGGATGTCTCGAATTTTCCCACCCGGTATAGCGCGGCGCGTAAAGCCCGGGTAAGATAGAGCAGAGAGCAGCGAGCTCCTCTTCTTCTCTTGACTGGTCCGAAACCAGTCCTGCCGCCGCCCATCCGTGACCCCGGACCCCGTCATCCGGTCGGCTCTGGCTTCTCCTCCACCACCACGTTGGTTAACCTCGCTCCTGCCGCTTCGTTCTGCATCCTCCCGCCGCCTCCTTCCTTCCGCTCCTCCGCCGCGACGTTTTAATTAAAGAGCAACATCTTTTTTCCGAGAAAACTTGCGGTGTTTCTTCTTTTAACTCGGCAAACGCGTCATGCCAATATTGTGCAACAATTAATCGATATCTTGTAACCGATGCCGTTTCGATTTAACGCGGAGGCGGAAGGAAAATGAAAGCAATTATCGAACGTTACATTTTAAGGAGTTGAACTGAATTTCTTGCGGAATTTAATTTCCGAGGAAAGAGAAAGAGATTGTATTAAAATCGTCAAGGTTTTACTTTAAATAAAAAATATTTTACTTTACGTATTATATATTTTTAAATTTAATTTTATCTATTATTAATTTAATTTTATCTGATTGTTTTATTAATTTAATTTAGAGATGTGGGAAAGAGATTTTTTTATCAAGCATTTAAAAATATAGCAAATTAAATTTGAATAAATTATTCTCAAAATAATATTCAATTGCAGCTAACAATTATTTATCATCTATAATTTATTCAAAAAAACAAATTAGATTAATTGTATTGCAAATTTATTTAAAATTAATTGGAAAAAACTTATGAAATATATTATTATACGTTAAATTCTACACTAATCATATAATAATTTTATTTAATATGATATATACTTTATTATTTTTCTTTTATTTATCATTATTTTTCATCGTTTTATTGTCAAAAAATCAATGTTTCATGCGAAACGTATTTCTCTCTCTCTTTCTCTCTCTCTCTCAAAAAAAAAAAAAAAAAAAAAACGTTTTAAATGACATGAAATCTATTTTTCCTTTTCAAAGTACCGCTTCATAGAAGCGATATCTTTTTGGTAGAAATTCACGATTACACGATTACATACGTTGTAGTAATTTCTGCGCAGGGTGACACGTGTCGCACAGCGCCATGTCTGACTTTGTCGATTTGTATGCTCATACTACTTGCTAGTAGTTGCGATCGACGTCAGACGAATCTTAATGAGCGGATTACACGCCGTGTAATCTCGCTCGCGTTTAAGCGCAACGCGTAACGCGTAGGGAGAGAAAGAAACGGAGAGGGAAGAAAGAGAAAAAGAAGAAAAGAAGAAGAGGCGGACAAAGGGCGAGAGACAAGATAATTCAATTAAACGTCGGCGGATAACATTTTTTATACAAACATTCGCGCTCTACCGAATTAAGTATAATCAGGATAATCTGTCGGGATGAATCCGACGTTAAAATATTTTTTATTCATCTACAGATATCAATAATTATGGTAAAATTGTTTGAAGTGAATTATATACATGTTATTACAAGTTTTAATAATTTTAGTTCTATTCATTATGAGAATATTTTATATAAAAGTATTAATTGCTATTATATAATTATATAATATTGAAGAAGTGATTAATTTGAAGAAAAATGATTTTAAATGTCACGTTGTACTTTCTTTATCGAGGTATCATCTGAACTTGTTATATCCCTATTGTAAGCCATGTCATAACTGGCACACTCCGTGGCATAATTGCCAATAATTTAACGAGTCTTTGTTGATTCGCGATCTGTATGAACAAGGTATCATAATTTCTCCCGAACTTTTGCTTCCAGTCGAAACTAGACAAGTCGACAAAGTTAATAATTCAGTCTTGTTCTCGAGACCAAATATTAGCTCTAACATTCTCTCTCCAGTCACTTGTCATTCTTCTACATTGTACATTAACAAACATCGACATTAAATCGATTGGAGCATCGCTAGGGGAGAGCAAACTTCCTTGGCTTTACGTTTTCATCGCATGTGTGCGAGCCACGTGCGCGATCTAATGAATCAATTTTTTCATTCGAGCTCTCACGCCATTTTTTATTGTCATAAATAACATTGACTTTTTACTTTATATCTAAAAGACTAAAGGTTATTTAATCTTACTTTATAACACCCATAGAACTTTGTGCATATTAATATTATACTTTTGATTTAATATTGATAACATATTTTTTATTATACAGGGTAAATCTAAGTGTGAAAAATTTTAGGAGATGATTCTTTGTCGAAAATTAAGGCAGATTTTCATTTAAACATTAAAAAGTCCTAATAAAAAATTGAATAGGGGTTGCTAATTTCCTTCAAAAATACGGGAAGCTGAAAAAATATTAATAAATAACCTTTTTACTAGAAAATATCCACTTAGTTTCGTTTCTTTAACTTGTTCCAAATTTAAGAAAAAAATAAAAACCTAATTTTTACCTCCATTTTTGAAGGAGTGTAACTCTACAGGAAGGGATGTAGGAGTATATGTTTATATGAAAAACCTTCCTTAATTTTTGACGAAGAATCATCTCCTAAAATTTTTCGCATTTATTAAAAAATATATATTGTATATTGCAAAAAAATTAAAATATCCACGACACTAAAATATCTTTCGGCTTGAAAGCTAGTCCTCGATACGTTGATCTAAAATGTAATTTGAAAAGTGTACCACGAAAACAGGATGCATATGCTGGAAGGTCGATAGGTTGCAACGCACATAAGTGGATGCACATACGTGGTATTAATTAGATTCAACGTCTGATCGGAATCGACTTAATCGACAGCAGGTGCATCGATCAAGGATAATGTTCTGAGAACGACGTGGCTATAGACATAGACGCCGTGAAGTTGAGTCCTTAATCAAGCACCTGGTAGAAACGATGATGGAAGCGATACATTGTAAGTTACACGACGTTCATTAAACGGAATAATACGACGTGTGTCAATTATCTCGACAAATGAAATTATGCCGCTGCTGGCAGAGACGAGAATACATAATTGCGTAGAGAAAAGAGACTTGGAAACCATCTTGTTGCTCTCGATAAAATTCGCAAAAGTTCGAGATGTTACTTCAACAAAGATGATATTTCCTCTTTACAAATTCTTTTCTTTTAATTCTTGAAAATAACTAAATTTGGATAATGAAAATAACTTATCTTGAAAATAACTAAATTTGGATAAAATAAATAAATTTGGATTTGTAATCCAAATTTATTATTAATAATAATTAATAATAATAATAATTTTAAAAAATATAATAATAATTAATAATAATTTTAATAATAATTTTTTAAAATTCATAATTTTATTTTTTTTCTTAATTCAATAGACACTATGTGTAAAGGTTTCGGAAAGTATATGTGGAAGTGGAAGGGGGAAGGGAGGGGTACACGAGCGAGGAAATTTTACAGAGGTGAGTAAAATTTCGACGGAAACGTGAAAGCTCGCAATCACGGTATAACGTCGCTCCTGTAACATTAACGGCGGCATTGTATTACGTTGTTACGGCTCGACAGCCATTTAATGTGACATTTAAGGTACACTTTGCGAACTCCGATTCGCGTTGCAGGAAGCTGCGGCTGCAACGGCATGCATTATGCAAATTCTTTTCTGTCTCACGTATCCGCGATACGCGAGATAAATTGGTCGGCGGGGATTAACATCGAGTGATTAATGTGGAGTGATTAACATGAGGCGTCGGCCGATTAAATGCCCGTTAACTTGAAGAGCAATGTCACCGATTATCGCAGCTTTCTGTCTAACAATCACCGTGATTGATTTCCAAATTTGCTTCATCATAAAGTTCGAGTTTACACGAGTTTAATAAATAGATCCCGATTCAAACAGAAGACTTGGCTGCTAAAACAATCTCAGGTGGTTGCGCGCGGTTATCGGCCTCGCCCAAAATAAGTTCGTGGGATGCAAAGTTTCTTGTTTACGGCGACGCGATGATGTGACGCGAGTGTCAAAATTAACCTAGCATCGCGCTTGTACGACAACTATAACGCAAATACCGCCGACGCAGTATGATATTCGAATGCTCGCAATCGGAATACAACAATGTTTAAGTAACAGAATGTTTAAATAACAGAACTTCAATAAGAATTGTATACAAATTATACATGTGTAATTAAATAATTATTTATAATTAATCGTCTTTCTTCACTTGCAAATTATACATATTAATTTTTTTATTTACGCATACACTCGAATATATTTTTAAATTATATTTATTTTAATTTATTTATATTTTTTATTTATTTATATTTTATATTTACGTTAATTTATATATATTTATATTTATTTTTATAATTAAATTTATTATTTAAATTTTTATTTATTTATTTATATTTACTGAATAAAGAAAAATAAATAATCCATAAATAATTTTCATATTAAATTTAATTTAATATGTGAAATTTAAATAACTTATTCGCATATTTGCGATAAAATAATCGGAGCGAAATAACAATGTACGATAATTTTTTGAGTACTCAAGAATACGGAAGGGTCACTAAATAGCCAGAGTAATTTCGCGTCAGCAGAACACTGTCATTATTGGGTTCATTGTACTAAAACTATGGCATTCTTGGTCGGCCGGCCAATTTCTTATTTCTTCTTCTATCCGGCCGTCGAGAGAGGTCGATGGTCTTCAATTACCGCGAAAGTCAAGGTCTCCCTTCGACGAACCCTGGTCTCGCTTCGACTATCGACTTCAAGGTCGTCGGCAGCTTAGATAAAAATAATCTGCTCAGGCCGATTTTTCATGCTGTTTTTCCGTTACATATAATAAATAATAATAATGATTCTTCAGACAAGGATCGTCTTGTCGATCGATCGGCCTGGTTTCTTTTTTACGGAATGAAACTCCATTCATTTTCTCAATATTGGCCTCTTTTTTGCCTCGTTCATCCTTCGCTTAATTAGCCCGACATGCGATTAAATTAATTCGATTTAAATAGAAAGAAGAGAGAAAGAGAGGCCGATTACACGCAAAGTCAAATGAAAATAATTGTAAGTTCTCGCCGGAAAACTCAGCAACTGATCAACATTAATTGACTTTTTTATCGCTTCCTTTTAACGCTAATTTAGAAAAAGAAAGAAAGAAAATTCTCTTATACTTATCGATGCAACGAAATAATGCACGCATAAATTTGCGAGGCGAACACAGGACTAATTTCAGCGATAAAGGACATTAAATAATCGGAATATTCATAAGTAACCCACTAATAATTACTTTAATTAACAGCCGCGTGTACGGCTAATTAATCGTCCGGCATAAACCGAATTCGCGTTTTATTTGACATTGTTAAAATCTCGCCAGATTTTATTGATGACACAGTTGATTGCACAACACATGACAGATATCGATAAAAATACTAGGCTATTTATAATACTTTAACACTTATGTTTTTAAATCTTTGTTTTTAAATCTTACAGATTACAATTTTTAGTGAGACTAACAGAAAACGAAGTGAAATTTATCTTTTAATTCAATTCGTCAAAGCTCCTCAATTATCAATAATTTTTTTTTTAGAAATTATTAATTCTAAACAAAATTATTAATTTTTTATTCAGGAGGATATTTTAATATATCCTTTATTCATTATTTTTAAAATTAACATATTTAGTATTCGCGTGTATTTTCATTTTTTTTTTAAATCTACTTTTTTCTTGGGCACGAAATATTTTTGTTGTAAAAAGTAACACGAATTTACTTGGAACAATTTAATATTGATTAAAACCCGCGATGGTTAAACGAACTGTTCACACTATTTGAACAAACGTGCGCAAAGACTCGGGTTCGGCGAGAGAGCCTTCGGGATGCGAGTTAATCGCGTGCGAACGGACACGATAATAAGAACGGCGTTCGATATAGCAGACCCGGACGAGAAACTTTAATTACAACAGGGTGGATTCGGAACATCCCGGGCTCAAACCACCCTCGGAACGACGGATTATCCGGTATAACTGAGTTTTATTGCCGGAAAGACTGGGGCCCGAACGTGCACACGACGTGACTCATCTTGAGGATCGTGATTCGAGGGACAATTATGTGTTTCAGAGAGACGCGTGTATGCGTAATAAATTATATAAGTGTCATTAGATTATATTATTTATCTGAAAATGAGCAAATATATAAACCACACAGCCAGTTTGGTAAATCGTTTCATTTTTATTTTAACTATTTTGTCTGCAGTAGTTTCATAATAATTAATCTTTCGCTAGAATCTGTTATTATATTCTATCTCTTGATAATTTTTTAAAATTTTAACAAACATCACAAAAAAATTAGAGGAGAACTGATGACACTTCAGGTTTAACGAACTTAGTTTGTCGATGAGTTTCGTAAAATACATGGCATTTTCACGCAAATAAAGGGTGGAAATCGATTCGTTGACAGGGATGGATCGTGAAACACGAAAGGAATCTCGTTTATGTTGCCGCTCAACCTGTCATTTCTCACCCTCCGCGTGCGGCAGAGAAATCACCCGCTCGAAATGAGGCGAAGAGCTCTCATGTAATCTCTATAAGTTATGCCAATTGCTATTAATGATGAATTAATCCGAGAAATTAATTCCATGCACGCTATATCGAATGCCCTATATGTTGACCGTTAGTGATTATTAAATAAGGCGTCACGTGCGTCATTCGTTTATTTATAGAACGAACGAAGATGTGTGATCGAATTGGAATTGTGACCGAACTATTTTATAGTATTCGATTGATTACAGTTTATCACCGTCTCGACCTTTCCCTTCGTCAAATAATTTATTAATTTCTGTTAAATTTTTACATATTATAATTAATTTGAACAAGTGAAGAACCTGCTTTTCTATAATAATTTTCGATTTTTAAATTATAAGTGCAATGTGTATATTTAATCGATCGTGAAATTTATCACTATATTATTTATATGTTTGTATGTTAGTTAAGTGTGAAGCTTATGTGTGAAATTTATTATAAAAATGAAGAAGTGAGAAACGTGTCATATTTTAATTCGATTATTATAGTTAACATTGTAATAATATGAAAATAATCGCGATTAATTTACGATATTGTAAAATTGCAATTTATAATGTCAAAAGGACACTTTTCTTTAGTTTCTCATCTTATAAATTTTCTCTTTCGTAATTTCTCTAAATTCATATTTCGAAATATATTTTCGAGATGAATGAAATTTAATAATTAATTTAATAATTTAATAATTTTAATAATTATGGTGGCAAAACATCGAAATATTTTTAATTATGTTATATTACACATATTCCATAAAGAATGCTGAATATGAAAAACCATATTTAATATCTCAAGTGCGATTACAATTTAAGAACGTGATTATAAACACTTTTATGCAACGTAATTACTTTGGCAAAGTGAGCACATTCAGTTATCAGTGTCGCATTTGCGCGAAAACCGCCCGAAATTTAATCGGCGAACGTTGTCGATGAAACAATAACCTATTTTTGATTAAGCCCAACATAATCTTCGTTCCAAAGTGACCCGAATTTTCATCGGCGCGAAAATTGAGTTTGCATCGACGCGAACTATATGTCACGTTACAATTCCGATGTTTTGTCAACTCGTCGTGCTCGGCGTGAAAAATTCTTCCATCAATATCGTTTTCCCAGCCTCGTACGAGCGAGACGTCGACGATCGCGTCAACTTTCACGATCGATAAAGCTCCACGCTCTCGTTTAATTCCTATCGATGTTTTACGATGCTGTCGCTGCTTTCATTAAACGCGTCCAGCCAATCGTTAATTTAATTCTGATGACTGTTCTCATGAGGTTCTTGGAAACTTGCAATTATTGTTACTCGTGAAAGCGATTGAAGGTTTCTTCAATCACTTTCATCCCTTTGCATATTTTTTGATCGATGATGAGAAACATTGATATTTTAAGTTTCTTCTCGCAGCAATTAATCAAGATAAGCTTATAATTTGTGCGACATGTTGTTGCTTTCAGGCCTCAAGTATCTTCACTCGGCCCAGATCCTTCACAGGGATATCAAGCCCGGGAATCTCCTAGTGAACAGCAATTGTGTACTAAAAGTGAGTCCCAATCTAAACATCAGTCTGATTTATACTGAGAAAAAAAACCGGTGAAAAGGTAACGAACGGATATTATACCGATCACTTTAATCGGAAAAAAAGATCAGATATCCAGTCAGAAAATATCGATCGATATCGATCGGATATCTGATCAGAAAGTTCAAAATTTTCCGATCCGAGATATCCGATTAAAGTGGTCGGTATAATATCCGCTCGTTACCTTTTCATCGGACATTTCTCTCATTTTTCTCAGTGTACCTGTAGATTCAATTGAACAATAAGAATATCTTTCTACTCTAAAGTTCATCCACTCTTGCCAGCTGTGTCTATTATATTTATACTATATTTATTTATATTATATTTATATTATATTTATCTAGCGGTCAAAAACACAACGAGGGATATGTTCTCTTTTCGCAGATCTGTGATTTCGGATTGGCGCGGGTGGCGGAGCCTGACCAGAACGTGCACATGACCCAGGAAGTCGTGACGCAGTATTATCGCGCACCGGAAATCTTGATGGGCGCGCGACACTACACCGCGGCGGTGGACGTTTGGAGTGTCGGCTGCATCTTCGGCGAGCTGCTACGTCGGCGGATCCTCTTCCAGGCCCAAAGCCCCGTGCAACAGGTGAAGGCGATGGGCCCCAAAATAATTCAATATTTTATTTTTATTTTTTTAATTAATTAATTAATTAATTTAATGGAGAACACTCATATTTCGCTTATACTGATTGAACTCCTCCATTTCTGACTATCTATGGCTACCTGTGATCATCTAAGGATGATGCCTGTCTCCATCATAGTGATTGAATACATTTTGTAAGATGTAATTCTCGAAGGAAGTTGAAATAAAAATGCGTGTCTCTCTTTCTGGTTGCAGCTCGAGTTAATTACGGAACTGCTGGGCTCGCCTACTCTTGAGGAGATGAGGTATGCATGCGAGGGTGCGAAGTCTCACATGATGAGAAGGGCGCACAAGCCGCCATCGCTCGCGACTTTGTATAATCTCAGCAGCCAGGCGACACACGAGGCCGTCCATTTGCTTTGCCAGATGCTAGTCTTCGATCCCGTAAGTTAAAAATAGCATCCGTTTTTTCAAATAAATTGAATTTTTATTTGTGTGTTTTATACATTTATTTAATAAATAAAAATCTCAAGTGATTCTTATATCACTATTTCAATGAGAGAGATTTCTTGGAGATTCGATATGTATTTATTATATTTTATTATATATTGATTTTTCTGCATGGAAGTTTTTTTTGAAAAATTTTAAAGAGACTTGCATATCTTTAATTAGAATGTAACATCTCAATTTAAGTTTTTTAAAAAAATAGTTACCGAATATAGAGGACTTTAAAGGAATTTATAAATTAAGCAACTTTCTTTTGAAACTTTCTCATGCAGACATTCTAATTTAATTTAATTAATCGATGAAAATGTCACATTTATCGATCCTATTACGTTTCTTTATTTACACACACTATTATCTTTCTCTGTGAAATTCATCTACCACTTTAATTAACAATAATTAGCACAGTCTCGATTTTCACTCGTTTTGATTGTTAATTTCAGTTATTAATTTCGCTGTATTTATTTGGATTGATAATAATCAAAATACACGTGCAAATAATCGAAACATACATTTCTACTCCACATTTTTCTCTTGATTTAATAGAAATTCGTTTTGCTTTACCGGCTTGAAAATTTGACGCTACATAGAAAAAAAATAAGTGTCAAATCAAAACTTATATATTTAAACTAACGCGTTCATTGTTTCGTATATACGCAACAATTTATAATCTTCTTAGAAGAATTTAATAATTTTAAATTTCAACAATATTACAATCTTATTTTAATATTGTAATTGTCACCTTACGAATATATAATTATTTAATTCTACTTTAAGAAAATTATAATCTTTGATTTAAAAATGTTATTTTCCATCTAACATTGTTTCTTTTCCATTCAAGAAAATTAAATCTTAAATCATAAGAATATATTTTGCTCGATTGAACTATATAAAATGGCTTTATTCAAGTAAGCAATTATTCAAACAATTATATTTTTCTTTAATTAACGCAATATAATCTCATTTCAAGATTTCCATGTTAAAACTAAATATATTTTTAAAAGAAGAATGTCCTTTTTTTCTGTGTACGTTTTTCACTTTACGAATATTTATGGATTCTGTTTTCTATCCTATTATTGCACAGGATAAGAGGATCACCGTGGTGAACGCCCTGGCGCATCCTTACCTGGACGAGGGACGGTTGCGGTATCATTCGTGCATGTGCACATGCTGCTACACGACAAGCGCAGGAATGAGACAGTACAGGGTGGATTTCGAGCCTTCGGCCGCTCATCCGTTTGACGATCTCTGGGAGCGAAAGCTTACGAGCGTGCAGCAAGTGAAAGGTGAGAAAATTCGCGGCATCGAAGATTTGATATAAAAGAGAAAAAAATCGCGAGTGCTATATTTTTTTCTGAATATAATTACATTTTATTCAAAATAATTTTTTCATGATAAAGAAAGAAACAGATGCAGATTTATAATTTATTTATAAAAATATTATTTAACGATAATAAAAGTTTCGTAATAGATATAAAATATAATACTAAAATTGTCTTTTTTTATATATTTCTAATAAATAATATTATATTAATAATAAATAACTTTAATTTATTTCTAATAAAAGAATTAATTTACAAGATTATATAAATTTACATTTGTGACATTTAGAATATTGTGTAAAAATAGAAGATTACTTTTTGTTCTCTCTGTAATTTAACGTTTCTCTTTACATCGGTTTTTCTCTTTGCACATCAAGCTTTACGTAAAGTATAATTGAAAGCTTGTTTTTGCGATACAAATTGCGGCATGAATCTCGATATATTGTCGCAAGAATGTCTCGCGTATCAAAGGATAATGACGTACACAGTAAGTATCTTAGGCACGTGGCTGCTATTCGAGAACAATAACCGCGATAAACACGCTTGCGTGTGTGCGTGTCACGATAAATCATAGTTTATCTCAGCAGTGGCTGAGAATCGTGAGGTTCTCGTGCTATAAACGTTAACGAAGAACGGTGAATCGATAAGTAACGTTAAAAATACTGCTCATTTTTGTTCATTATCTCCTAATTCATCTTTATTAGATACGAGTTATATTAAAATTTTAAATCAAGATTCCGCGATTAAAATTGAATTTATCAGTTTAATTATTTACGGTAAATGTGTAAGCGAGCGGAAATTACGTAAAATATGTGAAAACTTCGCGCAAAATTTGGAGGAGAATTTTCAAGAAGCTTTTTCATGGAAAAATGCTCGCAAATTTTCACGATGAAAAATGCTTGTAATTTTTCCTTTTTAAAGAATGATTGTGGTGTAAGCCGTTGTAATAATAAAATTCTAAAGATACGACGGGGGAGATAAGAACCATTTAGCCGTATTTAGCGCTGACCGCGCGATCAGGACGTGAACCATGGCGTTGTTTACGGCGTCACTAGCTCGGCCACGGGAAACTGTATCGCGCCGTCATTCCGCCTCCGTCATTCTCTCATATTACCGATACGTTATTGCCTGTTTCAGAGGAGATGCACAAATTTATAGCGGAGCAGCTCAACACAACGCGAGTGCCGCTCTGCATAAATCCGCAATCCGCGGCTTTCAAGAGCTTCGCAAGGTAAGCGACATTGCAAATCTACGCGAATCGCCCTTGACCGATCGCTATACACGGTGCTCCAAAACTACTGGAATAAGCAAAATTAAAAAAAAAACAGCTTGTTAAAAAGCATTGTTATTAAGCATTTTTTAAAATTCTCAAGTCGAGAAGAGAGATTTCTTAAAATCGAGCTTATAACAAGTGCAACTTGACGAAGTCTTAGTTTTCATATCATTTTGCACTCTAAAATGTGCCTTTCATATTAATATATTATAAGGATATTTAGAAAAGTACATATAATTTTATTTTATCAATATATTGATTGAATTTATAGCATGCTATCTAGTTTTGGAACATTCAGTATATAACATATGACCCGACTCATAAAAGTCCCCCAGTCGCATACAGAAAAGTTACCAGAGCCAATGATGAAAAACGAACCCTAGTAGAATTAAAAAAAAAAAGAAAGAAAAAATATTTCCCCCTCCATCCCTTCACTTCCCCTCGAGATTAATCAATATCTCCTCTCCTTCGCATCCGTGCATCTCCCGCGTCGTGATCCTGAATTCCCGATCAAAAAGACAGGCTAATAATCCCCAAGAGAGTTCATAGAGGGGCGCACAGTGTTTCTTATCAAGTCGAAGCAGTCGAGTAAAGCGAGCGGATATATCGGGTGTTCGAAGAGTAGCGCTGACTAGAGCCAGCTGAGTCTTTCGACGCGTAACGGAAAGAGAAAGTAAATTTCAAAATCGATCGTACGGGATTCGAAAGTCGAGTCGATAGAAAAAAAAGAGGGGCCTTTCGTCCTGGCGATCCTCTTGCTAACGTCCTCAAAGGTACGCTCCGTATCTTTCGACATTGTTCTAAGGAAGAGTAAAGCATATAATGTGTTTCACGTAACCCTGTCGGCCCACTGTGACACAATAATTATATACGATCTCTCGATTGTAGCAAAAGAGCAGAGATCAAGTAGATAAGGATCTGATAACTATCAATATCACCGAAAAGAGGAGATCAGAATAATATTCTAAAGTAATATATAAAAATAGTCAAATATTATAGAGTGTTTCAAATTTTCCATATTTTTTTTCACATGTGTATTGTTTGGTACATTCAAAATTTATCCTTTTTCTCAATTTTAATCGGATATTTTCTCTTTTCATTCAGTTTCTTTTTTTAATTTATATGCATGTAACTTTAAATTTAAATATTTTTTCTATATAATTTAATATATTTTAATATATTTAATATATTTTAATATATTTTTTTTTCAATCACAATAATTAGTATTTTTCCGAAAACACATTCTATTGATTGATCTTTGCAAATAAGAAAATCATTTTAATCATATCAATTATTTCGCATGTTTACAATTATAATTATAAATCACATTTCTGATGGATTGGAAAATTGCATATTATTATTATTTAGAATAATGAAAATACATAATACTAACGAAATTATCAATTACCGCAATCAATTTATTTATACATATAGTGACGGATAATATTTTATGATATAATAGATTCAAGATAATGTAATCTATACATAATTCATGACGGAAATACAATGAAGATGATATTATTGTGGATAAAAGGAAATGATGTATTATTAGAAGAAGATAAAAAATGATGTATATATTATTAGAATAAACATTTTGGGAGTATGTATGTGTGTGAATATTAATTTAGGAAAATTGAAAATATCAACTTTTTAGTTGTTATTGTACTATTAAATATTTGAATATTTTTTTTAGTTAATATTGAGTTTCGTTAAAATCATTTCGTTATTAAAGCTTGCTTGATTCTTTAGGGTATTGTTCTAGTTTTCTCTCTCTGCGATATTGAGACAAAATATTTTCAATATATGTATAATGACAAATCTAATATTTTCCCCCAGATTACGCTACTCAACAAAATTTAACTTTTCTTTTGTAGAAGTATAATAAAAAAATGAAAGATCTTATTGTATGAATTCTGATATTTTAATAAAATTATAAGAAAAGTAGCGTCTAGATTTTTGTCACTTTATTATTTATGAATATCTAACGGTGACATGTTTAATGGAACTTGAATGTGAAATAAAATGTGTTATATATATATTCCAGAAAATTTCATTAAAATATATGAAACTACGAAAATGTTTACTCCAGTATCTTTCCATCTAAAGTTATCAACCTGTTAAAACTTCATACTATAAAATTCTAATCTAGACGTGAAATCTAGACGTGATTATTAATTAGTTTTACAAAGTGGGTTAGAATTCGTTCCTATTATCTTTCTCTTATTATTACTCGCGGATTCTTGGAATGGAAAGATTTCAAAATCGAAATCGGATCTGATGCACGATTCATGTCGTAACTTCTACAAGTGTCTTGTTGAGTAGTGTTACTCGCAACACTGCTGTTGGATGTGTAACAATTATTCGTTTTGCTTACTCTGCCGTCAAGTTAGAGCAAGCCGATCGCCGAACCAGCGCCCTGCGTCGCGAATACATACACGTTACAACAACAACAACAACAACAGCTACTACTACTACTACTATTACTATTACAACTACTACTATTACCACTACTATTACTACAACTACTACTACTATTACTACTACTACTACTACCACTACCGACTCAGCTATCTACCACTGTCAGCTACTATCGACTACTATCGTCTACTACTACTACCGCTACCACTACTACTACCAATCGTGTTACGCCTCCTCCTGAACGAACCGAACGAAACGAGAGTCAGCTATAAGTCGACGCGACCTCGCTCGCAGAGGTACATGATCCTATTTTTTATAATACCAAGTATATTGCCTTTTGTTTTGTGTTACAAGACCTTGGCTTCTCAAACCGCCCTTTGTTTACCCTCATGATGTACAAAATACGTACGCCGTGCCTCTTGCGTTCTGTCGAACGCTCTGTGCGACCGATATCTTCGGAATCGCTGAACCCTTCGATATTTCTAAAAAAAGCTCGATTTATCAACGTGAAATTAAAGTGTAAATATTTACTTGAATATATTCGCAAGTTGAAATGAATGTTTGGTGATTCCGAAATATCCTATATGTCGTCGCATCTCCGAATCGAAACGGCTATATTTCGCGTATTTCGAGGCGAGTTGATCGCGTTTGAACGGGGTGACACTTTCTTCTAAATAAATATGGATGAATTTAATATCGCACACAAATATATAGTAGACTAGATATTTATTTATACTAGATATTACATATTCATAGTTGGGTGGAAAAGGAAAAGAGAGAAAAATTCCTCGAAGATTCGTAAAAAAAATCTCATAATTATTTTAAATTATTTTTTTAAACTAACATTAAAAACCGCGTGAAAAAATTCTCCTACAAAATATGCGATACAACTTTAATCAGATTAAATTGAGGATCGCTCTTCAAGTTGTTGAAATGTTTCATTTTACGCGAAGCAAGCACAAAATAAATTAACATCTCAAAATGAATCTTAATATTTTAGGAACAAATTTCAGGGAAAAAGCGCGAAAGTTAGGACAATTTAACATCCATTTTCGCGGATTTAGGCGACGTGGTTTAAACGATGACGTAAGAGACGTGTGCAACGATGCTAATTAGCGGTAGTTTTGCGTATGCGTCATTAACAGGTTCCTTAAACACCCGAGGAACGATAATATACCTGGTGCTATTTGACAGGATACCGTTTCTCCGTCCGATGAGTATTTCCGTCTCTTTCCCACCCTTCTTGCCCGCCTCCTCCCTTTCTTTCAACCGAGCGAGAACGTTGCTGAAGCGAGAAATCGCGTTGCTGCTGGCCCACTTTTACGGCCACTTTAGCGAATCCAAAGGAGTCTAATTAAAAAGGAAACAATTACAATCTTCGAGGAACATCCGGCGATAACAACTTACTCCGTCTTTTAAATCCTCTCACCCCGTAGAAAATTATGAAAGTTTGTTACTATACGTATACGCGCACAAGTACATATACGCAGACATTGAAAAACGTTGTAGCGAACATAATTCTGATATCAAGATATTTGTGAAGGAAAAACCAAAGGTTTATTTTCCGGGAAACTAATATTAATTATTGGTAAATAATTTCTTATAAAATTAAAATATTTAATAACAATTAAATATTTTTATAAAAGTTATTATATCAGTTTTATTAGTTTTCAAACTTTGATTTTAAAATCTACCAAGTAGATTCAAAAAACTAATGAGAGAAAAAATATATATTCTTCAGTCAAATGCATTATTATTTACATTAAATAATACCACAATAATAATAACAATAAAATAATAATAACAATAATAATAATAATAAAGAAAATATCTGAAGGTTGTAAAACTTAAATTGAGATTAATTAAGAAAGAACAAAATTTGGAATTAACTATATCAGATTTTCAGAAGGAAACTCTGATATCTTATGTTACATTAAATCTCAATTAAAAAGAAAAAAATTTGCTACAATTTATAAATTAATAAATTAAATATACAGCAATTTGTAAGTTGTCACCCCGGTTTCATACGTTTCAACACAACTCGCCGTCACAATTCGACTTGTCATTTTGTGAACATGCTATTCGTGCGTGAAAGAAAACAGGGAAAACCACCTGAACGGAGCGCATTGTTTTATTGTTGGCATTATGAGTGTAAAAGAAGGCCTGATCCACCATGCAGCCTTCAGTTGAAAGAAATTGTCGAGATGAGAAGAAACGAGCACACGTCGCGACGCGCCAAGAAGTGACAAAAGAAATGCAAACTATCTTTTGCGAAAATTTGCATAGATCGAGAAATAGATTCTTCCCGATCCTTAAGCCTTTCCTAGGATCCACGTATTATAACTCGCCCAATGATTCAACCCCATAGAGAAAGCATCTCCCATAGATAATATCCACCCGATATCAGGCCAATATTAACTTCGATATACGCGCGCAAATAGCCCGAACGAGATAGATAGATAAAGAGAAAAAATAACGGAAGCAGATTTATATTGGAAACAAAAATGTGTTTAAGGAGAAAGAGGGAGAGAGAGAGAGAGAGAAACGATCGGCTGTCACACATGCTGACAGCTGCATGGAAATCAGACAAATGCTTTTGTTATTTTGCTAAAAATAGAGATCTATTGATCCTTCGGATCGTCAGCGAGTACTGTGCGCTTCTGTCCGATAATTATCGATATCTGTTGACAATCTGTTGACAATTGTTGGCTGTTTGACAATTTTCTATTAATTTTCTAGATAGAAAATATAGTAATATACAATCGAAAATGAGCAAAACAGAGATTCTAGCAATTGTACATTTTTCGGCTTTGAAAGATGCAAATATTATAATGAGAAGATAAATTTCTCTTTGTTTTATATATGTCGCTTCTCTTGATATTTTTTAGTTGTAAAGAAGAATAAATAAATTGATGTTATTTAATAATTTTGAATAAAAAGAGAAAAGAAATATATCACGCTGCTACTCGTTGACGATTTCGGTTCATGTGACTTAGTCGATCGATAATAAATCAAAGTGCGAATGATAATTATTATATGTAAATTATTTTTGTGGCATTTCGTACTTTGTTTTTGTTTTCGATCATTAGAAAACGCGAATGGTCGAGCGAGTACATTTAATTCGAAATTAAATTCTAAATTATTCCCAATTAATTTCAAGATAACTTCTTAATATTCCATACAATTAATTAAATTATAAGAATATAAATATCATTTTAAGCTTATATACTTGCTAGTTAATACACAAATAAAACTTTCAAGATTCTCTCTTAATTTCACAAATTCTCTCAATTTAAGAATTAAATCCCTTCTCAAAGTTAAACATCAATTAATTCCAGTCGCAAATAATTAGCTCGATGATTCGCACGTAGTTGTACTCATCCTTCCTCGCCTCGCAATCGACCGTCCAAACTTCCCCACAGTAATCGAATCATTCTCATTTAATAAGCTTCAAAGTTCAAGTAAAACATTATTATATTTAAGATAAACAAGAGAGGGAAAGAGAGCGTTTCGTCGGGGATATTTTGACTCTCGACAAATTATACTGTTGGCAATTAAGCGGGGCGGTCGATTCGCGTTACCAAAAGAGAATCGCACGTTCTCTCCCTCCCTCTCCCCTTCTCCAGTCTCCTCGGCTTATTTTTGCCTTTCGTCGTCCCTCTCTAATGACTCGTTCGTACGACTTGCAGCTCCACGGTGGCTCACCCCTCGGAATTGCCACCCTCTCCACACCAGTGGGAATAAAAAGTCTTCCCCGTTCCCCGGTCCCCAAGATAGAGACCATTGGACCCGAGGGTGACGACTTGGCGTCGCGCTCCGAGAAGAAAGGACGATCTTCCGACCGGAAGATAGTAAGTCGCCGATAACAGGAAGAAAGAAGAAGAGGAAGAGGGAAGAGGGGGGGACTGGAAGCTGCGGAGAGAAGAGCCAAGAGAGACAATAGACTGCCGCACATTGTAGCCTCAATTTTCGACTAGCCGATACATATACATGCGCGAGATATCGCATAGCGATGCGTAGAAAAATGCCAGAGAAATTTCGGGCCATGGAAATTTGTGATTTATCTCGAGAATATATTTTTTTTCCAAGCAACTTGGAAATTATTTGATTTTATTCTTAAAGTGTGTGGAATTTTTCGTCCGAGAACTTAATAATTTTAGAAGTGTTAGGAGAAGTATTTTAATTAAATAAATTCTCAATTTTTTCGAAAGAATTCTACGAGAAAAGAACTAATTATCTTCATTTCTTTCTTGTATTTCTCAAAAGTTAAATTGCACATTTTTTAAATTTTTTCTTAGGAAAATACGCTTCGAGAAAAGATTATTTACTTTTTTTTAGACATTTAAATACGTAATAATAACGAAACTCTTTTTTCGGTTTTTTGTGGAATATAATTAATGAAATATTATTTAGCAATGAAAGTAGAAATAAATGATAAACTTCTGTTTAATAATATTTCAATTTCGAGATTCGATTTAGCTTGATAAGACTTTTACTAAATTACAAAAATTTCTATTGAATTCGAAAAACATACTCTTATGCTCGTGATAATAATTAATTATCGAGTCTTGATGAATGATAAAATTTCAGTATCCTCATTGAAAGACAATTCGAAAAATTTTACTGACCAATGTCGAGAAATAATTAAGAAAAAGAACAAAAATATTTGTCAAACATCTTTCTTTTTGAGAAAGTCCATTTGAAATTCCACAAGAATATTATCTCGTCGTTTCTCTGTGCATTTTACCGCATCCTGCGTGTATATATAGCAATATATTATACATATACGTTGTATACACATGGTATCGAGGGGAGAGAGACACGTGTACACACATACGCAACATACATTCATACACATACACATACATTAGCCAATTTAAAACACGAAGTAGCCAATTTTAATTCTGAGAAGGAGCAGTAGGAGGAAGGGAGGATTTTCGAGGAGCGGAATCATGAGTATGAGGGTGAGAGTAGGAGGGCGAAAAGTCGGAGGGGGAGTAATAGTTAATAGCGATTAGTAAACACGAGCGTCCAAAAGACGGGCCAGTCCTTTTTTTTCTTAGATGTTACACACGTGTACAGATCGCGCGCGAGGTCAGCTGGCATTTATAATCGAATATGCGCACGCGTGGGAGGAAAGTGCCGGGAAAAAGAGGAGAGAAATCCTTCTCGTCCTGACAATCGAGGGTCCTCTGACATTGGGAGATAATTCCCTAAGATTGTCATATTGCGAATCGAATCGTCCTCAAAGGGACATGCCTCGACGATATCGTTCTAGTAATCAGATTAATGATCCGAATCGAATAGGCTTTGATCAGGAATTGCGCGAGAATGCTTCGAGGATTGAAAATATAGCTTTTAATCGACAGGACATGTCGCTGCGAATAGACATTTGTTCTTGAAGGAATATCTCTCGAGAACGTCATCTTCAACAATGCTACAATTATTGGCTTCGCGATCGAATCCTCGGATAGAATATTACTAAGCGAGGATATCTTGAGAAGCGAGAAGACAGTTCTCTAAATCCGCTCGTTCTCGATGAGATATTTCTCGAGGATGTCACGCAAGAACATTCAATCCTTAGCGAACATTAATCCTTCATCGTTACAGAGATATTACGAGTATGTCTGAAGGTCAGGCGGAGTGCGAAGCCCGCCTCGAATAGAATTGCTTGAGATATTGATCAAGGATTTATATCCTATCAAGAAGATGTATTCGTCGAGATAAGATGTCGCGCGATCGATTCTCTTTCCGATTGGCGGAAACTCGAGAACTTTTCTTCTTCCGGGGAAACACGAGCCACAAGATGTACCGTTTACCGAAGTGTGAACCGAGCTTCGTGCGAACCAATCGATCATCGCGAGCGTTGATACTCGATCGCGAAATTCTCGACAGATCTGCCACGAAGAGGAACCGAGAGAAAAAAGAAGAGAGAAAATCGAAGAAGTCGTCGCCGTCATCATCGATTCTTCTCGCTAAAGTAGCGACGAATTTGGAACTATTAATGGGACTGTAACAAGATGAATTGCGGCGAACGATAATATATAACGGGTGGCGAAATCGTGCATCCGACGGCACTTTTTCTCCCCAATGCGTCGGCATTAATAAGCTAACGAATAATTTCGACCAGCATTCGCTGGAAATAAAGACTAGTAAGTCCCTGACTGAAGCATTTTTTCCCTCAAATGAAGAATAAGGCGAAGAAAAGGACGCAAGTTCTCGAGTGAAAACGCGGGATCGGGAAAACCGCGACAGCGAGTCGCAAGCGCGAAAGATTTTAAGACGATAAATTCATAGAAGAAGCGTGTATATCAGGAACACTTTCAAGAACTGCTCTCCGAAAACTTTCGGGAAACATTCGAGGAAATTTGCATTCGCGAAGCTAAAGAAACGCGAATTATCTTCGGAGTAATTTCGAAATTCATGATGCTATTGGTTGCGAAGTCGGTGGAATAATGGGACAAATTCGAGGAATCCCTCAAGGAACTCCCAAAGGATCGTCGAGTTGAGAGTCCTTCTCGTGGAAAGCGTCGTTTTTCGCGTTTTATCGACGACTCGCTGTCTCGACGAGACAAAAAAAATTGGCGTCCTGTTTTTTTCACGATTATCCTGATCCTGCGTTCGCTCGTTCTCGTCTCAAGCTTGAGGTTTTCGAATAGCGGGACTCTTTGGATCTCAGGTTAGGAAATAGGAAAAGAAGGGTGTCCTGCGAGAAGACAGGACACTTGCGATTTCACGTAGGGAGGAGAAGGAGGAGAGGCAGAGGTATGCGCGAATCATGTATCGATATTCAACGACTTTGTCGCCGGCCGATCTCGAGAATCTCGAGAATCTCCGTGTCGGGAAAACGATTCTCGTCCGTCTCGGCGACACGATAATTTTCTCCTCGTTTACCTCGCGAACGCGGGTTTCCCTGAAGCGATTCTCTATCGCGATTTATTCCAATAAACACACTGCCGACGTATCGTGCGAGCGCGACGATATCAATACAGGAAAACGAAAGAAAAAAAAGAGAGATAAATAGCTAAAGATAGGAAGAGGCGGATAGAACAATAGAATGAAAAGAACGAGTGAAAATGAGGATTGAACCTGGCGTAATTTTTTATATTTTAATTTCCTATACTAAACACATAAATAAATGTTAACATTCTGCTGATAGTTTTCTTAAAATTAAAATTTAAGGTAAAATTAAACGCGTAAGATGAACTGTGTCGTGAAAACCTGAACTTATTTTATGTTCCGTTTCAATCCTCGATAGGAAGGGTCTAGACGGAGGATCGAGAGACGGAAGAGAGCTGTGCGTTTTTATATAGATAAGTACCTCCGGTATTATTTCTGATTACGTTGTAAGCGCCATCGTCGTGCGATTCAAACTGGACACGCGAATCCAGCTGATTCGAGCGAATCTCGAAACAAATCACCTTCCGACAAATAATATGCGATAAAAAAATCTATCTAGAAAAATTAATCGTTTATAATAGAACTGAAATCATACTTAATTTCTTTATATTTTCTAAAACATTCAAGTTCCTTTAATTTTTTTTCTTTAAAACAACTACTTTATCAAATATTTTCAAATATTTGATTCGAGTCGCACTTGAAATGCAATTGTCAAGGATCGTTCGAATGCTTTCACTCTCATTTCATTTCCTAATAAAACGATATCTTCTAGAGATATAAGAGTGCCGAGACATAATAAAATATCAAAAGAAAACATATAAATAAGTCAGACATCCAAAAGTACGATCATAAAAATATCAAATATATACACTATCGAATATTATCAATAAATAGCAAAGAAAAACTTAGTGTTGAAATATGAAATAAATAAGAAAAATCAAATAAAATCATGCAAATCAGAAATAAATATTACAACAATGAAAGATATTGCAATTGCATTTTTAGTATACACAATTATTTGGTAATTTTTCAGTAATAATAAATACAGAAATACTTTCCACGTGACTAGAAAATTTCAAACTTTCGAATATCGAATTCAACAAAATTGCACCGTTTTTTATCTTTAGTATTTTGTTTTATTTTACCATGTTTCGCGTCCTCAACTTGAGGATGACTGACAAATGCACAGAAAATCGAAAGGGCGCACGGTATACATAATTGCGTACTCTGAGTGTGATTTTAGATTAAGGGATTTTTAGAGAGAGATAGTAGTAACTCTGACGACACAAGAAATACCTTTAGAACAAGACGAAAAGAAGTTGTAACAGGTAGTAGCGCGATTTAGAAAGATGCTTTTGGTTCTGGTCAATAGCAAAAAAAGCATATGTATATCCTCTTTTTTTTACGCATATCCGTTCGCAACGATCATTCGAAAACGATGGAAGACCGTTGTCACGAGATGATACATAAATTAGTTATAGTCATTAATTAAGTGCTTAGAAAAAGGATACGCTGTGTGTGGTTCATGAAGGAGAGTGTGTTAAGGATTTTGGAAGGATGGAGGAAGCTTCTCTGATATTAGTATCTTCGTTTTTGACATAAAAAAATAGAGATTATCGGTGTCTGCTTGATGCAATCGCGACACAACGTGTGCAAATATCAAGTGTCTGTCTTTCATATTTTAAATGGCATAAGTTTGTTTCATAAAAACATAATATTTTCTAATATAAGTTTTTTTCATTTCGCGCTTTTTCAATCGATCAAAAACATTTTACGCAAAAGATGTGTCTTTTATATTTAAATATTCCTAAATTTATTAATTTTTTCAAAAATTTCTTGAATTTATTTAAATTGACACGAATTTTACCTCATAATTATAAAAAAGATAATTGAGACAAATATTTTCGAAAGCGAATTTTCATTTTTTGTAAAATTAATCTTAATAAAATTGTAGAAAATTGCACAGAAGAAAAAATAAAGTGAAAAGCTAAATTTTATCGAAATAAAATACATTTTAATGATAAACGCAGGCATGTTGAAAATGTAAAATAAATATTTAAATGTCTCTGTAATCATTTTGGACAAAGTAACATCTGAAAAATTGAAACAATACGTTTAGTTCGTGAAAGCATCGCTGGACGTCGATCTAAAGCACGGATCGTGCTTCTATTTAATCGCGAAGCGTGGATTTCAACGAAACGAACAATCGAGCCGCATTCTTTGATCTTTTTTGAATATTTCCATGTTTAATATAGAAAGTAGATATCTCTCCTCCAAACCTACCACACATTTCGTTGTTATTGTAAATTTCTAGTAGTACACGGCTATAGCATCATTTAATGAAAACACGCAATTGTCACTAAACGTTTTCATTATATTAATGTTAATTTGGGTACAACTGCAAATAATATTTAGCATTGTATATTTTTCATCAGTGATGTCAAGTATTAGGACTGCGTAAGAACGCTCGATAATGCGAATTTCAAATCCCTTTGAATTTTGCGAGTCTCTTAGCGTAACATTGAAAAGGTATCTTTAATGAAACGATCATGTATTTGATTAAAATATCAATTGTAATTAATAAGACTTAGTAGAAATTTCGTGGAAATTTTACTCGGAATATACGATATTTCGCGGATAAAATTGTAACTTGTACAGTTATATGCGATTTATATGTGCAAATCAGTATACTTTTCTGTACAATTATGTGATTTATAAAAGTCAGTATACAGTTTTCCGTAATAACGTTGAGTCTTCGCTTCTTTCGTCCGAGATCCTCCTCTGTAATTACTATAATAACGTACTGTGCATCGTCTTATCATTTCCGAGATACGACGAGTAACGCGCTTCTCTCATTTCGTCATTTGTAAATAGATCGTGTACATAAATTCCAACTTATCAGGATATTTGTCGTGATTACAGAATATGCAATAATACAGTCTCTTTTTAAACGTCGTCACTAATTTTAATCTAAAATAAAGAAAGTTGTACAAGAGATTCCTGTCCTGAAAAATATAAATAATAACAGAAGGACCAATTAGAGTCAATTCGCAAATGTTGAAATATATATATAAATAAATAATAGTTTATAATCAGCATGAGATTAATTTTCTATATTTTGTTCTTTATTTTTTTCTATTTTGTTTTTTATGCTTTATTCTTTATTTGTAAATTTTGTTGCTTGGGAGAATTATCTTTTATCATTAACTTATATGTGTTTTTTCCTTTTCTTTTTTAATAAATTTTGCGTATCTTGGGAGACACCGAAAATAAGTTCTACGATTAACATATAATTACAGTCTTTGAAAACTTTAAAGTTTCCAATCAGCAATTTCTTCCATTAATATATTCAGATTTTTTATTAATTAATTCCTTCCATTAATATATTTAGGTTTTATATTATATCGCGTGTCATTGAGAAGAACCCGAGGAAGACCGAGATGTTTGGCTTTATGCAATATTTTTATAGTAATTATCAAGTCAATGTACATACCACTATCTTTTGCACGAATTTGGCTCTAATTTGTCTTTGTGTTACTCTCTATCCATATTGTATTATTATTATCTATAAAGATCAATTAAATTATATAAAAATATCGGCAAATAACACGATAAAGTAAAACCTGCTTTATTTTATATATCTCAAAGGTAATATTCGATAACGTGTTTAACAGCGCGATATCCGATTTAATATTAGATTTATTATCAAAGATATATCGAAACACGTTTGATCAAGGATTCTATCAAATACTTTGTTTAATAATTCCTTCCGACTTTCGATCCGGATGCGATTCAATAATTTAGAGATTTGTGAACATTGAGATAATAAATAAATTTCATATACATACACATATGCACACTTAGCTAATCAGCAAATACTTTAAATTGTCCTTAGAAATGACAATTTTCAACTTTTCCTCTCTTCCGTATTTTCAAAGAATAATCGACAAGAGTAATAATCAAATTGGATTTTTATTTGCACGTATTTTATTATATTTTTTTCAATTTAATTCGTTTAATTTTGATTTTCTTTCTTCGCGAGGGAATTTTGAGAAATTCGAATAGCGTTCTGTTTCAACATTTGTAAAATTATTTTTGACTTATGTATTGGAAAATAAAAATTACGACTATATTGACATAGTAAAATCTCGTTTTCATTCAATGATTTGTTTAAGATTTTGTGATCACATTGTCTATTATTTCTCCAAATTTTTGCGATGCAAACACGACGATAATTGAGAAAAAAGCGATTTTATTCGGAAACAATTTGTCGCCGAGAAAGACGCGTAATTTGAAGTTTTCACAGAATACGATTTACAATTCAATTCAATCCAGAACGAGCGAACGAAAAAGACAGCAAATCGGAAGAAAGATTGGACATGTATATATGTGATATGTGTGTGTGAATATTTAACAGGAATTGAAATCAATATAATTTAAATAATTTCAATTATTTTTATTATTTAAATTAGAATTTTTCATTTAGAGTCATCAGAATTTTTTTTAGCAAATATTTTAATCTGTTTTAAATTTGTTAATAGAATAACTATTTAATAAGATAATCATTATCTCGAATTATATACTAAAGTTATTAATTTATTTCAGAAAAACATTTTCTAAATACTAAGAGAACTTGTAACACTTTAATTTAAATAATTATCATATTAATTTTAACATCGTATTCGTCTATTATCGTGAACGAATAGACGATTTTTGCGCACGTAATAAAAATTTTATTTCGTCCAAATTATACCGATTTCAATTTCTGATGTGAAAACTAAAGAAAAAAAGCTAGAAAGAGAATAATGCGATTAATGTTTCCTATTAAAAATAGAATACATTTTCAATGACGAGATTTGTAAATACGTAGGTTCACTCTAGCTGGTCGTCAGTCAGACACATTTCATGATTTACTTCGATATAAAAATCAATTGCGCATTCTTACTTGTATACGTACTTGTGTCCTCTTACACACGCATGCATATAAGCGCGTATTGCGTTTGAAACACATTAGACGCGCACGCATTGGCGTTCTTGTAATGAGAAAAACGAGAAAAATTGCGATACCGGAGGCTAGGTGATAAGCTATCTACGTTTTAGAAGTAATGAATAATTAAGCGACAGAAAAACATAAAATGAATATAAGATTACATATATTCCACGCTAGCGAATATATGCTTTCATTATGGAGAGTGGTTGGCACGAAAAAGATGCACCGAACAATAAAGCTACGGAAGAGAAAAGAGCAAAAAAAAAAGATCGAAAGCGATGGTTCTTTTTTCTTTGATTTCGCACAATCCTGCACATCCTATACAAACCTAATTCTATATCTCTCCTTCCTCCTCACATTTTTATTCTTGGCTTTTTAGCATATTTTACATTTAAGTTTAAATTAATTAATTATTATTATTTTTAAATTAATATTTTTTTATATAAGAAGCGAATTATTAGTAGATTAATTTAATTAAATCAATTAATTTGTTTTAACTTCCACTGCACGTTAATGTCCCTTATTTGATTTAATGCAAGTTTAATTTTTGTTTCATTGCAGTCGAAACATTGCAAATATAAATTTTCATGCGAATTTTAAACCAATTTCTTTCGCACGATAACAAAAATAAATCGAATAGGACGTAATTAATCGATGATTATTTCTTACACGATTTGGCAGCGAGCGAACAATTTAATTGCGTCTTGTCGGTGACTTTTTTCTGGAATTCGTCAAAGAATTCGCAAATTTGTACAAATTGTAAATAATTCGAATCTCTTGCGACACATATAAATACCTGCCGATGTCGAGCGTATCACAGAAAATGTCTGATATCTTGTTAATGTAAGATTTTATTTACATCAATATGGAATTTTTTATATTATTGATTCGTTGACATTTCTTTATGAATATAATAGTTAAAAAGTTTTCCAAAATAATCATCATAAGAATAATAATTAATAAAAGGACTGCAAAAATTGGAAAAATAATGTTTTATGAATTTCTAATGATAAATTATATACAAATAATTTACTGTAATTTTTTGCAGTTAAAAAAAAATTATAAAATTTGATTTTACGATGTGCTTATATTTTTAAAATCTATATTTTTGTAGTTGAAAAAGATAATTCGATGGGAACATTCGATATTCGGCGATTCTATGTGGACTATGAGATGAAATAAAACGATTCTTGTCGCTTTCCTATCGGTAGTGTAATCGTAGCGGTCCGAGATAAAATTTTGACGACCTGTCGTTAGTAACTATAAGAGGCCTTAATATTATCACGTTTATTATACGGTTATTACTATACATCGATACAATTTAAGTAAGGTAGTGATATGTATAGATAAATGAATATGTAAAGAATTTAAGTGTATGAAGATTGAATGCGACTTTGTTCGATTTTCACCAATTTCTCAGGTTTCAAATTACCTTTTAAATTAATTTTTTCACAATATAATGATATTAAAAGTCGAAATTAAAATCTGTTTTCACATCTTTGTGAAACTTTAAAAAACGCATTTATAATATTTTAAGATAATTTTTTTTTTAAATTAAAATAAATATTAAAAAATTAAATGATAAAAGTCCAAAAGTTCACAACTAAAAGTTTCACAACTAAAAATTAATATCAAGTTTCGAAAATTGCATATGCAACTTCAAACCATTTACTTAACATTTAAAAAAATTTAATTTAATTTTTTAATTTCCAGTTATTCAAAATATCACTTATCTTGCTTTTTAATGTATTATTTTTATATCTTTTTAAATATATATTTTAATTTTGTTACTCAAGTTATTTTTATCTCACGGGAATTTAATATACTTTATGAAGATAGTTTGCTACTTTTAAGGAATAAGACTTCGATTTCTTTAACATTTTTGATACTGGTTATAAAAGTTCAAGATATCGAAAGATTGGCAAGTATTTGCCGATATCGGTGTATAAAGAAGTCGAAAGAAACCTTTATCCATGCAATTATATATGAATCATAAAGTAGCATACAAACGAGACATTATGTGTTGCAATCATACGTTTTGCGAATTGCATTTAAAATATCGCGACTCACAGGACCGTAGATAAAGCTATTATAATAAAGTTAGCAACAGAAGCGAGCAATTTTAAATATAAATTTTTATTTCTCTTTGATACGTTTCAAAAATGTTAATGTATATAAATTTTTAGTGACGCAAGTTCGAAATTTATGTTACTCATAATGCAAATTAGTAAATCGATATTAATTATTAATAAAAACAGAGGTACACATACAGTTTTACAGAAACATACTACGTTATTGACCAAGCGCGTCAATTTATGCAAGAATATGCAATAAAGAGTCTGTGGACAGTTTCAAGGACAATTTACACAAAAGATTTATCATGATGGCTAAAGAGAAGGTAACAAGACTAACAAGATAATCGCAATAACTAATTGTAAGGCTATTTTGTGAAAAAAGATGAAACAAATTCAATTTGCCGAATTAAATATAATATCGTTCTATAAAAAAAAGCGATAAAGAGAAAAATTCAAAACCACGTATCAAGTGAAGCAAAGTTTAAATAAAAAATAAAACAAACGTAAAATTGTGTGTAAAATCGAACGAAGTCACTTTTCATTGTATGTATGTCTTTTTAAAAGTATATTAGCAATGGAACATTTTGCAATTCAATATAATCTACAAGGTATTCGATGATAGGTTTGTTTGATAGACGTGATATTTTTTGTCAAAAATTGAATTATTATCTAATTAATATCTAATTATTATCTAATTATTATCTAATTAATAACAAAAAAATTACGAATGTTAAATAATGTACATTTTTTAAATTTCAATATAATTGATAGAATCTATCTTGATTTCTCAAGAGCTTCTGGAATTCCACAATTTTATCAAATATATATGAAATCTGTAAAAAATCTGTTAGATACTAACTTCAAATAAAATAAGAATTAGATAAGATACATTCCAGATACATTTTTTTTATAATGACATTTTGAGTGTCTTTGAATAAAATATTAAATTATCAGCTTTTTTTTATAATTTCCAAAATATTATATACATAAAGAAAATTAAAACTTTGAATCTAAATTTAATCAAAGCAAATCTCTAATATATTTAATAAATCGTTAAGAAATAATGCTACTTTTCCCTCAATTTTTAATCTATATAAATAATCTACGTAATCTACATTAATTAGAATTTTCAAAACTATGAAAGAAATATTTGAACTAAATTTTGATACTTTAATTTCCAACAAAAGATATCGCTCTATCTGACAAACATACCTATTACCGAATACTCTGTACGAACGAGGACGAGCCCAACCGATTGTATAAATACTCAACGATTCTTCGGAGGACTTCGAGGAGATATTCGCGTACCTTGAAAGTAGCCCGAAGCCTTTTCAAACGTCTTAGCGTTTGAGCAATAGCGGAGCTGTACATAGGTAGAAATAGAATGTAGATATTCTTCGCTCTCGCAAAAAGACACGCGCCACGATGCGCTCTCGTCACGGGATAGAAAAAAAAAGCGAATAATCCAGATACTTTTCAACAATTAGACGTAAGCTGCCCGCGAGCTGGAGGCGTCCTTCTTGCAATTTCGTTTCGATCTTCCAACCTCGGGCAACGATCGATCCTCGATATGATACTAAACATCGATCGACGTATATTTAGAATGCCAGGGTTCGATGGATCGAATTTCAAGAACGGCTTCTTGCAACGCGTTCTATTTTTTTCGCGCGAGTGAAATATACATACGTGTAGAATAGCAACGCGGGATTTTCTAAGATCGCTGATCGAGCCGATTCGCCTTAGACGACGCGATTGCGATCGAAAGAATCGAGATGATCGCCGATAAGGCGGTTGTAAGATATATTTCAGAGACGCCTCGTCGGAGTGTGCTGTTATTTTTTATAAGTATTACCGGATGAGAATCTCTCGGACACGAGATTTCAAACGCGACTACGCTCGATCTTTGATCATCGATCCTCCGATTTCATCTTCTGTATGTCTCTCGTTCTTGGTGTTTCGTACGTCCTATAAATAGAGCTATGTAGTTCTCGTCTGCGATGCTCTCGTACTCGCGAATACGAGATAATGCGATCAATTATATAGTGATTCTGGTTTACGTGATGTGGAAATTATAATTTTTTTAATGCAAATATTTTAGAAAGTAATATAACAAAATTAAAAAGATGTAAGAATTAATTAAAAATGATAATTTCTCAATGTGGTATACGAGATAAAATATAATTATTATAAATTTATTAATTACTAATGAATAAATTTGAAATTAACAATTATCTATTACAAAAATAAATCAACTATAAATTCTCTTGATACTGGAAATCAATTATTTATATAATAATTAATTACCGAACTGATCACGGTAATTATTAACGGTAAAATTAATAATTGATTATTTAATATTAGAGTAGTTCGAGAGCATCTTAATCACGGTCAGGATCTTGTGGGTTCTCGCATCCGTGATTAAAGGACAAATAAATGAATTTCTCGGTGGACTCGTGTGTCTAATTACTATTTACGGTTAAGACCGGTGTAGTTAGCGCGACTTTGTAAATAGGAATTGACGATCTTTGACAGTGTGTACTCGTAAATGTATATGTAAAGCGGTGTAAAAAACGAGTGCGCGAGCTCTTTTTCAACATCTAATCCTCTTTAAGGGTAATACTCATATGTGTACATCTCTCTAACGGAGTTTCTCCTTTCTCAACGTGTCGAGACGCTATTGTATCATTACACGTAGAAATTTGTCCCTCTACGATTTAGTCGATATGTGTGCGTAATATGTCAAGGGCCCCCCTTAGGAACAGGCGCACATTTTCACTAATTTTACTCGCGCCAACTCGGGCCCGAACCACTCTAAACTCACGGCCAAAATAACGTAATTTAGGAAAAGCTGCTGCTGGCAATGCCTTCTTACACATTGTTACATATTTCACATACACACATACACACAGACATATACAAACATATGCACGAATAATTAAGCCTGCCCGATAATTAAGCGAGTTTCAAGAAATTAACTATTTAATTGTAATTTTCCATTTAAAGATCCTACGCAGAATATTCTACAAATTCTGAAACATTAAAACTGTGAATAATAGCACTGTAGAAATTTTACACTAAGAAAATTTCGTGTTACTTTATGCTGTTTAAATTACACCGTTTATAAAACGATTAATTATGTCGATATTTGACGGAAATATTTTACCTTCCGACAACGATGTATATCGCAAAAAATCGATTTTGTCGTGACACGCGATTAATTATGGCAGTCTATCTATACACTCATGTATAATATACTAAATGGCGTTTTTCTCCTTCCTCTAATCGACTTGAGGCGAATTCTGAAACGTCGCTCGCTCGCGAAGAGGACCTGACCTCGTGACTTTCGCGAAATCGCGCGAAAATCGCTGCGATTCTGATAACGTTAAAATATGTTAAAAAGAAGAAAATATTTCACGCAACAATAAGAGAGTGGAGCATGTGTATAATACATATATATATTGTACCGCAGATGTGGAGAGAGAGAGAGAAGAAAGGGAGATAAAAATAATATATAAACAAATATATATCTATATAGATATGTAGAGAGGCTGATCTCCGCCGTGTAATTTTTGTATTTTCGACGATTCACGAAACAGCACCGACGAGAGAGAAGCAAGAGATGATTATTATTATTATTATCATCTCATCGTCAAACAGTACAACTCTCATTGCGATGCTGTTATATTTAATATACATTAGTAGAGTTCCACCACTATATATATGGACATTGTATAATATTGTAACGATGATTAACGATCGGAAAGATATGGGGAATAAAATAGATATTATAGAAACGCAGCGGTTCTTCGACGAAAATTTTTTTACGAAAGTCGCGAAATTTTAATCCGAATTAATGTAATTCGAATTAATATAATTGGAAATAATAGAGAGCGAAAGAAGGATTTATTTTTCGTAATTGTTATATTTCTAGCCTAAATATAAAATTTTCTTCGATCTAAATTTGAAAAACAAAATGTGTCAAGCTTTTATTGTACTTTTTAAATACAAATTTTAAATTTATATTTATATTTTGATATTTATCTTTAAATAATTATTTTTGAAAAATTAATTTTAAATAATTAACTTTGAAAAATTAGATAATTATTTTAAATAAAATTGTTTGTGCCCTCTATCAGATTAAAAGAAAAAAATAAATTTTTAAAGTAGTAAATAGTAAGTACTAAATTTTTCTGATAAGAATTGACATTTGGCGACCAAATATATCTTCTTTGTATTTTCTATAATCTATAATGCACAGCACATTATATTGTAACATAGAAAGTGATGTATTATAAGTATTGTGCATTTCGATCGAATAATGTAGCAGAAACAGTATTGTTTGATAATATCGCCAAAAATTATTTGGCGATAATGTATCTTTTTTTCGCGAGCGAAGACGTCACGAGATATTTGCCGTACGATATTATTATACCGTAGATTATATCGTAACACACGTGATATAAGACTCAATAAGTCGTAACAAAGATGCAATGTACTCATTGTGTAAATAGGAGACAAATTGTAAAGAGAAACAAAGTGAAAAAAAAAGATGTAATGTCGATGCCTATCACAGTTCTACTTCTACGTAACGTAAGAAAAGAAGCAACCAATCACTGCTAATCGCTATATTACTAACGACTAAATGCAGTTTATTCTATCTGTATGTGTCGGTTCTGATTGGACATAGATTTTGTATCAGTCTTTTCTCCGTATAATGGTGTATAGCCGATGAGAGACGAACGATTTCGAGATTCTCGAAATGTACTTTTACCTTCGTCACAAATTATTCATTATATAACTAGTAATATAACAGTGATATATTTTGTTTCATATTATTTTAAAAAAGTTCATATTATTACTAAATTATTAGATTATCAGAATTATATAAAATTAGTAATTTTAATTATATATTTTATTTGTAAAAATCAAGGAATTAATCAAGCAATGAATTTAATCAAATTGAAGAATTAATGAATTATAAAAACTATACTTTTTATTTATATTATTCAATGTAATAAAATGTACAGAAAAATATATTGATAATTAGATTTCTTAAATTCCTGTTTTGCGCGATATATTATCGAGTCTCTTGAGATCGATCTCTCGAATCATAGATCAATCGTGTCTTTCAGAATTAAATAGATCTTACATGTCACTTTCGGCGATCGAGATTTTATTGCATTTTTCACTGTATATAATTAATCGGGTGTTCCGATTAATTTACAGCTGTATAATTTCTTTCTTAATCAATATCTACCATGAAGTAAGATTCCAAAAGAACGTTTTCTTCATCGTGAAACACGAATGCGCTGTCTCGATCGTCGATCGCGATGGATGTCGAAAATTCGTCGTGCACATGTCATAGATGTGTTTACGCACTACGTGTCAGGGGCTGATTGTGCAAAAATCGCGAAAGAATTCCGATCTTGGATAAATAATGTCTAAGAGAGAGAATCACTTCACAAAAAGGCACTTTAATAAATTATTAAAGGACGTAAAATATAAAAATTTAGTAATCAAAATGATTTATGATAATATTTTTTCATATATTTCACTTAAAATTCAATTGAGAATTCAGACTATATTCTCAATATTTGCGTTAAAAAATTGTAAGCTGATCACGTTTTATCATATTTATTTATTCATATATCATATTTTATTTACTCACATTATATTTCATTTATTTATCTAGAATATTGGCTCCTTTTTCTCCTCTTAAAAAAATTTAATCGAGCATTTTAATTATCTGATTTCCAAAACTTTGTAAAATTTCACAATCAGTGAATATCAGTGAATAATATTTCTATTAATAATTATTTAATTCAGATGTCGATCGCGAAAATGAAATCGGTCCCAGGCATGCGTTTCTTCTGGTACTAGCTGTAAATCTTCTGTGGAGGAGATCACGTCTAAAGATATCAAATTCGTGAGCCGATTCCGACGAATCAAATGGCGCATTTATCTGATAATCCCATTATTGAGCAGATGTGATTAGAATAATTGAGTCGAAGTAAAGCGAACTGCCCTTTTTGTCATTTGATTCGTCGGAAAAGCAAGTTTTTCTTGAATATTGATCGATCGATCGATCAATATTTCTCGATTTATGCACATCGCTGTAGAGAGCCGAACCTCACTTTTTTGGATTATCGATTATCGCAAGTCGAGCCGAATCATTTGCGAGTCGCGTCGCGAATGACGTGAATCAAAGCATACATTTTTTCTGAATCGAGAAAATAGATAACTTGAGATATTATGCCAGGGATCGCGCGGCTTAATTCTCGATTTCTCGTTAAAATATTCACAATCATTCGTAATTATTTGTATCGTCAAATTTTTTTTACTAAATTAAGAGAAACAAATAAAATTAATAAAATATCTTTATATAAATAAAATTCAAGATAGCTTCAACTTTATTTAAATATTCAACATTTGACTAAATTATCTGTTTACATTAAATATGTTATACTTTCTTTATTTCACAAATTTAAATTACACATACATATATGTAATGTATAATATACAAATTTATTCATATTAAAATTTGTGGTGCAACTAATCATACTTTAATTATATAATTATAAAATTAAATTTATATACTTCTTTTTATTTCTAAATTTAAGAATAAGTTAAACATTTTATTATTTCGCTAAAAATTCCACAATCTAAGTAAAATGCGTAATTTGTAATATATTTTCATGAAAAATGGATTTTGAAAAAAATTTCCATTTAATCACAAAACTTAATGAGCGAACGAGAATTTAATCGAACATCCGGCAATCGCGGTATTCGGCCTTGAGATAAATGCGAGAAACAGCAACGAGACAAAGAAAGAAAGACCACACAAAAGAAACACACAAAGTATCGAAGACTGGCAATCAAAACTATTATAAGCTGATCGAACGCGCAGATTTATTGCGATGGCCGGCACAATCGCGATCGGCGACCAATCTAATATAATGGCACGTTTACATCACACGATTGTGTCGTGTAATGCAATGTATCGATTAAAAAATATATTACATCAAGGCTGGAAACATTGCAATCAAATCACTGATTAATGAATATATAAATCAATTAATGAATAATCAATCGAATAATATTTGATCGCTAAATAAATAATAAAAATAATAAAATCGCTTATCGACAAAATTATTAGATAATTGGTTAAAGAAATTAGCGGACACTAATATATTTCATACGGATCGATGTTACACGATCTCGTTGGAGAAAATCGTGCAGTGTAAACGTATCGTTTTCATTTCACGATCGCGAAAGAGGCCACGACGAAGACTGTTCCTTTCCTTCCACGAGATCGACCAAGAGGAAAGATTAAGTACTTTTGTAGATCTTAATGTACAGATTATCGTTATTATAGCGAGCCGTCAGAGGTGACGAATATCGTAATTTTTTTTTAGCTATCGTCTATTTCTACGCAAGGCCGTCGATCGTGCCGGCAAAAAAAGAAGATAGATCTGCGCGAGAATCATTAAAGAGAAAAAAAAAACGCGACTCCAGACACAAAACGCAGCTCTCCTTCTAAATTAGACACGGGCCGTATGCGTATGTACGGTCGGTTTTTTCGAGTGAAATTGCGCGTCTAATGTAACACTAGCGAGTAGATATAGGTAGGTACCTGCATTTCAAGAAATTTAACATGCTTGGATAGATCCTCAATAAATCGTTATACATGTTTTGATAAATAATGCATTTCTTTACTGCTTCCCCCTTCCTATTTTCGGATATCTGCTTGTTAAATGGGCTATTTTAAGATTTGACACGCAAGATTTTGTGAGTAAGCTTGCAAACTATCATCGCAACTGTAAAAATTCTATAAATTTTCAGTGAATTGAAAAAAGAATGGCAAATAAAAAAATTCACTTAGAATGTATGTAAATTATAACTTTTTCAAATTAATTTTCTCCAAAATAATTATTTATCCAATAACAGATATATAAAGTATTTTCATTTTATGCTCTTAAAGAGATAACAAGATAAAGGAATAATAAGAATGCTCTGAGTCAAACATTAATATTTTTCAAACGACATCGTATACGCGTGTCGCTATAATTTTTTAATTTTCCAGAACACAAATGAATGATAAATCGACACCTGTACAGATAAACGATAAATTACCATATCGTGCACAATTGCGGTAGATCCTAATCGCGGCTCTATCGGACATTATAAGTGAGCCGATTAAAGCCGCGCGACTTGGCGATACATGTGTGTCTAGGTAACAACTGAGAACTAACTAATAAAACGTCTAATGGAACTGTTTGCAATGCTGATTAATGATAAGGAGAAGCCGGCCGCAAATTACACGTAGGCAGCTAAGTGTATATAATTTGTTTTTTCCGAAACACGAAGAGAACGAATTCGTACTCGTTTTCGGAAACTATACTTCTCAAATAATCGATGTATATTTATGCATGGTTTCATATTAAAATAATGAAAAGATCTCGAAAAAGCTGCTATGTTTCACGTTAATATTAATAAAAGGAATACTAACATATTATTTTACACATTTATTCGATTTCTTAAATTGCGGCAGTTAAAAGAATTAAATTATTTAATATTTTTTATATTTTTTAAAAAAATATTTAACTTAATATTTATATTTGTTTTCAATAGATTTTTCTTTTTTCTTTTTCATACATATAATCAAACTTTTATTTATTAAATGCTCACATATATATACGACGCGAACAATAATTTGGCAGATTTAATTTTGAGTATTTTTCGTATTTCGAATAGTTCACTTATGATGTAATATTATCTTCAATTTGTCAAACTATTAAGATTTTTGCAACGATAAAACGATTTCCGCGTCGCGTCTGACATAAGCCAATGCGTCTACTGTCAACACGTGCTCTGCGCACGAGACGGCGTGGCAGCGCAGAGCGCAATGGCGTCAGTAGCGCAGCGAGTGCATCGCGCGATACATTCGTCGCTTTTCTAATGCTGTCGCGTTCGCTACGTGTCTGTTTTTTCCAAACAAAAATCAGTGTCGATCAGTATAATAAATAATCTCGATATGTTTGTATAACTTAACGCTAAAACAATCACAACAAATTATCAGCGTAATAGAAATATTAACACGATTATTCTATATTTTTGCACGTGTAGAATTATTATAATTTATTTAAAAATATTACAAGCTAGAAATATATTTTCGATAAACTTTTAAAAAATATGTCACAAATGAAAAATATTCGTGCACTTTAAATTTGATGTGAAATAAATTCTGCGAACCGCATTTTAATTAAAACAGAAAAGCTTAATTCAAGATAAAGAGAGAAGTTTCGAATTGAAAGAAGTTTTGATGTCGCCTATTAATGTTGTCTGTTAAAAATGTAAATTAAAATGCGTATTTGTGAAATTTTAATTTATTTCCATCAATAATATCGATTAACTTTTCGTTTTCATAATTTTATATTATATATGAAGTCAAACGAAATTCGAAATCCTATATATTACAAAAAAATTCTTGCATTTTTAAAAAAATTTTTGCATTTCTTAAAAAAGAGGAAACAACTTCATTAAATAACAGGTTCGTTATATGTCTGCAACATTTAGCTCTGATAAATTAAGGCAATCTGAAGTCTCAAGAAGCCACTTGAAAAGTTATATGTCATTTTAAAAATACGTATCAATTTATGCAAAAACACAATTTTAATATAAAATTCTTCTTTTATAATTATATAATATAATTATATAATAATATAATTTGAATTCTATAATAATATTAATATATATAACAGAGGGAAATAATTATCTTTTTATTAAGATATATAAATATATATTAATACATATTATATAAGAAATTTAACAATAAAATTTAATAATTTAATAATTTAAGTTAATATTGCTATCTTTTCAATTCACAAAACGCTAGAAAGCTATATCCAAAATATTTTGTACGTATATACATCAATTATATAAACCTTTTAGATCGCAGGAATAATACTTAAAAAAATACTTAAAAAATACTGTTCATATAAAAATAGAAGCGATGTTAAATATCACCAGAGACAATCGATCACTGCTTACCCGAAAAAAAAAAGAGTGAAAGAGAGAAAGTTTAGCAGGTGGAAATTTTATTTCGATCTCAAACTTCATACCGATCGAATCGCACCCGTAATCTGCATCCTATGCAGATTACGGGTGCGAGTTGCAGTTTCGCCGCAAGTGTCTTTGCGCGCCGATAAGAGCAATAAAGAGGCGGCCTGTCGGACACGCTGCCGTCGACGCCGAAGCTACGAAGCTACCGACGACGACAGTGATGTAACGGTGGAAAATAAAGCGGTGACTCGCCAGTATGGATATTGGTACCGTGCGCTCGCTCGCTCGCGCGCGCGCGCGCGCGCACCCGCGTCGGCCTCGGCCCGCTGTCCGCGTGGTGCGCGCGTGCGAGCCAGGACATTCCTGCGATTTTCGCCGGCAGTTTTTCGAAGTTCAGCGACACGTGTGCGTAGACGCGCGTCTGCCGTTATCGCGAGGCACGCAGAAACGCGAGATTACTCCGGAATTGCCAGTCGTGTTGCTTCACCTACGCGTTACGCACTTCATAACGTGACCGCTCTTCTGATACAACTACACTACGTGGGATCAGATACGAATTCAATTTATAAGGGTAAAAGACGCTCCCAGAAATAATACGATTAATAATTTTTTAATACAGAATTTTTATTAATATACATTATAACGAGTGTTAAAGAGAACTGATACTAAAATGTTTGCGAAACAAAATTTTTATCTAAATAGCGAAGTAAAAATGAATGGTCGCGGACAAAAGCACATTTGTGCGTTATTTCCTGTATTGAATATAATTTACATTTTATGTTAAAATTGTTTAAATATTTATTATTTAAATTAGTGAATGATAAATAACAAAGTTCGCAAGCGAATCAATATATATTTAAGATCGACTTTATAGTTCTCGGATTGCTATGTTTTCTTATCTTTTCATTCGGGCACAATATTTTGAAATGGAAACTAGCGATACAGTATCGTTGAATACTATTGTTCTCATTCGATCGTTTATTATTTTTTTCGGACGGTTTTTATTGCATTAAAAAATAGATAAATATTTTTATAAAATTTGCAATTTATAAAGGAATAGGAAAAAGTATTGTGACCAATCTTCATAATAATAAAATAGTTTTGTCAAAAGATATTCATAATATAAAAATATTATTTAAATTTTTGAAATAAACAAAGAAAAATAACTTTGAACGTAATTTAAAAAATAATTTAATAATTTAAAAAATCTGTAAAAGAAAGAAATCGCGTGTGTTTAAACATGAACGGTAAAATATGTCGAAAATTATTAATTATTATTTATAAAGTATTTTTGCACGAAGTTGTATCGAAAAATAAATAATGACGTCCAATCAAATAACGCAAACAAGTGCGACTTTGAGTGATCTAAAAAAAGCTTGCAACGCGCATCATATTCTATTTTTAATATAAGAAAAATTTCCTAGCGATCGTCAATATTAGTAAATCATTAATTATATTAAAAATTATTTGCACATTATATCAAATGATTGTTATAAAAAGTTAGGCCTAAAATCAATATCTGAGAAATAATTAAAGCAATATTAAAAATTGTATTTAATTACAATTGATAATATAATTGATAATTCATTAACTAATTTATTCTTGGCATACTTTTATGCATTTTTATTTTTCTTTATTAATTTTCGTATAAATGTAATAGAAAATTGATAATGTTTTTCTAATAATTTCTTATATTTATTTTTCTCTTTATTTATAATTTTATTAAAATTCCAGACAAATGTAATCTCACATCACATTCAATTTTAATTAAATTTTAATTTTATCAATCTGTGATTTGCAAAAAATAAGATGAGTAAATTATACATCGTACATAATATTAGAAAATAAATAGTGAGGCAAGACAAGAAGCCTTATATAATACAGAACTTTGACAATGTTTTTCTAATAATTTTTATATTTATTCCTTTGCTTATGTATAATTTTATTAAAATTCCAGACAAAAGTAATCTCGCATTAATTCAATTGTAATTCAAATTTAATTTTATATAATTTAATCCGTAATTCTCGGAAAAAATAAAAGTAATTACGCATTGTGCAGAATTTATAATTGCTTTTCTAATAATTTCTTATTCTATATTTATTTCTTTGCTTGTTTATAATTTTATTAAAATTCCAGACAAAAGTAATTTCGCATTAATTCAATTGTAATTTAAATTTAATTTCATCATGTAATTCATTCTCGAAAAAATAAGATAAATAAATTACGCATTGTACGGAATATTAAGATAAATAGTGAGGCAAGGCGAGGCGGGGCAAATTAAGGCGAATATTAATTAAAATGTTGCAAGCGATCAATTAGCCACGCGATTAAAATCTTAATTGCAAATTCCATTGAAGACGTCAAAACGCAGCGATTCCGTTCTTTCGCCGTTTTAACCGTGCAAGTCTGAATTTTCGACATGAAAGAGAAGAAGAAAAAAGTTTTGTAAAAGAAAAATTACGAAACGAATAAAATGGCGACGTGATCGAGAAAGAGTGGATTTTCGGCGCCGAAAGAAACGACGCTTACGAGCGACTTTCACGGGACAGGTTTTCGCGAACGCGACCAGGATGACGAGGAGGAGGTTCGCGAGGAGGGAAGCGATCGATGAGGATGCGGACGATATCTCGAGCGGTGCAGAACGAGAAGTCGCAGCGGTTTGACGGTTTGGTGATCGAGATCGCTGTCGGAATCGATCGCTGGAATCATGGGTAACGGATCGTCCTGCTGCGCGTATCGCAACAAGAAGGTACGTGGATAAATATTTATCAGTATTGCTATCGATATCATTGATAACGCGAGCGTTGGCCGGGGCTTCCCGGTCCTCGTGAAAGATGGCAGCACGCTGTCTTTCTCGGAGATATTTTAAAAGTTGTCTATATATATGGCATTGATCCGATTTTATATGGAAATAAATTCAACATCGCAGACACTGATATTTCTCGAATATTTTTTAAATAAAATGCATGTACAATTTCTTTGCAAGTTTGTTTTATAATATCTACTTTGTTTTATAATTTCCACAAAATTCCCCAAATGATGAGAATCAGTATCTCAAGCAACGTATGGCTTTTCAAATAATTAACGATTATTTCAATCGGACGATTCCTGTTTTTTTCGCGAATCCATAAAAAGGCGAGAGAAGTACGAATGTTATATAAATGTCACTGGTACTCGACTCGTATAGTTATTACTTTTTTTTTCACGACGGGAAAGAGAGAGAGAGGAATCCGCCGTTGGCACCCGTAGTTAATAGCGATCGATTGCGCAATCGATCGATCGGCGTCGTTAGATCTATCAAGGCGCGTGTGAGGCAAAAACGCGCGTTCCATTAAATAGAAACGACGCATTGGAAAAGAGCCTGGAAAAACGGACACCCATGAGAAACGGGATAGAAACCGAAAGAGAGAGAACGAGACTACGTTTCCTCTTTCTTTCATTACGATAAATATCGTTGCATTTTGCAACTGTTGCGATTGCGCGCGATGCGAGGAACGGGCACGCGGCCTTCGAGACGAGAATAACGAGTAATCGTCCGTTGTATATTGATTTGTCTTTGCCTGAAAAAGGTCGTTAACTAAAACGCGTCCTCTAAAATCCCCTTGCTTGATTTACGGAACGTTTAAAATCGCCGCTGGTTGCAGCTATTAGCATTTATAGCCCTGATATTACGATCCACCCGTATAAAAATGACATTCGGTTATATTAAGAGGATAAATTTCTTCTGTAATAATTACGACAAAAAAATACTTCTTGCTAAATAAATCTTCCCTTTATAAAAATTTATAACTATTTTAATTAGCTTAATTATTAAATTATTTTATTATTTTTTTATATTAAATTATTAAATAATTTTTAAATTATTTAAAATTGTTTAATAATTTTAAATTATTTCATATAGCTTGACACATGTAAAGAATTTAGATTCTATCTGCAAAGTTTCTTTTTTTTTTTTGCAGTATTTTATTCGCGACATTTTGCTGAACGATAGGTGAAACAAAAAGCGAGAAAAAGGCGCGATAATTTATCACCCATCGTATATCAAAGCCACGATTTTCTTTAGAAATTTTTCCCTCGTACCGTATCGCAATTAACTTTGAACAACTGTTCCATTAACCCGCTAATAACACCGGAGAAATTTAATGTCTAACGATAAAACCCGTTTATAATCCCGTTACGACACTTTTTGTTTACATGCCTGTAATGCGTTTATGACGCGGATGATATTTATGGCTTATCGAAAACGCGTTATCCTCACGATATCCTTCGTTTTTGCGATAGCTTTCAATCTCCTTGAGTTCTACGAAATTCACGTTACATTCACAATACTTAATTTAATCAATTCGTTTTTTAAATGATGCTAAAACATGCAGAGAAAATGATAAAACTTTTAAAGTTTCTGAAATTTTTAAAATCTTTTTAAATTAGAATTTCCATAAAAATCAATAAATATATCATAGTATTCATAAAATTCACGCAAAGTTCATAGAACATTTTTTAATATCTATAAAATTCTTAAAATTGGAGAAATTTATATTTCTACAACTTTCAAATTTTTCTTAGAAAAATGAATTAAATATCGAACCTTTTGACAAGCTCTTGAATTAACATTTTTTTTTTTTCGGAAAAAGGTGGTTTAGGTCAAAACGCTTCTTTCTGTTGAAATATATTGTTCCTTGAATGTAAATGTGCAACGAAACGTGTACATTTGTAATCATCATCTCACACTTATCGCAATAGCACTAGTTCCATGGAATTACCATGATACTGTCAGTTAACTGTTGGTTAACATTGGCAATTTTCAACTCGCCGATGCGTTGATCGTAAAGCGCCCTTTTATGGTAATTGGCAATTGACGAATATCGCGCCTCGCGCGCAATTTGCGGTTAATTTCGGTTGGGATTTTAACACCCGTAATATTGGTCTCGTAATAAGGTGAAAGCGCGAAGACCACCGGCTGACAAGATGAAAAAATCGCGAGAAAGTGTGACTTTTTTTTATCATTTTTAATTCGACATTTTATTGACAAGAGAATTTCGCAAAAAAAATCCTGATGATTTCGATGAAATTTTATACACATGTGAGGAGCGTAAATAGATAAATTTAGAAATTTTCAAAAAATAATTTAGGAAAAAAATTATTTTATTAATGTGATTAAATAAAGATATTCTTACTAAATGAAACTTTTGTATAAAATATTTTTTGATATCTCGGATAGTTTTGGAAATAAGCAAAAGTTTCACCCGAATCGCTTTTGAAGATGGTAATTAAAAATTTCTAAATTATCTATTTACTCTCCCCCCCTTACTTATAAAGTTCATTTATCAAAATCAGAATTTTTCAATTCACGAGGTTTCTTTATTTGATATTATCCGAACACGATTTTTAATTTAATTTTGAAATAATCTTTGAATATACCTTAAAATATTCTAGTGTCGCTTGTTTGTACTTTGTAAAGGATTTAAAATTATGACAAGAATTTTTCGTTTTTTTTTTCTATCGGTCTTTGTATTGATCGTATTTTTATGCAATTCTTCTGTATCTATTGTTAAGTTTTCTTGCTCGAGCACAAGACTCGGCATCTCGGAACCCGCAGCAATAAATCATCCCATTATTATCCTCGCTCGGTGCGCCTTGAATTCCCGGTCGTGCTTGATATGCAGCGTGCAATTCTCGCGGATGGAACACGGGTTAACTCGTCGTCGTATATCCAGACGATACACGATGCACGTTATTATTTGCGAATATTGAGAGAATACCTAACTTAATAGCGGCACTAAAGCGACGTATTTTCCGCGAAGGTCGACGCATGGGGCGATAATGATCGCACGGAATGCAACTTCGTTGCGATGAGAAATCAGACATGGAAACGACTTCCTCGACTCCAGATATCGCGTCTAAAAATAATCAAGGCGGTATCCATTGAACAAAGGCATTGACATTGGAATCGATCGAGTGTAACGTCGTAAATATTATTCAATTAATGTTTAAATAATCAATTATATCGTACTTAAAAATTCGTAGTTTTTATATATCGTACGTAAAATTTAAAGAATCATATTATATTATTAATTTCATTGTTCAAACAATTTTGTTTATATCGGAAAAAATAGTCTTAATTTTATTAATTTTTATTCCACTTAATTTTATTTGTTATTAAATATCCTTAATTTATACCTAAATATCCTTAATATTATTATAATTAAATATCCTTAATTTATATCTAATTTTATTTATTATTAAATTCCTTAATTTATTTATTATTAATATCTTTCATTTTATTATATTTTTATATATTTAATACATTTAATTTAATTTATTTACATTATTATAATATATTTTCACGAGCGAGTAACATAAAAAAAATAGGAAGAATAATAAAAGCCTCGGAAAAAACAAGTAATTATGTCTCAAAAATAGATATATAAATTATTGTTTTCGATTTTATGCGTATCAAATTCCAATTAAAGATTGACCAAGGAAAATTCTCAAACGAATTACTTTGAATCGATGCGCGTATTTTATGATATATTCTGTAGATGGGACTTAATTCTGCGCACGCAGCGTGAAGGATCAAAGGAAAACGACGCGGGAAATTAGCGCAAACGACGCATTGCAAATTACGATTGGCAATCTTGAATCGATTAACCAGGCGAAATAACTACGTGCGTGGTATAAATCGCGACCCGATCGAAACGGGAGATCTAATTTGTTGGGAAACGAGACGAGAGAGAAAAAAAGAGACGGGTACGCGTGGGAATATGGTCGAAGGAACGAAGTCCTTCATCAGGAATCTAATGTCTTACTCAGGGTTTTATAGTATCTACATTTGTATAACTTGCAGACGAAGATCTGTATATTCATATGACTTGTATTTAATATAAAATACATGTAGGATTACTTAATATTTATATTAATTTAATAAAATTATTTATATTATTTAACATTTTTTAATATTAGAAAATATTGTAAATGATATGAATTTAAAAAAATTTGAAATTTACTTTTAAAAAATATTATTTTTCAATTTTTTGACTCGTTAGCGTAATTCGTGCATTTTATTCTCAATTGTAAACAATTATATATACTATTGACAAGGAAATAAAACTCAGGATCAGGTATATTAAATAATATAGCTGATATTTAATAATTTCACCTTAAATATCTGTATATTTTCCTCTAATCGATCGTTTTTTTTAATATTGCAGAATTTGATAATAAATATATGTATAATATTCTGCAAATTTTATATATTTAAAATAAATATATATTTAATATTTTTAATGTATATATAAATATTAAAAAATATTAAAGAATAAATAATGAATAATATATATAATAAATATTAAGAGAAAATAAAATAATATAAATATTAAATAATAAAAATCGCTTTTTACGATATTAATTACTTATTATTTATTATATATAAATTTTTATATTTTTTTATCAATGAGACAAATAATTCTACTCACATTTTGATTCTCTCTTTCTCCGAATATCCTTAGATCCTTTAGGGATGCTTATCGAATAATTCCTGAAATGCTGGTGCCATTTCTTGTATAAAAATCTCTGCGTTGGGAACCACTGGAAGAGTTTCCACACACTTTGCGACATTATTCCAGATATATTTTTATCCCTCGATGTATATCCTTTTTCGGCTGATCCCTCGTCGATGTCCAAGGATCGCACACTACACACATTATTATACTTTCAGTTTCACACATGATATTAAACTTACATCTTTCATTATTTTTTGAATTTATATTTTATTCATTCATGATAATGAAGTGCGTCAATCATCGAACTTTGATATTTGCAACTCGGAAATCGCGAAATTATATTGTCACGCTTTTGGAGAAAAATCGTCGACCGAATTTTGACGTCAATCAAACTCCCGAGCTGTCGTCGCGTACAATAATCTCCGATAATCGAAACATCAAAAAGAGTCGCCGAATCCCGATAGATAAAAATATCGATACCGAATACCGCGTATCATCGATTCGACGCGATTCGGAGAATTAGCTCGGCTCGAACGGATTCCATGAACCTGGGGGCAAGAGCGTTTTTGTATACTCGCGATTGTAAACACTGTGTATACTCGCGATCGTCGCGTACTTTCTTTTGTATACTTTCATGATAACAATTAATTTTTCACGTTTTGTAGAATTTCCGATAATTTCCAAGAATCGTCGAATATGAAATCAGAATTTGATACTCCCCTCCCCCCTTTCCGCCATAACCAATGCACCGATTCTCGTACATGCGATTTTCCGAAAATCGAACTTTGTTTACTTAAGGATACTTTAATAAGACATATTAAGATCGAAAATATAATAAGATCGAATACTCACCTGCTTCGAATATGATTAAGATCACCGAGAAATCTGGAAATTCGTCTCGAGAGGGTCTGAGAATCGCCATCGTAAAATCGCGCGCGAAACTACAGGCGACTCGAATTGAAGCTGTGACGTCACGCGCTTTCGAAGAACAAGCGATTGCGCGAAATTCGCGGGCGACGAAGTTAATTTCTCGCAAAGTTAGCTCACGCGATCACGATCGAATATTGCACACTAATTTGTACACTAATTAGCGATTAATTACAGACGTTAAATGCTATTTTATTTGTACTTTTCGCGACGAGGGAGAACGGGAGCGATAGTCGCGAATGATTCGAAATTCGAGCGCCAGATGGCAGCATCCTAGATGTGTTCGAAAATGTACTCACGTAGGAGGCAAGGTTCGAGTGACCAATCAAGACGAAGAATTTTTTGGCTCTGATTGGTCAGTCTAATGCTCTATTTTAACGAATAGATTTTCGAACGCAATCTTGAAGTTCCCGATAGTACGTGTAGTTAGTGCGAGCTCTTACACGAATCGAATTAGAATTATACAACCGTGAGTAAATTACTGTATTAATTAGCATTGTGTGCGCGTATATGTTTGTACCGAATTTGTATTATTTGACGAAACAATTACAACATTACAACAATTACAACATTATTGTGTCGAATGTTATTGCGTCAATCTTCGTGTAACCTTATTTAATTTCTTTTTGTTTGCATGGATTTTTTTGCGACACTCGTGTAGTAAAATCTATTCTTTCGAGCTTCCTCGTTTACCTTTCTCTTCTTTATTTTAAATATAGATAGTACAATAACGCAGAAAGAAAAGAATAAATCTACGCAAAAGATAAAGCGTCGTTAAGTGCAAAGTGCAATAGATGGCGCCGCTGTATTTTCTTTTTTTATTCGAATAGGCGCGCGATGACGTCTCTACAAGTTTCGAGATGCCGCGAGACTTCTCGACGACGAGTTCGGAATCGGAATAACACTCCCCGATTTCCCAAACACGTCGCACGCCTCGTCTAATCATTTGCATTCTTATGCCGGTCGCGTCGGTGCCGACGTAGGCGACGCTCGTCGTCGAGCGGGCGCCTCGAGACACGTCGAAAGTGAACCCCGCGAGAGCGAACGCGAACTTCAGTGCGGTGCCGGCGGCCAGATCGAGACGACGAGTTCGCGCGTTCCTCCGTCGTGCGTGCAAATTATACGCGTTTCTCCGAATTATCGCCGATCGATACTCGCGGATCGATACGAGAGATCTTTCGGCGCGTCGAGAGGAAAGCGAACATTTTCCGCGCCAGGTTTTCTAAGCTGGTACCGCGAATATCGCTGCGGAAAGTCGACGGTGTACGTCCGCGGCGGCGGACCGACGTGAAGTGAGCGACGCGTCTCGTCTGTCACGCGCGCGGGAGATGCGACTCGTTGTGTCAGCGGCACGTGGGTGAGCGAGCGAGCCGGTGACCTTTCGCGAGACTAAGTGTGACGTAACACGCGACGCAAGAGGCGCGCGCGCGCGCTGTTTATCGAGCCGCCGAATTCCGCGTCGCTATTGTTTTTATTGGGATTTATTCGATCTTCCATTCGCGCTCGCGACTCGAAACGATACACACACACACATACGACATACGATAAGAGATCTACGTATTGCGTGATACTCTTCTCGTCGCGAGTTGTCATTTATTTGTTTCTCTCGACGCACTCAAAATATGTGTTTACACGGTGGACAATAATGTACGCAGTTCGTCGCGAGTGATGTAGTGATGGATCGATAATCGAGAGGAGATCCAGGGAAAGCTGACAATGCATACCACGGCGCCACCGAGAGCTGTCAAACAGCTCCGAAGGAACGTCGGTCATCATGCTCCCCTGAATTACAGGAATCGCTTGGTATGTCGATATATAACAGTTATATAACAGATACATAGCTTATTCACTTTGTTATTCATTCATTCATCTCTAATTCGTATTCGTCGTCCTGAAATGATGTTAGACTTGTTATTTGTACGATTATTTTAATAATTTCGAATTCCCTTCTCGAGAATACTTGAATAAGAGCATTTTCGATGCAACAAACAGTGCGTTGCAAACGCAAAGGAACCGGTTCTTTTCCCTATAAGCTTTAAACACGCAATTCCCTTTCACCTTCTAGGAGACTTATCGGCGTCATTCGTGCGTGAGATAAAATATTTTTATTTTGCATTATTGACAGGCGTCTCGATTCTTGATTTATGAATAAATCACGCGCGCGTTAATTCGCAAAATTTTTATTTAAATGATAGCATTTTATAAAACTTTTTATCTAGCATTATATAATATTTTTAAAGCTCCATCAAAAAATAAGATTATTCTTCATCGAGACAAAAACAACAACAATTAAAATTGCATTAATAATATTATGGATTATGAAATTAGTCACTTTATTTGTAATTTTAATTTTTAAATTTTTTAACAATTTAATTTTTTGTTAACATGCCGATATTATTTTATTTAAATTTTCAACATTAACATACATAAAAGATGTGATATGCATTAATTTATAGAATGAGTTTCGACAGATTTATTTTCACCATTTCGTTTCTATTTAAAGATTTTTCGCGTTTGCGCGATAATTATGATGCAAATAAAGGATGGGCTTATCAAAAGTCTAAAGATTACACTTCGATTGACAATAAGACTTGAGTCGCACAAATATCGACGAGATGTTTGGGGAAATCCCAGACGAAACGATCGTGATAACGCGCGTCTATTCCATCAAAGTATCAATTCCATTTACTTCCGGTTTTGCAGACGCTCTTTTAACATTGTCAATTATTAAACCATCGTAAAAACAACCACCGGATATTTTTCCACACTCGTCTACGATTATGTTGCTATTATATTCGACGATGAAGCTCGACTAATCTTTTTACGACTCAATTATCTAGTTTGCAATTGGCTATATAAATGCGTAAAGACCGAACATTGCTACATCAAGTCATGGTCAGTACTTGCAAGACAATTATTATTAATGATATTGTTTCTACGTAAGAATTATGCAAATCATCTGTTCAAAATTGCGGAAAGATTAATCTATACTAACAATAAAATGTAATGCTTTTATATTTCAATTTATTGTATTTTTGAAAATATTCTTTATATTGAATTGATAAAAAAATACTATTATCAGTTTGTATATTAAATGTACAAATTTTTTTAATTTAATATATTTATTTAATATATTTATATTTTCTATATTTAATATATTTCTCGAGCATCTTACAACGCAAAATCTCGACCGATTAATATGTAATTAAACGTTTTTGAATTTATAAAATGAATTGCAAAGTATTAATCGCGATTGTAATAAATGCAACCGACTTGTCACACAAGATTAAACTGGAATGACCCAAGAGAAAGAGAAAAAGAAAGAAAAAAACATTCGTATGTTATAATTCAAGAAAATTATGATTTAGAGCTAAATACGTGTCTGCGATGTCATTAGTTCTCCTTGGAATATTTAATGAAGTAGCATGTAATACACAGATCGACATGTGAATAATGTTTGTGTTTTCAAAAATAACCGACAGTAATCATTAACATTGGTCAATTTGCACTCTGCATGATAATGACTCGCCCACATCGCAGATTGCCGATAACAATTGAACGAGTTTCGTATAAACATGACTGATTTTTTTGTAAACATGATTGATAAATTCATATTACGAACGTCGGAAATTTTGTGATGTAATATTAGTTTTATTTGTATCGCGATCAGATTTCTGAAAAAGATTTAAATCTTGTCATTTGTCATTCAAAATTTGATGCAATATTTTTGCCAGAACAATGGACTAAGAAAAACTTATTTTTTTTTGTTTAATTCAAGAAGAATGTTTTGTTAAAATAAACTTGAAATATATTTATAATATTTTATAATATTAACTAATACTTTCGAGATAGGAAAATATTTATTTGAAGTCGTTAAAATAAACATTTATTTAATCATGTTACACAAACAATCTAAATAAATAAATAATTCTTTCATACTTTGAATATTTTAATTATTTAAATTTTTGAAACTATTAAATTGTAGTATTTAAATTGTAACATTTAAATATTTATTAGTTAAATATATTTCATTCATCTGATATTTCAAATTGCTTTTAAATCGAAATCGGCGCAGTATTTCATATAATTTCGTACTATGATATTTTTATTATATGGATTCATATAAATTTATTGTAATTATTGCAAGCAATATTTATCATTTAATATGTGATATCGAAGCAAACGTTGCTGACAAATTATCCTTCTCGTTTATTTCGGATGGCAGAGATGTTCATAGATATACTCCTCTGGAGGCGCGAGATATTCGACATTGAAGATGCAATCGATTCGCGAGATGCATCGCGATAACGAACGCAATTTATCCGGGACGATATCCGACATTACACAGATCGGCTGGTGACGGTAATTCCTCAAAAAAAAAAAATCGGCAGCCGCCGGCGATGCGTCATTAACGCGCATTTAACGTTGCAAACATGCCGCCCACGCCAGGTAGCGGCGTCGGCCTTGGCCGATATTTTCATCGTTATTATTTTTCCTGTTTTTCATGCGAAACTAATAAAGATTGCGCCCGCGGCGTTTTGAATTATTTATGAGATTCGGGATGGAAACACGATGTCTAAACACTAATGACAATTTTCCTCTGATCACTCCTTAGCGTCGTGCATGTTATTTTATGGACGGCGCGATTATTGAATAAATTTTGCCATCAAAGTGGCGAGTTACAGCCACCGGCTGATGAATGATTTTATTTAAATAGACTTTAGATTTCATAAATCTTACTTTAAGAGACTAAGATAACTTGGCAGTTGAATAGTTTTATATTAAAGTATTGAGATTGTTTAAATAAACTACTTTCTAAGCTGCCTTCGAATTTTTTAATTAATAATTGATAACTGATAGAAATTAGTAACATGTAAAAAATTTAAATAAACAATAGATTTTTGGAAAAGTGTTTGGAAAAGTAGCGAGTTATAGCCACCGGCTGATGAATGATTTTATTTGAATAGACTCTAGATTTCATAAATCTTACTTTAAAAGACTAAGATAACTAGGCAGTTGAATATTTTTATATTAAAGTATTGAGATTTTTAAAATAAACTACTTTTTAAGCTGCCTTCGAATTTTTTAATTAATAATTGGTAACTGATAGAAATTAGTAACATGTAAAAAATGTAAATAAACAATACATTTTTGGAAAAGTGTAATAAATTCGTGTAATAAATCTGTCATCAAGTAGTACACATGTTGTTGATTACGTATAAATATTTAGCTTGTATATAACTATGATATGTTAAAAATGCTGAAAATCTATGGCATAATGTTTTCAATACATAGTATAATAAGACTATTAATCAACGTCAAATTTCTTTTCATAAATCGCATAAAGGAAAAGTGAAATTATCTTGGTAGCGCTTGTAAACACCAACTGATATAATCGTTGATAAGTAATCTGCCATGCTATCTATGATAAATCGATAGAGGGAAAACCGATTAATAATTCGACCTCTAACCCAATACGCGATGGATTATGATCTATCTTAAAGAGACGAAACTCCTGACCTTGTTAATGTCGACGTAACTATGTAAGTCGTAAAAGATGTATAAGACGTAATAAGACGATGAAAAACAGGTATTTCGATCAAGGAATGTGTCTCACAATCACAAGAAGGCTCAAAGAGATCTCTTTTATGGAATTTTGATTCGAATAATAATCCCCCTCCATCATTACCGATATAATTGCGTGTTGTTTTTAACGCGAGATCTAAAATTATATTAATGAGAGATGAGATTTAAAAGGTTGCACTGACAAGTATTAATGCAACGCTGATTGAATGTCGCAACGTTCGATCAGATAAACTCTTATCTAAACTTTCATTTAGCGCACGTACTAGATATTGAAATTTTTCCCAGCGATAAGATCGGCGTTTGTTTTAATAATTAATATTTGCTTAAGATGTTTATGCGATTACGAAGTAAAATGAAAATGTCAATGAAAAAATTTGTGAATTTATTTTGATAATATCTCTCTCTTTAGATGTTAATATTGATTTATAAATTAAATTTGTTATGAAATTATTTTAAAAGTATTTCTAAGTATTGCTTTTTATTGCTTGATATTTAATTGTACGATTAACATAGTATTTTTAAACGTGTACGCTATTGAATTCACGATATTGAATTCGCGATATTGTTGAACTGTGGAATGTCAGCATTTTCCATTTGTTAGATCGCGGTTTGTTATTACAATGATTATTAATGATAGATAAATCAGACTGCTACATCCCGACATTACAATTATGTAACAGTACGCGAACGAGAGGTCGAGTCTCTAATTGTCTTCAATGTTGCAATGGAATTTAGCAGCATTTTCTTGTAACGAAGATTAATCATGAGGAGCTTGAGTTTCTATATGTTCGATCAATTTGCGCGAGATTGAGCAGGAAAAATGGAGAGAGAAATATTTAATAACGACAAATTGCGGAGTCGATTGAAAAAGTACACGTGAGTAATTATTTTAAATGCTTGGGATGTGTATGTTTTTTTTTTCGAAGAGAACGCGGCCGTGATAGTTTATGCAAATCACAGGAATATTGATTCCCGTTGAGGTGTTGCGATTACACACAATGGCTGTTTGATCGCTCGGTGAGAGTAGCCAGCAGATAACTAAGAATCGATCAACTCGTGTGCAAACGTAATTATCATCATAATTATTGGCGATTAAGATTAGCTACGCTTTGCATTCTCTTTGATCATCGATTCCCAGTTTTGCAATCCGCTTTTCTCCCCATAATCTCAAAGAGCTTGCAATTGCCATTGTTATTTACACACGGATATTAAATATTAATCTTAAGTATTAAATATTAATATATCAAGATATATATTGTATCATATAAACACGCAAAATTCTTGTAGAAGAATATTAAAGTATGTCTATTAGTAAAAGAATTAAAATATTTATATGTTTTAATTAATTATTTTGCATGGTTTATTAATATTGAATTATAATTATAAAAAAATTATATAATTATGTAATAAAAAGTATTTTTTATTTGAAATGCATTTTTTCAAATAATTAGTAGAAATTGTTAGACATGTTATATTGTTGATATTGAATTCTCTAGTAATATTATATTAAATTAAATATTATATTAATATTATATTAATATAATAAATATTAAAAATATTATATTAATATTATATTAATATAATAAATATTAAATATTATATTAATATTATATTTTTTATATTATATTTAATATAAATAATAGTAAAATATTATATTATATATAAAAATATTATATTTAAGATAACAACGAGAGAAGAAACTAGGAAAGATAGCTATTTACAGCTATTTACTGACTTGTTCTGTTGAATTTCGTCTATATCAGATAAACTTGATATTCATAAGTAGTTTTATGATAACATAGAAAAAATTTGAAGTAATCGAATAAAACTGAACGATAAAAAAGGTCTGTTGCTATTTATTACTCAGTTGTATCGTTACATAATTCAAACGTTCTAAGATAATTAATAGATAATTTAGATCTCTGCATGCATAATAATCACGCATTATCGTGACGTCTATAAATAATATTTGGCCTGCTATTTGCATTGCGGTCTCGAATATTGTTGCATTATCAGCATAAAATATTTATTTGGTAACGCGACTCGCGATATTAAGATCTGTCTACGACATTTTATCGTCGTCGTAACGAAAGTCGAGACAGATCAAGTTTGACTAGGCGCGAAAATCGATCCAGCAGTTTATTCTGCAGATGCTGCACCGACGACGGACAGACACGTCGGATTAACGGATAGACAAATAAAAATGATTCTTAAAAGCTTTGAATATTCATTCTGAAAAAATAAATTTTCTGATTAATTTTTTCATGTTAATAATTATTTAATTTTTTAAATTTGATTAAAATAATTTTTTTTAATTTGTCTCTCCAATTTTGCATCACACTTTCAACTTAGAAGCTCTATATTATAAATATTATAAAAAGTGCTTGTAATCTTTAATATATTATAATCTTTAGGAAAATCTGATTTTAAGATTTTGCCAATTTTTAATAATATTAAATTTTAATTTTAATAATATTAAATTGACTTCTCGAGACATATATCATTGATAGAAGTAAAACTTTTCTTGATAATTTTTGACGCCTTAAGATAGTATCAGTTTTAAATAGCGTTATTAAGTTAACGGCGACTTTCCGGTGCAGAATTGATATTTTTTTCGATGCAACGTGTTCGGAGAATTACCATGTCGACTCGCAGTGCGGGTTTTACAGGACAGACAGGCAAATCGAGAGAAAGGCGGACCGGTATAATAACGTACGGTCGAGAAGGCTCGTGCCGATCGTTGAATGAAATTTAATTGGGTCGCGCATGAATGAAATCGTGTTCGCCCGTTTCGTTTCACTCTCGCGCGCATGTTACACGCTCGCTCGCTCTCGCGTGGGCGACCGGACGTGATTTAAAGTGATCGCAGCCGACCGGTTGTAAATCCAAGCCCGGCAATCCTTGGATTTCCCGTCGGCCCACATCCCCTTTTTTCGTTTTCTTCAAGAATGGACAAAATTTCAAATTGCCTGAGAGAATAGCTTAACTCAAAAAAAATTTATCTTACCAGGAAATATCTTTTCTTTGTCACAATTTTATTTCAGAAATATACATTTTTTTGTTTTGAAAACAACTGCTTTCTGAAAAAATAATTTTCATTTAAAGTAAAATAAAAAGCAAATTTTTGAAAAGAATTATCAATTAAATCTTCTTTATTTATCAACAAAGAGGCTTTGATATATTTTAACGTGGCAATTATATTATCAATTTTTCAATCGTAATAAAATTATATTTACTGCACAAAATATTTTTACAATTTTAATGGCGAGTAATCTAAATTAATGAAACGCACGTATTGAATTTATGGTATTTATTTAAATTATTTATTTAAACTATTTATTTAAATTATAATTCTAATAGAAAATTCTAATAAAGGATTATTTAATATAATTGCACAATTTATCTCTTTCTCTTAATTAAAAGACTCCTGTTTTGTTTATCTATTTATTTATTCATGTCCGTTATTTGTAAAAATGTTCGCAAAGTTGATTGGAAAATTAATACATTTAAAAATTATCTGTGCAAAGGGGGATTTTGATTTCTCAGCTCGTACTTGATAACGACTATTCAAATGATGTTGCTACGACTTGCGCACAAGTGCGTATTGATACAAATGTGCGTGACGGCGTGCGATTTCATCCTGTCTCGTTTCTCCGTTTCTTTTTTTTCGCATAAGAAATTTACAAGTCGGTCGATTTAATAAATAAATAATAAATTCGATTGCAGTCGTGTCTCAAAGCGAGATCCTGCTCCTGGATGATCTCGTTTCTCATCGATATTCGTATTGGCATTAATTTATTCGCGATCGATAACGATTTCTTTCCGTCTGACACGTCGATAATGTTCGATAATTATGCCGTCACATAATCGACTTTGATTTATTATCAGGATTAATTGATGTTTCGTTGATATTTATTCTACCTAATGATATCGTTGCTACTGTCTTACTTCTCATTTATGTAGTAAAACGACGTGCTCTCTTGTTGCAATAATAAAATTATAATATATTTTAAAATTGTAAATTTTTGATTAAAAATTATAATTATTAAAAACGCAAAACTAGATCTAAAATTATAAATTTATATTATACAGTTATATTATAAAATTCTGAAACTATTATAAAATTATACTTGTATAATATTTTCGCAAAATTATTTTAAAAATTGAATCTTCTTGTACAATGAGAGAAATCGCAATTTAATTGCCATATTGTATTTGTCGGCAACACATTCACATGAAACACAGCGGCGTGAATCACGGGTTTTATTTCGAGAATCAAAGTGATCCTAAAATAGACGTCGTCCCACGGCGAGGAAAGACGGTTCGTCTATTTAAAGTGTCAGGCTCGGACTAGATTCTTCTTTCACTATTTTATCTATGAAGTCAGTGTCTTTGAAAATTATTTTGCATTTTATTGTTAAGTACTAATATTTAAAATATATCATAAATTACAGAAACAGAATTTTTTAATACAATATTAAAAATATATAAGAAAATAATTTAATATCTAAATTATAATGCAAATTTATCTTTAATAGCAACTGTTAGCTTGTATATTTCTTATTCAATAAGATATAATATAACTTTTTTTTAGTTCTCTTCTCTCTTCCTCTCACTTAAGTTACGTAAAACTTAAGGGACACGTGGGTCGCGTTGATTCGGACGTTGAAGTTTCCGATATATGTATGCTTGGTATATGTATTTCTTACCTAGTGCCAGGACATGGAAATTGCACGTCTGTGGCCTTATTGAGAAGACGTCAGTGCATTGCGAAACAAACGGAGCCATATGCTTTTAAATGTGCATCTCTCTTGCGTGAATATAATAGAAGCAAAGCAAAGCAAATAAAAATAGAGACGATAAGTTACAACATTAAAATTAATAAATAAATAATTAAAATCAATAATTAAAATCAATAAGTGATTAAAATCAATAAATAAATCAAGAGTCTGCTTATTTTTAATTATGCAATAAAGTTGTGTTAATAGAAATTAGGAAAAATTATTTAAAATACTGGTTGTGAAACATATATATGTTACATATAATTATTATGATTATGGATTTAAAAATAAATACATAAATGATGAATACAATGCATAATCTGTACTATTGCGTTTAACTAAAAAAAGAAAAATAATGTGTAATAACAGTTTTTGTAATAACGTGTGTAATAACAGTTAAATATAAAGATCGAGAGCGCGTTTCTTGATATGACAGTCGGGGGTTCTCGGAAGAGTTTAAGACTCGATTGCGTTCGATCTTTCGAGCATGCCAGGCTCGAAATAATCAAAGAATAAAGATGCTCTTGGCATCAGTCTGGCGTTTCATCATTCTGTTTGTACAATGTCACAGGGAAACTCGAGATTGCACTCGCTGCCAGTCAAACTCGAGCTCGTGTCAAGCGTCTCTGCTTTCGAATCTTTAATGAACAGAAAAGATGAATCGGGGACAATAGCCAGATGATTACAGCCATAATCTTCGAGGTATTATGCAATAAAATTACATAAAAAATACATTTTCCACTAACATTAAATTAAATAAATAAAGAGAATCGTGATAAAATTTAAAAGGAAAGATTATTATTTGTTTTTTTATTAATTTTTTGTTGGAAGAAGTAACAAATCAAATTGACATTATTTCAAAGTATCTCTCGTTTTTCTTGTAATATGTTTTGAAAGCACTGTACTATCTTACGATGGTTTTTTTCCCAAGACTTCGATCAATTTATCATTAACGCGCCTTTCTCTCTTCCGGCTCGTTTGATTGCCTATCCCTCCTTGAAGTGGATTTGCGCGTAGCATTAAAGCAGCACTTTACAGGAGTGTTTACGTAGTGCTCTTCACGCAGAAACGTCATCCGCCAGAATCCAAATAATCACGGAAAAACGGTGTTTCTGGCGTGCTTACAAAAGCGTTTCGTCAACAGCGCGGCGTCTGCGGCGTCATAAAGGGAATTGAGGTCGTGCTGTGAAATCTTTACAAGTTCAAAATCCACGATTTAACATAATTTTAATTTACTGTTAATTCTTATTAGGCTTTTGAAGTCGAAAAATGCTGATTTATTATAATCTTATACATATTTTTGGGAACATTTTAAATTAAGGCTGCAGCCTTTCCCCCCTCTTTTTTCATTTCCTTTTAGCATTTTAAAAATATTTAAATAAAAATATAAAGAGAGAGATGTGTATTTAGTATATTTTAGTTTATTAGTTATAAAGAATAGGATAATAAAAGATAAATAATGAGATATAATTATGGCCGAACAAAGATTTTATTTTACCCCTAGAGATTTTATCTTCATTAACTATTGAACGGATAGAAAAGCTTATAATTTATATACACATTGAATGCAAAAATCGAATCGATTAATCTACAGTCACGTTTATCTTGGATTCTCTCTCAGCATTCGAGTTATAAATCATTCCTATGCTATCCAGGTCGCAGTTGAACAGCGCATGAGTTATTGGACACAATAATTGACATCAATAATGAGATAGGCTAATGGAATACGTGTAGTATGAATATTATAACAGTATATTGTAACAGTAGTTGCCAGATCTCGATAAACCTATCAGAATCGTACGTGCGATGAAAGTAACTCTACAAGAAAACGACTGACATTTCGCGAAACGTGAACGAATGCATTTGCTTTTTTTTGCTGTTCGAATATTTCGATAGGGAGTTTTTATTCAAACTTTTTATTTCTGAAATATTACGGTGAAATTTTGGAATTTGTCCAAATACTTACCATCTTAGAAATTTTTGAAAAATATTTATAAATCAAATTTTCACTACATTTTATAACATTTTTATAACAATTTTTTGATGTTTTAAGAATCTTCTTTTTTAATTTTGAAAAGAAATCTGATACTTCAAAATTTCTTTTATCATTAAGATTGATTGTCCGATGCATCGCGACGCATGTGTCGTGATGCAACTTTATAAAACACTGAGTCGTGATTATTTTCCTGTTCGATACAATGTCCGTTTATTTGTTCGCCGAGCTAAGTGATGCTGCCTTCTCGCGATTTTCTCTGACGCAAATTAACGCGTGACGACGTTATTGGTGATTATTTTCGCAAAGTCCCGCGATGCGTTTACACTCGCCAACTGATTTATACAAGACGGAAATCATACCGCGTGATTATAAAGCGTCATGATAAAATATATAATACTTGGTCAGTCTGCGAAATATTTTGTCTGAAGCGGGCAGAATTTTCTTTCTTTATTTTCTCAAAAGATTTTTACCCATCGTACGCTCCTTCCGAGAAATTGGACTGGAACGTGTTTGGTGGCAGACAGAATTTATTTCGCCGTTAAATGGTTTTTATCCGACGCGAGGAATTTTCCAAAATGAGTTCGCAATCCTTTCTCGCGATTCTGTTTGTGAAAGGCGGCACTCTGTAATTAATAACCGCCAGGCAGGCGCGCGTTGCCAGAATTAGACTTGCAAAGCAACGGCCGCGAGCGTAACCGGTGCGTATGTACCAGCAGTAACCAGCCGGCATTATTAGCAAGTCAAATTTCGGAATCGAGTCTTAGGCTCGGTCTGCGGAAAAGCGTCGTACGGTTTATTTGCGTCGTGACCGGCCTGCGAGATCAGGCCTCCGGGATCCATAATTCGCGACGTGGCGTAGCTTCAAAGAGGCACATCAATGGTTCGCATTATCACGCAAGGCTTGCGAGGAAATTTTTCTAGGAAAAACAAACAGGTAATCTAAATAACGATAAAATAATAAACAATGTGAAAATGTCTAACCTAACCTTCAGGAATTTGCGTTATTTGTTTGTATTTATTTTAATAGGAAAAAAATTATAATTTATCGAGTAATCATTATAACACTTTTTTTTTCGTTACATTACTTTTTGAAGAAATTTCCTTCTTCTCATTTTAACCGGCGTATATCAATATTTTATGAAACGAAATTTTTAGATATTTAAAAAATTATTAATTAATAGCGCATTTATTCGCACATTTTGCATCAAAATTGCATCATTTATGATAAATATCATTTTGCAAATTTTATTTCATCGTTACTTGTGTATTCTATCTTTGTTTTTTGCACAAGATTCTCAAGATTAAATGCGGGAGAATTAAAGGGACTACGAATTTTCTCTTGTTCTCCATTTCACTCTGATCATGAGAATTCGCGGTTACAGGTAAATTCGCGATCCAGGAGAAACGGCGATCAAATCGATCGTCTCTTTGAAACAGGCTCGATCTCGGTATTTTTTCTACCATAATTATTATCACGGTAATTACAGACTACCGACTACGACCCGCAGAGGATGATTTACACACGCGGAATCAATCTGTGGGCGTCCACATGTCTCCATTGTTTGAGAGACGCGTTTTCCCGACACTATCATTAAATCGCATTAGTTGGTTCATTTCTTACCACGCGCGTCAATTCCAGCGCAATTTAACTGGCGTGTCGTGATTTTGTTGCCAACTCGGCAGCGTCACGCGTGCCGTTATTAGTCTCTCCGATTTACATCAAAGTACCGTGCTGCTAAAGTGTAGCAATTTAATGTAAAGAGGATAAATATATACAAGGCGGCAATTATTAACATTCCTATTCGTGATTCTGTAATATTGCTCCATAATATTGCTCCATAATATCACGCTATTAAAGTCTGTTTTTTAATATCATTGATGCTATTGTGTTATCAAATATTGATCCAGAGATTCGTCTTTAAGCTTTCATACTGAAAGCATCATCGGCATTCTAATGTTCTGTCACGTTCCTCGGAATCAAACAATAGCTCAGTCGTGTATTCTTTGCCTACTAATATGTCGTAATGGATGACGATTAAAGATGCTACACAAAGTGATCTAATACGAGGTGTCACTCATATTAAAGATCCTTGAAGGAACTCGCTCGTACAAGTAAATACGATGCGATTACGGATATTACATCTGTCACTTGTTTAAGAGCGATAGGTTGACCCATGAAATAAGACTTGCTCTCTCTCGTTGGGATCTTTTGTACGCGACCCTGTTTAAAAATCATGTCGTACTACTTTGATATTTTCAAATAATTTCAAGTTGCCCTAATTTTTAATTTTTTTTTTAAACATAGAAACATATGTTCATTCAGATATAAATAAAAAAATATCATGTGGACTTTGTCGGATTTTTTTACAAGAAAATTCAAACAATTTTTCTTTCTTAAATAATCGTTCATTTTTTAGCTGATATTTTTCGAAAAACAAAACACTGTCCTAATTTTTATTTTTTTTTTAAACACAGAGAAACATATGTTTAGATATAAATAAAAAATAGTAAACTCTTTCAAAAATATCACGTGGATTTTGTCGCATTTTTCACAATAAAATTCAAACAATATTTCTTCCTTAAATAATCGTTCATTTTTTTTAGCTGATATTTTTCGAAAAACAAAAAACTGTTCATGAAAGGCGTATATGATATATATATAGGTCGCCGTGTAATAAATTCGCGTTAACAACTTGACATGTTTCCTGCTCGTTGTTTTTTTTTTGTCGAGAATATCGTTTAAAATCAGCGCGTGTCTCCTGAAAGAGGAAGATTTAACGGCGTGTCGAGACCGGAAACATTAACGTAGCCGCGGACTTCGGCTTTGTTCTCGTACGCTAACGAGCGCGGTATTTCCCAAAGCGTAACACCGGTCTAGGTCCGCCGGCCCAACCTTGAAGAGGAGAGGCGCGTTATGCAACGCGTCGGATTCGCGGCGCATTCGCGAAACGTGCAAGCCGCGCTGAAAATCTACCTGCGCTATTATTCCTAGATTGAAATTCAAATCACCCGAACGCGCTAACAATAACAGCGGAACGCGGGCTTATTATTGCGTCGAGCGGCCCGAGTAAAATTGTGCATGTTTAATAACGCGATTTCCAATTCAGACTCTCTCGAAAATTCCGACGATCGCGAATCACATTTTTTTTTAAAACAGCTTTTCATATAAAACATAAAAAAATATTTGTTTTTTACCCTTATTCTAAAAACACGCAAAAAGAGAGAAGAAAGAAAAGAAGAAAAGGACGATTAAATTATGTGATAAAATAAATAAAATAAAAAGTCGTTGGAAATTCATGTTAAATAAATTAAGAAAAAAATATAAGTTCTGTATAAAAAATGTCGAATTTGAGATCTCGCGTCGTGAATTTTACAGAATCTATTTCACGCTCGAGGAATGGACGAATCGTTATTCGCTCTATCGATTTGTTATTTTTTTTTTCGCAATCATTCGAGCCATCTCGCGTCCCTCTTACGTGGACGAAAGAGATTTATTGCGCCGCGTAATAATGCATTCGTTGCACCGCTCTCGCTTGGCGACGTTGGCCCTCGCTCGTGTCCCGATTACGTAACGCTATTCGGCGAAGAAAGCGCGTTATTCGCATAATCGGGCCGCCGTATATAGCGGGTGGCCGGAAAGTCCGCCGTGATTAAGCTTGACGTGCATAGAAGAGAGAGACTTGGCTCTCTTTTTTTTTCCTTTACTTTGTTCTCTTCTTTTTTCGCGCGGTGCAAGGACAGTTCGCCATCGTCGCGACACACGTCGGTGCATTGTTGCAGCAACAATGAACGATGGCCACTCCTCGCCGAATGGTTTGCTCTCTTGCCGCTTATACCTACGGTATTATACAATCCAAGCCACCTACAACAACGGACGGCGTATGCCGCGGCACGCTTATAAATTACACGTTTCGCAATTTCGTCGCGCTAAAGACACGAGAGAACCGCTGTTGCGCTTAAAGACGCGGCATTAAAGCATTTGCACGTAGACGCGATTAACGGACTACTGAATGAAGCGTCCATTTTCTCGAGGGCGACGGAAACACGTGGACGCATTAAACATATGTGTACGATTCAGTCGCGAATTTTATGCGAATTAAGATTCTTTTAAATATTAAACGCGATAAATGAAGTATGATGTTTCCTCAATTTTTACGTCAAATCTAAGGTAACGTTTTATTCCTATGAAAAATAAATTTGTGGTATGATAAATGTGATGTCATGTCTCATAAGTGTATTGCTGTAAGTTATATATGTCTGCTAACAATGTCGGGATTAAGAATGGCAGCTCGCATAATTTTTTAATTATTCTTTATAATATTGCAAAATAATATAATAAATAATATAATAAATTATTAAAATATTTATAGAAATAAATATATGATATTTACAGATTTTATAGATATTTTAATAAGATTATTGGTGTTTCTTAATAAGTGCGAAAAATTTTAGGACATGATTCTTTGTCGAAATGGGGATAAAAATTAGGTTTTTATTTTTTCTCAAGTTTGGAACAAGTTGAAGAAATGAAATTAGGTGAATATTTTCTACTAGTAAAAAGATTATTTATTAATATTTTTTTCAGCTTCCCGTATCGTTATAAGGGGATGAAATTAGCAATCTCTATTCAATTTTTTATTACAACTTTTTAACATTTATATGAAAAACTCCCCTTAATTTTCGATAAAGAATTATCTCCTAAATTTTTCACATTTATAAAGAGACACTCTGTAGATATATGCACAAATATATATAAAAGTGCAGTTGCACGAAGAAGATATATATTATTTGAAGATGCAGTATCTATAACGTGGTACCTAATTATCGAATAACGACAGATGGGCTCGAATAAGCCGCGTTTACGCAACGACGTGAGAAAAAGTCATTCGCGAGGATTAAAATCGTTGCATTCTCGTTGCAGAGGGTCGCAACGTGTTTGTCTTGCAATTGGAACGCGTTCCGCGAAGGCGAAATTGATGCCTGTCCTCGATTTGGCCGCATATAAACTTGCTGAAATTGCTTGCAACGCTGTCATAATTCATAACCGCCCGCGTTAACAATCGCGCCGTTGTTGTCGCACATTATGCAATCAATCAATCTAGAGGAAAAGCTTTATTAGCTTACGAGCACCGCTGGCATGGAGGGTATTTGCAATATTATTCAGCATATTTTTTTCATCGCAACCACATCTGTTTGCGTGTCCAGTGATAAAGATCTGTCATATAGAGGAATTTATTATTCTCGTATAATGAATTAAAATCATCGATCAAGAATATATCGATAATCAAATGTAAGCTTCTCAAATAAATTAAAAGATATAAAAGATTTATGATCATAGAATGTTTAATTTTTTTAAATATTATATACATATTTCAAAAATTCCGAAAATTTCCGATTTTTTTCAGAAAATTTAAGAAAAATGCTTTAAGATTCTCCGAAATCGTTAAAATTCTTATAAACTCTTTCAAATCACTTCCTCGTATTTTCCTCCAAATTCCTCTTTGCTACTTCGGAGAGGTTACAAAAGCATCTGCATAAATCAAAGATTTGTTTAAGATTAGCTAAGCATATTCCTCTTATTAACGAGGGATAAAGATATAATGATTAATGATTCGAATGAATCACTTTCAAAACGAACGAACGTACTATTGTTACCAGTCAAAAAATACAAGATATTTCGAAAATTTTCATATATTTTTCAAATTGAATTTAAAAACAAACTATTATTAAAGATTTTAATTGATTCTAATTATAATTCTGTTTTCTATTTATATTTTCTTTAAATTTAAATTTGTTTTCGATCACTAATTGTTCAAAAATTGTGTTATTGCCATAATATTTTTATTAAAAAAAACTGGATGAATATTCGAGGAATTCTCCACAATTTATATAGTAACCTGGTTATATTTTCAGACATGTTATATGTAATATTTTGCAACAAATTTTTCTCTATCGTTTTTAATTAATTAATACACGTGTATCCTTAAATATTTTTCAACGCTTATTATTTAGCGCTTCCATGAAACGCGATCGACGACGACGAAGAGATGTTTACGTCGGCGAATGTTTACGCGAGATATAAAAGTCTATATGTACCGTTGCACCACGCATGTGCAACGAGAGCTGTAACAAGATCGTTACAGCCCTTCGCGAGAAAAATTACATCGCGTGGCGGAACGAAACGGGGAGAGGAGAGAAAAAGGAAACGAGAAACTCGCCATGAATAACAACATCGCCGTTGCTAATCATCCTCTCTCGCGAGGAGAGTGAATTACGGTTTGCCGTAAAAGCAGATTTCCGCATTGACAGTCCGGTTAGATCCACCGGGTGTGATAAGATATTCGTACCGGTTTCAAGTGCGTGCGAACTACGCAACGTTGCGTGCGTTGCACGTGCATCAGCAACTGTGATAAAGTTGCGTCGAAATGTTGTTGCGACGTGCAATCTTTTCTAACGCATCGTTCTCCGAAAATAATTTTTCAGTGCTTGATCCGAGATAATTACGAGGAAGGACAATTTATAATTATATTACTGCCTTTTAATTATTTTAATTATTTTATTATGTATGTAATAAAATAATTTATTGATTGCCGCTATTTTAGTTTGTTTATTTGACAATCATTATAACAATATATTTTATGTTTATAAAAAGGTAGATCTCTATATAAAATAATTTTTCAGATAATTGCAAGAAAAAATTCATAATTATTTTGCTATTTTTATAATTAGTTTCATTATTTTATTATGTATATAAATTATGCAGTAATATAATTATAAAATAATTATAAAATTTGAAAATTAAAATTAAATTATATCAAATATAAATTAAATTAAATTAAATCAAATTAAAATAAAAAATTTTAAAAAATGTTAATTAACTTAACTAATTTAAAAATTATTGCTATTTTACATTTCTTTGACAGTTAGAATCACTAAGAATCAATTTTACGGTTGTAAAAAAATAAATGTCTTTTACTGATAATAAAATAATTTTTCGGTGTTTATCTGTATTTTTGTTTTATTATTTGTATTTTTATTTATATATCTTATATTTATGTTGAGAATTTTTGTTAGAAAAAAATTCTCGCTCGTACATCCTCGATATAAGACAGCATGCAATTATTTATTGCCATTGGTCCTCGCATGCAGCTTTAGTCGCATTATGCGTGTCTAGCGAGCTTAGACGTAAATATTTTCCATTGAAATGCTAATAAATTTGCCCGATGCCACACCTCGGTATATCATTTCGCGATTCCCACGAGAATCTTGCGAGTCTCTACCATGCGATCCGAAAATTTCTTCCTTCCTTAAACGTTAATAAAGATTTCCTTGAGTACTCATGAACTTGAATATCTTAATTTACAAATGTCAATTTGTTGAGAGAAATTTGTCAGTCTAAATTATGTCTAAATACATGATAATAAAATTTAAATTTTCATTTAATATTTAAATCAATATTCGATTTTACTGTATTGTATGTATTTATATTTATTGTGTTGATAAACAAAAAAGTCATTTAAAATTCTCGTAATTATCGACTCTAACTCGCACGTCATTAATCACTGCAGCGCATGTATTTTTGCGGAATTATGGTCTATTAATCAATTCTTTTTCGCGTCGTGTCTGTCGCGGGAGAGACGTACACAAAGAAAGTCATTAAATCGCTCATCTTATCCAATGATAGTGACCCATCTATAATTCACAGTTGCAAAATCTTAGCAATACTTTACGCGTATTACATAGATGCATCATATCGCGATATATGCAATTGCAGACTTCACGTGCAATGTGGCGTTTGTGCCAAAAACATTTTTAGATCTCGTATATTATTAGGTGTTATATTTAAGGTTAAAATAATATGATATATATTTTAACATAATTAATTGTAAAAGAACATTTAAAAATATGCACTAAAAATATGTATAGGTAATTTTTAAATATTAAATATAAAATATATATAAATATTAAATACAAGATACAAAAAAAATGTATATTATATAATTTCGATTCTTGCATATTTATAATAAATATATAAATATAAATAAAGTTTTAAAATTATTTTTTTTATTTAAAAAAGTTAAATAAAATTACAATTTAAATTACAATTTAAATAAATAAAATATTTGAAATTTGGATTATGATTGTGTGATTTTATTAGTATTAAATTTTGCACGAAATATGAAAATTTATTAAATTTTGGACATTAGAAATAAAAATTATATAATTATATATAATTATATAATTATAATTAAAATATATAAAATAAAGGAAAAATGCAGAAAACATAAATAAAATTTAGTTTATCGTATTTGAAATAAATTCTTTTTATTCAAATGTTCTTTCTAAACGTGATTTAGGAACATTGAAAGTCTACGCAAGTAGGATGAATGTTTCAGGAGCGTGTAATGACATATTGCACCCTGACCTTACCCTAATGAATGCGCACGCGTTACATTGTATAACAATTCGTCGCCATTCCGGTGGGTGTCGGCGATGGTATGCGGTCTCCTAGTGTCTAATGAGAATTGATGTTTCCGACCATTATGCTTAATACTCCCTTCTTCCTTGCTGAAAGACGGAAATAGTCTTACTCATACTCATTCACGCATGTCTCGAAGTCGATCTGGAATTGTGAAGCTCGATGCGAGGCACATTGTTTATGCAAAGATTTATGAATCAGCGGATGCAGGATTTTTTTTAGATTTAATTAGGAAGTTACTAATTTGTCAAGTAACATAGAAAAATACAATTGAAAGAATATACAGGAAAAATACAATTGAAGAAATAATTCGTCAGATAATAATAATTACATATAATACATATGTATGTTTTATATATTTCTATATAAGTATTATTATTTGTTATTTTTCTTCTTCGATATTTAACTATTTTTAGCCTGACTTTTAGCATTTCTGTAAAAATTTTATGATGAATTTCGCTTAATTGATTAATAAATAAATAATAGCGAGCGATAAGAATCGGAACAAATAAAAGATCCTCCAAGTCTTCTAAATCGCTAGAAATGCTGTGATTTAAATTCATATATTTTACTGACATCAATAATTCGAGGGTTAAACTAAATGCTCGACCTAAGATCGGTCACCCGACTTAATCAAATATGCATGAAGTTATGGAGCGATGGCATGAAGATGACAAATGACCGCACAATTTTACGGCGCATACCGAACTCGTTTGAAGGCGCGTCACAGTTGAATAAGGCGATTAGAAACGGGGGAAAAACAAATCGTGCATCCGGAACGCATCATTTAAGGAAGACATTTATCGCTAAATCGAATAAAAAGTAATTATTGATTATATTTAATGAAAAAAAATCCTCATCGAGTATCAACAAAAATTTTATTGTAAAAAATCTTATGTTTAACCATAAATACTTTTCATTACTTTAATATATAGTTATATTAATTATATTCTCTCTAATGAAAATATCAAATGAAAGAAAAAAAAAAAAAAAATATATATATATATATATATATATATATATATTAACAGAAATATTTCGTTAGATGACAAACAAAATTCTAAAAAATTAAAAATTTTTTTTTTACTAAAATTTGAAGCTCTAGATCTATTTTGAGATAATGTTTTAATGATTTTCTCCATTAATTCTTATGATAAATATGATTCTTATGATTTTCTCCATTAATTCTTATGATAAATTTCTTTTGATAGTTGTGAAAAAATATTTGGAAGAATTTACATTGTAAATAGCGATATGTATGTGTGTGTGTTGAACGATAAATAACTTGATAAAGAGACGGAGTACGTGTGCGATTAATTTCAGTTGCCGACGCCGACATTCTTTCGCGGGATTAACTATTTCCGGAGCATATTAGTGACGCGTACTTTGTACGACGAGATAATAATTGTGCGTGAATGAGGTAATAAACATATGCAGTTTCTGAAATTGATAAAATGCAATATAACAAAGTCTTGTTCATAAAGTAACAGTCAATTGAATGATTAAGATTTCATAAATTATAATGTTAAAATCTTATAGAAATTATCGTATACAAAATATTGTATACATTATTATTATGTGGATAAACAGGCTCAGTATAAATAAAATAAAGCAAAGTTTGAAACTCATAATATTATTTGGAAATTATAAGTTTTTATAAATATATAGAAATATATAAAGTAAATGAGAGAGAGAGAATAAGAGAAAGAATGCAACATTTTATATGTTTAATATAAAATATAAAATAAAACAAGTTGATATTACTAAATTGTATATATTAAAGTATGTAATTAAAAACTAATTAATATATAATTAAAAATATTTAATTAATACATAAATAAAACTTAAGAATATATATATATTAAAATATATATAATTCAAAATCATCAGATAAAGTAGAAAAATATTAAGACATATTAATTGAACAATTTTAATAAATAATATTAAAATATATATTATATGTTAGTAAATTTTTAAATACTTTACACATGTTTTAAAAAAGAATTATTAAAATATTACGAGGGCGAATTTATTTCTTAAATGCCAATATAAAAGGCCAAAAGGATTTATCCTCTCCCTATTTAGTAAGAAACGCCTACTCCTTTCAAACACCTGATTTGTATCCATCATCCCTTTGTTTCTCAAGGTTTCGCTGAACCCTCACGACGATTTAACTTACAAATTAATCAAGGCGCAGAAGCGATGTTTCGCTCTTTCTCGACATGCTCATTATTCTTCCCCGTTTCTCTAGCTAGACAAATGACGGCAGTTAATTAAAGAGCGAGTTACGAAGTCTTTTACTCGCGGCAAAAAGCGATTCCTGTAACAAGTACGTGCCTTTTACGAATTTTTTTGTATACGTCAAACACGTTTTTGTTTAATATTCACAAGTTCGTGTAACGTCGTCCAAATATGTCTGTCCAGACGTATTTAACGAGCTGCACATTTTTCAAGTCAAAATAACAGTTATAGAACATATAATATACCTCTTTATTGCTCTAGTTTTTATCGCAATAGTTTTGTCTGATATTTCAAAAATATTTATATAAACACGATACTTATATTGGCTTCTACGATGGCGATTCGTGACGTGAGTCACATCCTCGATTATCGTGTATGTTTAACACTTTGTGTCTTCCTTTTGACGAACAAGGAAAGTTTCGTAGATCAGTACCGAGAATTCTTCCCATGGAATTGATCAGAGTAAAGAAAGCAGGCCGGATGTACATATGAAAGAGAAGTTGTTAGTGAATACATCCGCGTTTTTACAGGACTCTTGTGAGAATGACAATTATGCAAACAAAAAAGTTAAACATTTTAAATTTCAATTAAAAATTTTTTTTAAATCGAGTAATGTCACATATAAGTTTAATTTAATTTAAATAAGTTTACGTCATATTAAAACATCGAATACATCCGTAATTATAAAGAACAGATTATGAATAAGAAAAGTAACACAAATCAACTACTTCGTAGTAAAAATTTAAATTTTTTATAATTTTGGAAAATCTAATTTCTAAAATTAAAAATCTATTTCTTTGAATCATATAATTTCTGATATTTAAAATATCTTAGAAGTCTGTAAAATGTACAGTTTCAAAACTACTTCTGTTAAATAAAGGTCTACTCCAGATTGATCGGAGGAATGAAAAAAAAAATACAAGCAACCTATGATGTTGTGCGTAATATCCTTTGCTGATCTTGAGAGCGCGCTTGACTTGGCGCCAGTTATAATTTCCAGACATTTCGTTACGTAAGCATCGTAACTTAAGAATGCATTATTAACAGATTAGCAGGATAACCTCGATATGAATCATTTTGCGAAGCCTTTATGAAAGCATATAGGTACTTCCCTCGAGACCTCAATATTATAAAATCAACTTGAGAGAACAAGATTGATAATTTCATTGTTATTCTTTTGATTGATGTCGCCAATGAAAATAATTCACGCCGATTGAGAACATGACAAGATTGAGAAAATTTGCATTTTAGTGTAGGTGAAGAATACATTTCGAAAAAAATGTTGTATCGTGAGAATTAAATAATCTATCATTCTACGATTTCTCGATCTCTGATAAGCTAACGTAATACCAATAATAAAACGCTAGTCATTTGTAAAGAATTCCTTTTTCTTTCATTCTTGAGAAATAATTTTTGAATTTTCTTAATATATAAAAAAAAATTCTAATTTAAATTTTACTCCTTATACTCAGTTATTCACTATGCATATGTGCGCGTGTTGAATTTAATTATTTTTTACTATTTATATTAAAATAATTGCTAAAAGAAATTTACTTTTATATATTTATTTATTTAATATGATTTAATATATTTTTTTAGCTTCTAGCTCCTTTTTTTTATTTTTTTTAGCTTTTTTATTTATTTTGAGACATTATGTATAATTTCTGTCAAATTTAACCTTTTCAGTATTTAAATAATATATTGTAATTTTAATAAATGTTCTAAACGAAAGCTATTTTTTGTCTTCCACTTTAGTATTGTTCGGATGCAAAATTACCGGTATTCATGTACTGGATTGATAGTGTCAAAGCACGAGTAGCGCGGGAAAGCGGTATTGCGTAAGAAAACTGCGAGATGGAAGCATCATTTTCATGTAATCTTGCGTACACATTTATCGAGCAAAACCGGCCGACACCAGACTTTCCTAGCGATCTTAATGACTGATGCAAATGCGCCGTCGTTAAGCCTCGTTGGGCTCGTTTCTCGTGACTATTTGCCTTTATAGCAACTCTCCATTCCAAGGCACATCGCCGTCGTGCTCTTCATCTAGGAGCCGACTATGTTGTCGCGGTGGCGACGATTTCTTTCCGCCATCGCGGTCAATCGCGGCCGCGAAACAATGCGGCACTCAATGGGATCGTAAACAGGCATGATCGTTAGCTTGATGGACGCGTTTAGACGCATTTCTACGCTCGCGGCTCGCTATTATTGTGTTGAAATGAAATTGACGAATGATGCGCTCGAGGACTCGCGCACTCGCAAACTTTGCCGCCAGCCGAGTTTGCATAAATTTCATTTTAATGTAATCATTTAAATTTGAGTAATTTAAGTAACATCGAACTTCGAGGAATGTTGGAGATTTAATTTGAATTAAAGTGATTGAAATAATTAAATTAAATTTAATTTAATTTAATTTAATTAAAATTTATTTTAATTTAATTTAATTTAATTTTTAAATCAAATCAAATATGTGAAGGATGAAAGCATTTGGAGAAAAAATAAAATCAGAATACACACATACGTTGCAATATGTATATGCGACGTATAAAATTATTATATAAATAAAATTCTACTTTGATTTTTGTTTTTTGAAATATAAATTATCTAAACAACTTTAAAATATTTTATTAGCAGGGCATATTTTTTAAATGAAAATTTAGTGCTTGCATTTTGCACAAAGATATTTCTTTAGGTGAATATATTTTGCATTTTTGACTTATATTGTGCAAGTACTCGCCGTATTATGTTTTTTCAGACACTTTATTTGCGCGTGAATGAACTCGATTGACCCGAGAATCGATTTCTCACAACATGACAAATTCCAATCACGGTTTCGATTTGTCAGCAAATCGGAATCTTTGTGCCGATAGCCGACGAGTCCTCGAGCGATTGAAATATGCTGTCCTGTGAAAAATCGAATTTAGTTTTCGATCGTCGAGGAAGCTTACACGTGTGACTTGTGTTTTGTTATCGGATGTTGCAAAAAAATCGAAAATTAATGGCGCAATACTCGATGGCACGTGTGACGACCTCGATAAACATCGCTTAAGTTGCAATATGTATGAAATACATATGCTTGAAGAGAAGAAACGAAATAATAAATTGCACACCAATGTTGCACATCACGAAGACAAAACACTTCAAATAAAAAGTATATAATTTTTTTGAAAAAAAGCACAAGATTGAAAAGAATTTTTTCAATATTTAACATAATGTATATTTTTTTTTCAAACTAAATTTTTTAAAATTAAAACTTATTTGGAAATAACAAAAAAATGAAATTGTCTTCGATTAATTTAACTTGTGACATTTAATTAAAAAATATATTCTCCGATTTTTCACACGAGAGTTGCTACTCTCTAAAAGTGAATTAGTGTATTATCACTGTAATCAGTGCTGTACTTATAACTGTTTGTAATCAGTGAGTATTTACTGTTTTTCAGTGATAATACACTGATTCATGCTAGTGAAAGTAGTATATATACTGATTCACTTTTAGAGAGTAGAGTACATTAACATGCATTTTCCAATCACATTCCATATGCTTCATTTAAAAATAAGGAGAAAATAAATTATATATTAAATAAATAGATAGATAATTATATAATAAATTATAAACTAAAAATAATTAAATTATATATTATAAATTATATGCTATAATATTCCGTATGGAACACCCTATATAATTCGAAACTGGACATCGTGGCAACCATCGAAAAGATTAATAATTAGCGGTCGCATCCTCATGGCCGCTATTTTTATCGCGCTCATTATTCTCGCTAAGAGCGTCGTAATTTGCGGTCGTAATTTTTCACTTAGATCTCACCGCTCTTCCGGTCGCGGCGAGTGACGTCACAATAAACGGCGCCTGTTGGTTCCCGCGAAATTGCGGGAACATTTGTGGAAACGAAATGAACACGTGTATCGACAGATCCGATCATTTCTCCTTGTGAATCATCGACGATGAAATCATGAGATCACCATGTGAATCGCTCCCGTGTCCTTTCTACGTATTAGAGCAAGAAAATGCTTATTTTTCTTTTTTTATTAAATTTTGTTAATTCGATGAACGCGACATATGGGCGGAAATCTTTTTTTTTTTTTTTAAGACGGAACCAATCAAGCTCGCGATGGCGCGGATCTCGTTCGTGATTCATATCGGGGGCTCTCTGGAAGACGCTGGATGTGTCAAGAGTCGCTTCGCGATCTCGCCCGAGACTAATTATCGCGGCTGGACGTGAATTAAGGACGTAAACCTAAACGACGTCGCCGCCGCGGTCATAAGTGCGCGGAGCCGACGCTGACACTATCGGCGGCCCCGATCTCTCTTTCCTGCGCTCCTCTCTTTTCGTCTCTCATCTTTACGCGCGCGAGAAACACACAAGTCGGCCCCTTCACGCTCGAGCGAGGCAATCTCGAGCTCGTTATCTCGCGCGCCGCTGGAACAAGCGTCGTTTTTTCGACCAATTTGCATCCGCAATTGCGTATCTGCAAAACGTGCGAGGGAACTGAAGTCGTCGTTTCGGCGTATTAATCATTATAAATATACCTTCGAGAACTTTATTGTAATACCGTTTGAAATAGGATATAAAATATAACGATATCATTTAGAATATGTAACATTTTTAATAATCATTAAGAATCATATATTTATAGGGTTGCACGAGACACCAAGATTAGTCTTGATATTGTCTTGTCTTGTCTTGAATTTCAAGACAAGATCAAGACAGGATTTTTAATTAGTTACCAAGACTAAGACTGTCAAGATTATTAGTCTTGTCAAGATTATTGGTTCTCAAAAAAACTAAAATATTTATATTTGTAAATGAAAAAATATCACTATATACGAATTTAAAAATTTTTATTCAATAAAAACATTTATATTAATAAATTTAAAAACATTTAATATTAATACAATATAACATTTTTATAAATTAGAAATCAAGCTCGCAAATTTTAGATATTAAAGAATATTTCACCCAGGAATTGATGCATATTAGTGCTTTTAAAAATTTACTTTGTAATCTGGTTTTATTTTTTGACAGAGTTAGTCAGAGTTCCTATTGAGAAAAGTCTTTCTACTGGCACGGATGAGGCAGTTGAACTTAAAATGTTTCGAGCCATTTTTGACAATGTGGGATAAATATGAATCTGATTTTTTTATCACTCCAAAATATTTATCTGTACATTCCCTTGGAGCCTGTAAATAATTATTAATTTCTGTTTTCCATGAAACAGTAAATGTTTTTTTATGTAAATAGACGGCATTTATATCGATTACATAGTAATAATTATAATTAAAATATATTACAATAGTAATAATTAATTCAAATTATATTACAAAAATTGTGTTAAATATTATTTAAATAATGTTTTTAATATTAGATAAAAAATTGTTAATAAAATCGAGACAAGACAATGCAAGACGAGATTTTTGCTACCAATATTCACTCAAGACCAAGACAAGATTTAAATTTTTGAAAATGTTCAATACCAATACAATATTTTTACGAATATTGTCTTGTCTTGGGTCTTGTGCAACCCTATATATTTAAATATTAAACAATTCTGGAGAAAAATGCATAATCGAAAATATCATGACACATTCCATACAGCACAGAACATTGTTGTAACGTTACAGCAATATTGCAGCAACATTGTAATATTGCAGCAATGTTACAACAATATTCTGTGCTGTATTCTGGGATGTTAAATTATCATCATTATATCAAAGAAATACACTCGAGATATTTTGGTCAATTTGAACGTCTTGGAAGAATCGTTTCAAAGATCGTTATCGACACTTGCACTCGAGCGACACTTCACGCAGTTGGCGAGAATATTTGTCTCCTCGTGAATTCCCGAAATAATTCGCGGCGAGATATCATGAAGAAGGTTGGATCCGGGGTTCTGCAAGTCGAGGTGAGCACCGACGAGGAATGGCGACAGTTATTGAGCTGTCCGGGTCTGATCGTCGTGGACGTGTACTCGGACTGGAGCGGGCCGTGCTCTGCCATGGCGAGTACCCTGAAGAAGATCAAGATAGAGGTAGGCGACGCGGTGGATTACGCGATCGCGCGTAACGACGACATCGACGACTTGGCGAGATTCCGTGGTCGAAGCGAGCCCACTTGGATGTTCCTGCAAGATGGTAAAATGGTGAACCTGATGTTTGGAGCGCACTGTCCGCGTCTGCGGAAGCTGCTGATGAACGAGATAAGGAGGGTACAGCACTTGGAAACTCCCAAGTGGCGACTCGATGTGTGCGAACGGGCCCCCGAGGAGCAAGCTCGATGGCAGGAGCAGGAAGCCATTAGGTGATGAGAGAAAATTGATTTTACAGAAAGAAAAAAATCAGGAATCTATTCACATTCCATAATCTTAATAATATATTCTGATGATCGCGAGATAGATTAGCGAGATTCAACCATATTTTACAAACTAGATAACTTTGCGTATTCTAAATTTCTGTCTTAAATCCCCGCGATATTTTTACTCAAACATACTCGAGGCGATCTCGCGATATCGCCGCGAGATTAATAAAGCTTTCGCGGTTACCAAAAAAGAAAGAGAAGAAGGCGAAATCGCGTGTATTCATGCAAAGTCGTCTCCGAAAAGGCGAGTGTTGCTGGAGAAGAAACAGGCGAAAGAAGAGGCCGAGAGGCTGGAAAGATACGAGCGATTTATGGCGCAAATGGTAGTCGAGCTATGCGAGAAAACGGTGCTGGTGCTTTACCCGTGGGTCTTCAAGGACGAGCGTGGCAGACCGCGGGACAAGTGGCAGAGTCCACCGTATACGGAGCTCGTACAGGATCTCTTCAGACAGTGCTTCGACGTGCAGGAGGAGCTGCGTATCCAGTTAAATGAGGACACGATCGAGAGGATGTTTGTCGAGAGTGGCGTCGACATCACCAAGGAATTGATAAAAGGTGCATCACAGTAAACAAGACAGCCACGAGATCTGACATAATAATTGACTCCCTAGCTTGGAGTACTAAAATATATTATCCTATAATATTAATCAAATTGTCTACCCTTGATCGCATCTTCATGAAACACCTTGGGATTAAAAAAAAAAAGAAACGAGAAAAATTGCGAATTCTTCAGGACTGACCGATGGGAAGTGCATGGCGATGAGGCTGAAAGGCAAACCGCCGCATCCGGATTGGCCGGTGCATTATCCGCACGAATGTCCGGAACGCAACTCGATGAAATGTCCGATTCGCGCAATCGACGACGTCGAGAATTATCTCATCAGCATCATCACGACGCAGCCACCTCCACTTATAGGAACTGAAGCCGGCGCGCCTTTGTCTCGACTGACGTATGATAACGTGCCTTACATCGAGAGACACGTGTACGTGCACGAACCGGACCCAAAAATTGAAGGCGATGTGCGACGCGTGCATCCCGCCGCTTGGGTACCTCCTCAAGTACGGAAGATATTAATTGAAAATTAATTAAAATTATTTATATAGATTAAAATCAAATTTTATTTTATTTTATTCAATTTTATTCAATTTATATTTATCAAATTTTGATTAATTTGATATAACGATAAAAAACAAAAAAATATAATAATCGTAAATAATATCTCATGCAAATTATATTTGCTATAAAAAATATTTTTCCAAAGAGAGAGGATATTACTTTTATTGAAAATTTATTACAAATTGTGATGTTGACAATTTAATTTTATTAAATTTTATTCAATTTATATTTATTAAATTTTGATTATACTGATTTGATATAACGATAAATAACAAAAAATATAATAATCATAAATAATTTCTCATGCAAATTATATTCGCAACAAAAAATGCTTTCCCAAAGGAAGGAATTATTTTCATTGAAAATTTATTGCAAATTATGATACTGACAACACGATATCTGCGTTATCGCTCCCAGGCTAGAAGCAAAGTTAACGTCTTTAAGACACTGTTTCCGACTTACATGGAGAAGACTCATCCTTACGAAGAGCCTGTACCTTCCTTACCATTGTGCGCCTTCAAGTTTGACGCGTCAAAATTCGGCGTCGTGCGGGATACATATGAAAAATATCGCGACACTATCGAACACTTTGGCGTCTTCGAGTTCGATCAACCGCCTCACGCGAGACGCCTCGTATCTTCGCCTGAAGATTTCGAAAACAAGGTGCTCCATCTCCCTGTTCTTTCTATTATAATTCGACAAATAATCCGATAAAACTTGCTATATAAAATTATATATATAATCTTTTTTGCCGTAATTTAATATTACAATTTCGATAAAATTAATGAGGATTAAATATATTATTCTTTTCTATCATAATTTGGTGATACAATTTACGATAGAAAATTTGAAAAGAATTATTTACGAAAGGTGAAGTACAAAACTGGCGATGAGGTGTTCGTAGTGATAATTCGAAGGATTAGCGAAGAAGCTTTCCTTGCTTTCGCTAGCATCGGGCCGTTCTTCGTGACAGAGGTTGACGAAGAAGCACAAGGAATGTTAACGGAATATTTCCCTGAAGGAGTCAAGGATGTGATACTATTAACACCGGACGAGCAAGAAGCACTTTATGAGGATGAAGAAGAAGAAGATTATGAAGAAGAGGAAGAAGATGAGGAATTTGAAGGAAATGACGTTTATCCTTTTTATTAATTTAAAAGGATCTAATAATCTGTTCCTATATAATCAGAATAACTCTCACGGATATATATTTAAAAAAAATACATTTATACTTATAAATAATTGTTAAAAAATAGATTTATTTAATAAAAATATTAATTTTTTTCAATGATTACGTCTTTACAAAAAAAATACATTTATAACATAGCATTGAACACTTTCTTGTGATAATATTTATAAAAGCGTGAAAACAAAAGTTGACGATTTATAAGGTTTAAAAAAAATTATGCAAATTTTTGCCATATGGAATTCGCGTTCCACAACATTTACATTCTCCGCATGTTTTGGCAGCGATCGCCAATGTGCGATTTACTCAGTGTGCTTGGCACAGCGTGTTTGCGTAAGTTTGGCGAAATACTAAACCAGCTCGTAGAAGTTATAAACGCGCAGCTATTCTGCTGCCAATTTTGATTCCAGCTAAACCGCGCCGAAATATTCGCAAGAAAATAAAAATGAAAAAAGCCAGCGAAAAAATATGTTTCATTCGAAATTTTATTTAATTCTTTATCGAATTATAGTGCACTGAAAAAAAACTCTAAGAATTTATATGTCTTTATCTTCAACTTTCCACCAATTGAATTAAGTCTATAATTTTTAATTTAATTTCTCTAATTTAATAGAATTTAATTTTAATTCGAAATTCTAATTTATATAATTAATTTTTTAATTTATAATATCCTTATAATTTCTAAAAAAAATGTATTATAATTATTTACTTAATTTAACTCTTATAAAGATTTAAATGTAAGATGCATAGAAAAAGATATTACGTATTAAGTTATTTATTTTGCGCGTCGATTGCATCAATAACTAATAAATTTTATTTTAGGAGACAATTTTCTCTGCAATTAATCGTGCATTGAACTTTTGGGACAAATTGCTTTATATTGTTTTTTTTTTCTAATTAATCTTATGATAAATACTGTAGGAACATTTATTTATTTTATCCATGATAATCATTTTGAAATTTTTTCGTTGCTTTTGTAGCCTTTGTTTGTGTGCTCTGTAGCGTCTTCTTTCTGAGAACATAAAACAATAAAGTCGTGGCTAAATTTCATTTGTAATAAAATTGCTATAACTTTACGTCCAGAGCAAGAAAAAGAGGAAGATTGTTGATTGATTCTTTCTTGCATCTTATCGCGTATTTTATTTATAATTATTATTTCGCGTCACGCAAAATTATTTTATCTGGCCTACAATACTCTCAATTATATATAATATAATTATATTATATATATATATATATATATATATATATATATATATATATATATTTGATATGATTATATGTTCTTTCTATTATTATAATTCATTATATGTGTGAATATTTAATTTTAGTGTATGTATTATATTATATTTATTATAGTTAAAAAAATCGAAGCTGTAAAGATTTTTTTTATTACATTAATTCACGCACTCAATAGCTGATTGCAATTAATATGCATATTTTAATGATTCGCTTAATACTTAATGATTTTTTCGATCAAAAAGAAGATTTAATCAAATCAATTTCTAATCGAAGTAATTATATATTAATTCAATCCTTAATCGAATTATTTAATTATTTAAATTTATAATTAGCAAAATAATTTTGTGGGACGTTTGTAACATATCCTATTTTTTTTTAATCCTCACGTACATCTAACGTAATTATTATAGATAAATATCTCAAGAGTTATGAGAAATGTCAAACGGAAACATCGCGACGTAACGCGATGGCATAAATCTTACCTCCGCAATGTCAAGCTCGACAAGTTGGCCGAGAAAAGACGCGTAAAACAGTATTTCTTATTCTTCCTTTATTTCTTTTATTCGCCATCGTGGGACCGCCACGATTCTTGCCGCGGGCAAGTCAATTGCTTAAATGCCGTTAATTATTGCACAAGCATTACATAAGTAAACAGCTGGATCGAGCAGGTGAGGGAGAGGAGGAAGCAGCAGGGAAGACAGGAAAAAGACGCAAATTACTGCCACCGAGAGCAATTCACATCCATCACGCGTGTTACGTACGATTAACAATCCTCTCATCTCTCTTCTTCTTTGTGATTATATTATTCTACAACTCTGTAACTCAAATAACATTTGAAATCTTCTTTTATTTTGTTTGTAGGAAAACATTCATAAAATATGCGCGATGCTTAGTTAGACAGGGAAAAATATTTTTCCTACAAGACTCGAAAAATTCTGGTGCAATAAGAGAATAAATAGTGAAAAAAATAAGAGAAAAAGTTATCTGCTCGAAATATGAAGTATGAAACAAAATAATTATTCATATATGTTGCAAGTTTTTTATAAATTTAACAAAAAAAGCTCATATAAAAAAAGCTTTTACAAAAAAAGCTCATATAAAAAGGCTTATCATAAAAATTCGGCTAAAAAATTTTAGTTAAAAATCTTTATAACAGTTAAATCTTTTTGTAAAAAAGCTGATTTTATCACACATATGTAATGAAATAAATAAAATTTTTTTTATAATTGTTTATATATAACAATTTTATAATTTCTTAATCTAATTAAAGTAAAAATAATTTTACTTTTATATTTTATTATAATTTTACTATTTATATTATAATTAAGAAAAGAAAAAAGACTTTATTTTATATTATAATATAATATATAAAATATCAAATTAGCCTAGTTTTAAATTAAAGCTTTAATTAAAGCTGGAATGGGCGAGGAAGAAATGATTTTCATGATCGAAAAATATAGCCTTGGCCTGCTTCAAGAAGAATGCTCTTCCATTGAAACATCTCTTTTATATTCAAAGACGAAATTCGTCGTAATTGTCCCTATTACTGAATAAATAATTCATAAGATAATCATGATTGGTTTAATGGCTTGAATTACGCGTTAAGTTTGAAATTCGAACAATAATCGATTGGAGGTGAAAGAATACAAAAGATGAGGCAAATATTACGGCATATTGTGTCAGATCTAATCATCACGAATAATTTGATATTCTAGATTTTTCTGTTTTTTTGTTGGGTCTATAAAAATTTTACTTAGGTCATTAGCTTTGAAACTAGCTATGTGCAACAGAAATTGTACATCTTTTGTGATAATAAGATGATATAAAATTATAAAAGAAATCAAATAGTATTCTTTGAGTTTTCGAAATTCGAAAATAATTGTTTTTTTTTTAAATATCAAGTAAACCAAGAATTATTTGAAATGCTAATTTTTAATGCTTAAAAATTTGCAATTATGAGAATTTTTCTCAATCCTACTTTTTTTTATCCGAAAGATATATTTGATAACTGTGTAACATTTGAACGCATACAGGAGTATACGAATGCACGCCCAACTCGTTGTCGCTGTGCTTCCTTTTCACTTCCCGTTTGCCGCTTATCGTTTTCTTTCCGGAACGCTCGTCGCAAATAAGAGCTGTCGTCGTCGTCCGGAATTAATGTCGTCGAGACGCCCGACCCTGATTCATCGACGCCTACTAGTCGTCTACGTTGTCGATCTTCCTGACAACAGGATCTGCCGCGTAAAATGTAAAATTCTCGATTCTTGGAATAGATACGGAAAATGTTTCTGTTTAGATGTCCTTTTTAAATAAATTAATTAGGTAAATGTTTATATAAGTAATTATAAATAAGTATAATTGACATTATTTCAAATAATAAATAATTTTATACAAAAATTGTTTATTTAGTGAATCAATTATAGCGAGATTGAATCTCTCTTCATCGCAATAAATGCGATACGATGTGTATATTTTTGTCTCGTGCGTATATTTATCACACGTTTTTCCGGATTTCGCCACCGATCACACCATATGTCACTGACCACAAGGGAATTCGCTTCCGCTCCAATTTCGTCGCGATGCTTCGTCAGAATTTTATATTAGCGGAAAAAAACACGTGTATAATTCCTTGACCTCCTTAATCAAATGTAATTTGTCGAAGTCATCATTTATCTCCCCCGAAAATCCCTTAGAGACTTTTCTATCGTAAAGTTTCTAAAAGAGAGGTTTCCCCGGAAAAGACGGTGAAGAATCATCATATTCGCGCTCCTCTCTAAAGTTTATCTGCAAAAAATGTTACGGATGTATACGCGACATTGTGACACATGTGTGGTTCGAGGAACGCATCATTAAATAAAATTTCACTTTTCGAACGAATTATATTCGTTCCAGGAACTTAAACAAATTGAATTTTTAAAAAAAATTAAATGTACACATTACACAAAGTAAATAAACGAAATATCTCTTTAATAAAGGATAATTCTCAGTTGAACCTTGAAACATATAACAGAATAATAAATAACATGAGCGCACAAACTCGTTGCATTTTGAAATTGTATATCATCATATCGGTGACTCTATAAAATCATTATCAATTAAAAAAAAATTCCAATTAAATATTTTCTGCGAAAATTATATTTTTAAAATTGATGCTAAAATGAAAAAAAAATCGTACAAAATAATACTTGCCTAATGCAAATTGTTTCATCATGCTCGACATGTTCAGCGATTTCGTTCGTTCTACGCATGCTTACAAAGGGGAACACTTGTCACCCTCGTGTCTTCGTAACATCCCCCCACTGTCCCCCACAGTTCCGCTGACATTGACATTTTCGCGCTCAAATCGAATCGATCTCGTCGCGAGTAGCGAATCGATTTCATCACCGATCCTACCACGACGTTCTCATCCTGTCCAGCTTCCAATGATCGGCGCTCTATCCCTCCTCAGGGTGTCCTGCGACACATCCCTCCGAAGTTCGAAGGTCACGGTAACAATCGCCGCTATCCGGTATCCCCCTGAAGAGGGCCCCGTTCGTTTTGGTCCCCTGGAGTAGGGAGGCTATATATAACATCGCCGCCGAGGCGCTCTCCTTCAGTATTCTTGCGCGCGTCCATCTCGAAGGTGCACGGTCTGTCGCTGCTACCAGTTCGCCTCTTTGCATCTCCTTTGAGTGCTGTCAATAGGGAGATCTCTTTGATCCTCGATCGGAAGATCGCGAAGATAAGGGGAAGAGATCCAGGAAATCAATTATCGATTTTCGCTTACTCTCTTTGGGGGGGTTCACGAAAGTCCCTCGAGGAGAATTTTTTATCGGCATTTCGGACAGAAACGAAAATAAGAGGCTTGATAGGGGCCTTTAGCAGATGATCGCCGACTTTGCGATCTTTAAAGGGATCTGTTTGACAAGCTCCTAAGTAAACGGATTTTGGAGTGACGCTTGAAGAGGAAATCTATCTTATTTCCAGTGTGTGTCAATCCTGGAAAGATAGATGTAATCTCTACTTTCACAGACTCTTCAAGATATCCTCGAGCCTTGATCCTTATTATTGTACACATCGAACTTGGAACTAGCTAAATATATTTCGGTCAAGACTTTTTTAGTGGAGGAAATGACACGGACTTTGATAACGGGAATTACTTACTAGCCTCTTTGTCGAGTTTATGTTGACGATCAAGATCCTGGTTTATCAAAGATTCCTCGAATTGCCGATGATTTCCTCAGCCGAACGTACTTCGATAAAATTCTTGAAATGGTTGCAATACCTCGAGACGAAGCGTGCGGATAAGTACATTTGATAGAGACATTTGATAGAGACGAGAACGAACGTGTTGTTCTTGGCGCGAGGTATCACGTCAATGTTACACGGAAGACGAGCAACATCGTCGGCTGGATGAGAGAAGACTTCGTACTTTGAATCGCGAGGGGAAAGTCCAGCTAATAAGCAGCTAGCATAACAATGGTCGTCAACAAGATCAACATGTCGTCGTATTCCGCGCCGCTACGTACCTTCTTCTCGGGGTTTCACACTAAGGTAAAAAGATCTCATACGCGACAAGATGTCGTATTATATGCTATAATCAAAAGTTTAATTAATCAGATCCTATAAAATCAAGTTTAATTCTTTAATAATAAAAATTTTTAAATTAAAATTTAATTTTGATTTAATTTTGATTTTGATTTTATTTTTTATTATTATTATTATTTTAAATTTCTATTTATTTATTTGAGTCAAAACCTATTATTTTTAATAAAAATTTATATTCTCTTATATATACTTTGGAATCATAATTTAGTATTTAAATTAACTTTTTAAGATATCAGAAATTTTACATTTTTCTAAAAAAACAGTGTCTCAACATTTAAAATCTTACAATTGTAACTGTTTAAATTGAAAAAAGGTCTGCTTACTCTATCTGTAAAATTTACTTCGCAATAACTCGTTATTTTCATGGACTTATAATTCAGAAGGCATTGATATTTTATTTATATATTAAAAAAAAAATTCTAAATCGATCTGAATAAAAATTAAACTCTAAGAATATTTTACATCGTTAATATGTAAAATGACATGCAGCACATATCAAAAACTTTTATATCGTTAAAAACTTATCGGGCTATAAACTGATCGCCGAATCACGGTTCGAAACTGAATCGAATAATAAACTGTGGCTATTTTTTTCGAAGTGCAATACACACGACGAGTTTTTCTCTTAAAAATAATTAGGGGGATGAAGCGAAGGAAATAGCAGACACGTTGCTACGATATATTTTTCACCACGATATTTTTGGCACGTCGCTACATTTATGTATGCTCGGCGAGCTGCAATCTTTTTTTGGTTGATGCCGAATTCAGCGAACAGCTGGTAGTAACTTATGTAATGGCGACGAACCGCAAAACTCTCTCTGCTAGTTTATTAAACTCTCGTCTCTTCGCAGCTGCGAAAACTTCTTTTTTCCGTCAACGCAAACATCACTAAGAATTACAGACGTCTCGTTTTGTTTATCGCGAAATGAAAAGGTCAATTACATATTTCTTGTGTTGATACAAAACAACTTTTTTCTCCTGAATATACATGCTAATGCGCAAAAATAATCTTACGCGATTCGAGACTAGCATCTTTGTGTTGCGATTCTCTTAAAGGTCGACAATATAAATGGAGAATATAAATTGCTTTTATTCAGAATGTATTCTCGATGAAAAAAATTTGCAAGATTTTTAATATAACTCGTGTTAAATTAATTTAATCAATTACACAAATTAAGAAATAAATTTTGGTTGAAATGAAAAATGCATTTATTTTGGTTGAAATGAAAAATGCATTTATTTTCCCGACATTTTTTCAACATCATTTATTAATTAAACATTCTTTGATATTTTAGTATTTAATATTGAAAAAGTTTCGTTCATATTTTATTAATGTATTCTGATATCTTTAGTATCAATATATTATGTATAAATATTTTATACCATTCATAATTTATTGAATATTTAGTTCACAGAATGTATTAATTATATGCAATTATTATATTTTCTACGGTTATTAATTTGTCTATGCTGTTTACCTTGACATGATGTATTAAAGATGTTTCATTATCTCTAGCTATAAATCCGTATTAATATTACTGAATTAATCACATGATGAGAAGAAATTCGCATGATAGACTGAGAGAATTACGAGATGTATCTTCAAGTATGCAGTACAGTTTCCTTACGGACTGTCGTAATTTCGCGCTGCAACGTTGTATTTAGGTCTCGTTATATTTAGAGTGATTTCCTCGTAGAAAAGCACTTGTCTCATCTCGTCCGGCTTCGTTAGAGCCGGATCTCTTTCATTCTCTATTATTTTTTATTCAGTTTTATCGCTAATACGTTGTTAATAACAATTCTATTCTATCTAATCATTGTTGTTGAAATAACGAGATATTCAATTTATATTATAGTAAGAGAGAATTTTTATTATATATATGCGCATGTGACATTTTTAATATAAAGAATATATGCAATACACACACACACAATACATATTTTAATATAAAAAAATAATTGATGTATAACGCGATTTTTCATAGTTAAAAATTTTTAGCAATTAAAGAGAGATTTTTTTAAATTTTCTATTGTATAAAACAGAAAAAGGATATCAATATTTCGCGACATTTCTTTTAATTTAAAGACTTATGATCGGCGAATAAGGCCGTGCGTTCCATTTAAAATACTTTATATAACCGAGAGTTGCTTCAAGTGTAAAATATACAAAAAAATAATATCATTTATAATATATAATTTCTGATAAAAAAATAAATAAAAATATTACTAAGAATTCTATTTATAATTGCTTGGAGACATGATTAGCAGCCTTTTTTTCTTTTAAAGACTTATGATCAGCGAATAAGGCCATGCGTTTCATTTAAAATACTTTATATAGCCGAGAGTTGCTTTAAGTATAAAATATACAAAAAAATATAGTTTCTTTTATAATATATATAATATATATAATTTCTGGTAAAAAAAGAAATAAAAAATGTTAGTAAGAATGCCGTCTATAATTGCTTGGAGACATGATTAAGCAGCCTTTTTTGATAGGGAATTAAAAGGCGACACGTGGAGTCGCATTGTTGAATTGAATAAGGAATAAGGATAGCTCGTGGCACGAGCGACGATCGCTCTCATTAAGAATGCCTCATGGCCGTTGGGATGACATTAATATCAATGTATCGTACGCGAGAGAGGAAAAGAGAGCGAGGGAGGAGATGCTGAGATGCCTGTGGCGGCGTTTCGCTCTTTCACGCGAAGCGAGACCTCGAATTAGGGAAGCCACCGTCGCGGCTCGTGTCCGAAATAGCCCGAAGCAAGCCGAGAATTTTTGTAGGCCGCGGCTGTTTCCTCCTGAAGCTCACATTAATCACCCTTTTCCAGCCTGTCATACTAGTTCCTCTAGTCATTCATAATTTAAGTCTTGGAGGCGATAGTACAAATACTCTATGCATCCGTATTTATTTGCAAGATAAACTTACTTCTCCTTTTCTTCCGCTTTTGCTCGGAAAATATTATCTGAAATCATATTTTTTATAGTAATAATTTTATACGTTTTTGAGTAATAATTTTATACACATATAAAATAATGTAAAAAGGTTCATTTAACTAACAAGTATTTATTAATCTAAAAATATATAATTCAATTTCAAATTTACAAGATTTTGCTCAAATTTATAAATATACAATTTAAAATTTCACATAGAAAATTCAAGGTTTATCTAATTTAATTCAACAATTATTTATTAAGATTAAGATTTATATACATGATATAAATTTTAAAAATAGCAAGATTTATATCTAATACTTTTTTATAATTTTCATAATTTATATGACTTGCTAAATAGTCTGCCATTCAAATAATTGTGTAAATTTTTCGTTTTTCACATTCGGAATAAATTCAATTCTTGCTCCTGATTTCCTTTAGTCGTCGAATTAATCGATGAACCAACCGAGCCGACTTTTTCCATCGAGTCTGGAGAAAGAACAGAGCGTTCTCGAGGACGCGCGAAAGAACACCATAAAAGCGACTCCGATATAAGAGAGGCATAAAAGATTCATTTTGCTGGAGAGGTGACCCCGCCGACCCAGCATCCGCTCTCCGTAGGCGGCACTCTCGGATCTTTTCTCCTTGCACTCTCTCTCTTTCATTCTCTGATTCTCTTCGTTTTCTGTCTTTGTCCAGAAACGTTTTAATTTGCGAGAAAAATGTTCAAATATTAGAATAGTCTTTTATATGGACAAAAACTTCTTCCAAATATATTGATTATGTTTAAATAAGCGATAACAATAATCAATTATTTATATAGAAATTTTTTAATTATGTTTTTACTATTCATCCAATAAATATATATATATTGCACTGTTTTTTTTTTTTTATAAAATTTGTCTGTTGAATTTTATTTAATTAATCCGTTCTATTTAAATTTTCTAAATAAAAATATAATAATAAAAATTCATAATAAAAATATTACATTTATTTACACTTTGATAAGAGACAACAACATTTCAAGATTTTCGAATATCGACATAATATGTTTTTTTTTAGAAAGGAAAAATTGATAATATCGAATAAATCAGAAAATTGTCTTTAAATTGTCTTTTAATTACGACTTTATCTTTAGGCGAGATATTTTCTCTATCTTTTCCGTCATCCTGTACCCTCGAGGTGAGCACGTGTAAAACAAGAAATGGACGGAGGTAGTAATCTCGTTGAGACGATCAAGCAGTTGGTGATTAAGTATAACTCGCGCTAAATTGCCGAGAGTTAGGAGACGAAGTGTTGTTTTTTCGCTTTAAAGAAACGTATATATATTTTTTAATCATTTTTTAATCATCTCATCCTGGTTTCTGTTTTAATAGGAATTGAGAATTGTTTTTTATCGCATAATCAATTTGTTTTATATAAGTCAATTATTTTTTAATGTATAATTACATTTTCTCTCATTAGAGAATTATTATTGTAATTACAGTGAGTGGTGAATTTTTATTTGCGCGACCGTTTATGTAAACTTAACGCTATGATTATTATGCAACCTTTATTCGAAAATTTTAAAAATTATTTAAACTGAAGATTATTATATAGCTTCTAATTTTCTTTTTGTTAACTCTCTTATGATTATATAATAAAATTAATGTATGTATATATATATATATATATATATATATTATAATTAAAATTATAAAAACGGAAATGATTTGTTAAATAGGCAATTGTAATACAATTGTTTCAAAATGATTTCGATAGAAATACAACGGAAATATCATATCATAGGCGGTCATTCTTTATTTCTTATTACTTTATTTGTCATTCGAAAGGATATATTAATAATACATCGAAGATATTTCCGGGGGTCTAATCACTTCTTATAAAATCAATTTCCTTCAGCTTTTCTGTATTGGAGCGGAAACCGGATGCGTTTAATTTGTGAGTAATGTGAAATCGACGAGACGATCTAGAGATTTTTTATCTAACATTTACATTTAAAGATTATAATATAATTATTGCATTCCTGATTAATTCTCTCTCTCTCTCTCTTGAATAATCATTTGCATAAACTTATGATTATTATCGCTTGAAAACTTGGAACATTAATATAATTATTTGTGAAACTTTCAAAAATTTATTTAGAAATATATAGCTTCAGAAATATATTAAATCGTAACTTTCTAAAATGTCATAAATAATTTGATATTTGGAGAAAACGAAAATATCATTAGAAAGCTTAAATCTTCATGGAATCTATATGAAAGTAAGCAAGAATGATTGATAGAACATGCATAGCGTTCTAAAATTAGCATATATTCTTGAGCTTCATTAATATTTAATACGTTTATATAAACGCTTGCGTTTACGTAAACGTAATATTTTAAAATTATCCAATGTTTGATATTTTCGATAATTCGATTTTCATATGTGATGAGGAGAATTATCAAGCAATTTATTAATGTAATTAATATCCAAGCTGAACAAGCAGAGCTAATAATCTTGCAGAGGGTGATAAAATCTATAATTATTATGAAATACATGATGAAAAATAATGAATATCAGTCATCGAAATATTCTTTTTGAAAGGTCACTTTGTAAAATCTGTATCTTACAAACAGTTAAAAAAAATTACTTTGCATCGCTGGAGAAATCAGCATTTTTGAAGTCATTTGTTAATTTCGCCAGAGAAACGAGTCCGCCTTATTCGCACGTGTATATGTTAAATATACTCTCACATGACTGCTCACACATATCGGATAGGTATCGTCTCATGATACCATGTAAATCTGGTTGGCTAACCGATTGGTCGGTCGCCGTGGCATCGAATATCGCCTTCACGACATGTAGCTTAGCTATCGAATCGTATTTCTGTTGTCGCAGAAATGTCACGCAAATCATGCGCAACCTGACACGTGCGCGTCTCCGACTCCGACGAGAAAATGTCATTCCTGAATCATCGGTTTCAGAAAAAGAAAGAAATATTGTCGGTTATATTTAGGTAATATGCATTTCATTCTTATACACTGTTTTATAACATGTATAAAACAAAAAATTAAATTATTAGCTTTTAATTTATTTGACAATTTTATTTTATTTTATAATTTTATTTTAAAATTTAGCGACTTGTATTAAATCTAAATGCTTAACTTACGATTCTATTCGCATCGGTACTTGAGTATCGAAAACGTTTCGTGTAAATCCGCGCAATTAAGTGCAATATTATCGAAGTTATTTTTAATTAATTAGAATCTGCGCGTAAATACATGTTTATCTAGCATTCTTTCTATAAGAACGATAAGCCCGTATTAAAGCGTATCCCGTTAGCATTGCAGTTGTATCATTTAAGATTACATTAAGATTACGATTACACGTGTAATAACGGAATGTCGAAAATAACCAGCATTTCGAAGCAGAATTTCTGAAGGAACTTAGACGTCATCGTCTCATTGATGTTTTCGTATTTATTTTTGGACATAATAATATTGACACGTACTAAAATCGCCGCGAGATTTTAGAACGATTTCTCAAGGTTTTTGTAGCATTTTATATTTTTTAGTTAGCTTTCTACCTTGAGAATTTTTTTAGAAGAAAATTGATTTGTATGATTTATTTGCATCGATTATAAAATATAATAAACATTTATTAAAATGCGTTTGAGATTTATGAAAATAGAATTTGATAATTTTTGATCAAATTAAGTAACATTAATTCAAAAATAATCAAAAAATTATATTGATATTATAATTTTAGAAACAGATATTTAAAGATATTTACAGATATTTAAAATTAAAAAGGAAAAGAGATAAAGATATATAGAAATAATTATTGAATACATTATTAAAATTTTTCCATATATTAGTTTAAATTAGCATTTTTCTCATTATTTTTCAATCAGATTTAATAATAGCAATAGTGCGTGTTTATATAATATAATAATATTTAATTGTTTTTAATTGAGATGCAAAAAAATTTATTACATGCTATTTCGAAAGAATTTCTTGCATCATCGAGTTTATTATACCCTAAAGATCACCGATATTAAATGCAGAATGACAATAAAAGACATAAGTCGGATGAAAAAAATTGACTTGTGTCCTTGCGAACGAAGGAATCATTTAGCGGCGCATCTATCTCGCACTTTGTAAGGACTAACGATCCTGCAGACGTTTTGCATAGTAAATCAGCATCTGATGTACTGGCATAACTCGTTTCGTATAAACTTTTCCTACGATCATGTTAATCGATCTTCATCATCTTCGTTTCCACAAGGTCTATGAAATTGACACACAACAATTCAACAATTGAAATGCAAATTTTTATAAGATATGGCATTCGATTATTCGCAATTTGTTCACATTTGTCTAAAAAAAAATGTATTGTTTTTTGTTCACCTTGGAAAAAATTAAAAACAAAAGAAAAGAATTGAATTAGTTTTATATTTAATATTTATTATTTATTATGATTTATTATGTTTTATTATTTATTACGATTATTTATATTATTTATATAATTATTTATACATTAATATATTATTATTATTTTATTATTATTTAATTATATATTATTTAATTTATATATTATATTATTTATTATTTAATTATATATTATATATTTATTTTTATTATTTATATATTTAAAATAAATGTGAACAAATGATTGATAATATTTTGATAAAAATAAAGAAATAATTTTTCGTTTATTTTGACAGTGTCAACCTAACACCGTTATTCAACGGTAAACAGATATTAGACGATGCTTGCGAATCACGTCGATAAGTTTCTATGTCTCGGGTGTCTCGTTGCATATGCACTTCGACTGCGACAGCGAGTTCCTGACGTAACCGGGCGCGATCGCGCGGTCGTTTACATCGCGAACGGTTTACAGGATCTCATTTCTCACTGGTTTTCCCCTCGTCTTTTTCCTGCACCTTCTTTGCTGCAAATTTTTATCGACGCACCTCGAGACTCGCAGGTTGATAATCCGCCTCGAGTGGCGCCGTCGCTGATTAACGACACCCACGCACTTTCCTCGCATTCGTCTCTTTGTTCTCGTCCCTCTTCTTCTGCCATTCGGTAAATATGTACAAACTGTTTGGCAAATGATGATACAACCGTTACTCCGACGCGTTTGTTATTCACAATTAAAGAAACAAGCCTCATTGAATGTAACTATCCGAGTGCAATCGATAATTTCTTTTTTTTTCTTATTGTGCCTTGTCTGATATTCGGATAGAAAATCGCGATATGAAGGAACAGGATGAATATAGTTCTAAATGTATTAAATAATTTATTAATTTACACGTATTAAATAATTTAAATAATAATTTTAAATTAAAAGATACAAATTAAAAGTATTAAAAGATATAAATTTACACATACAAATATAATGAAATTTCCAAGATTTTATGTATTTTTATATATTTTTATATTATAGATTATATATTTTTGATTTTCCTGAAATATATACGTGTAAAATATGTAAAATAATTACAATATAAATATAATGTTTATTATTTTTGTATTGAAAATTTGTTGCTTTATTATTATTATGTTATATTTTTATAGACAGACATATTTCGCACCTCAGACATCAGATATACCATATCTGCCAGGTTGATTCGTAAATAAATTTCGATTCGCTGATCTATCGCTATAATTTAGTTTGCAGATAAAAAGTAGAGAAAAAGTGCCTTCCATCATCGATATAATCCGTTTAATTTCTAGTCGTCGCGTGACGTCCGCAGAGGTGGGTGTAGAACATGGGGGTCTCGTGATTAAAAGCGGTCCGATGTATCTCGTCTCGTCTATTCATATTGTAATTCGTCGCGCGACTAAAAAAATATCGTTTTTTTCTCTGTCTCAGGTGAGTGCACCTTTAATTTCCATCTGAATCGTTGGTAGACTGGATCTCCGCCGTTTTTTGCCGGAGAGTCCTTTGTGTCGCGACGAATCCTGTCGTCTGGGTTTGTACAAATGCGTATTTTTTTTTCTTTCGCGATCGACCGAGTCGCCGATTCGCGTCGATTTTTCGCGTCGGCGCGAATGACTCTCCAAAGGACCTCTTTCAAGCCGGATAAGCGTGAACGACTTTTTCCCTTTTGAAAAATGAAACAAAATTATAGAAAAAAAGAGAATTTATATATTTCCTCGTTGCAAGATTTGCAGGAGGCGTGAAAAGTTTCGTTCTATGCGATAATAAAGATCGGAGCTGAACGTTATGTTACAAAATTGACACCTGATATTCGTATTAATTTTTTAGCTTGGGTATATAATTTTTATTAGGGAAGCGTGTGATTCAATTGTGTCGTATTTGTATGCGAAAGTCGACGGACTTATCGCTCGCCAAGTTGTCTGGTCATCATAACGGTGCAGCTATCCGTAGTACTGTCATGTACGCACAATGTAACGACACGCAAGGCAAGACCCGGGCATTCCACTTTCGCAAAGTCGCGATGAGTCATCGTGAAGACGATGCGTACGTTACGCATGCATCCGCACCCTTTCGCGAGTACGCTCGATGATACATCTCTCGTGCCAACGCGAATTGCTCAAATATTCTTTCCTACCTGTACAGAATCAAATTGATTTCCTAATTATCCTCATAATTTTGAGTGCAAATTCACGCGTAATTAAAAGATAATTCCGAGTTTAAAAAGGCTACAAAATAATGTTTTAATTATGTGTCTCATTTTTTCCAATCACGTTACATATGTGATATCGTAAAAAAAAGATACACAAAATAGATGAGTGATGTAAATTGCGTTGTATTTATACGCGAAGGTCAATGGACTATCGCTCGCCAAGTTGTCTGATCTCTCTCTGTTTTTCTCTCTCTCTCTCTTTCTCATCAAAGCGATATATGTAACATAAATATAAATATTCACAAAGAGCAGCAATGAACCTTGCTTGGCAGTATCGATCGAGTACGCATCGTCGATAGACACGCACAGGTACGCAATAGCCTCGAGCTTACTTTGGAGGTGAGAGGTTGGGGGAAGGAGATTCTAGACTTCCCTCTCTCTCTCTGTCTCGCTTTTACAGGGCTTAACCGTGCTCGCGAGGCTGGAATTCCTTCGTGACTCATCGGCATTCGCCGCCCGAGGTTGTCCTGGACCCCGACTAACTGGGAACCCGCGTACCCCGCGTGTCGTGTTGTCTCGTTCACTGTGTTTCCATGCACGAGAGGCGTGAGTCATCGCGGCCGAATTTCTGCCCCTTCGATATTATCGCCCTCAGCGAAAGTTTCTTTTGAATTGCGATATATCGAGATCGATGACGAGAGCAATTGCTTTCTTGCACGCGACGTCAAAGGCGGTCTTCGTGTCTTATCGTCTTTTAATCTCTTTGACGGATATTACATGCTTGGTGATTACCGTTTTTTTTAATATGTACTTTGCAGAATTTCTCCGAAGAGTTATTAATCCAGTTATTATTAAATAATAACATAAAAAGATAATTATTATCTGGAATAATAACTGGAATAATAACTCTTCAGAAAAATAGTTAATAATTATCTATTTTATATTGAAAGAATATTATTCAGGATGTTTGCAGAATGTATTTTTAGAATATTTCAGGATATTTTCAAAATGTATATGTATTTTTTTACGTAGAATACTTTTTAGAACACTTTTAAGACAAATAATTTTTAAAATATTTTTTAACAGAGCTATAGTAGACTTATCCAAAACAAAAGGTGATAAATAAATTTTCGTCTTCCAAAAATATCTCCAAAATTTTTTTCAAATCTTTTCTAATATTAATTTTTACACAGAATTTCCAAGATATTTTTGAAATACGTGCATACATTTTAAAAATCTGTAAAATAACTTCTGGAAAATGCGTACATTTTTTCTTTAATTGCAAGTATGATTAGCAAGTGCGTTCCCTTTTCCTCGACAAACTAACGAGCGGGGTGATTGACCTTTTTCCCGAGTTCGAAGCAGAAGGATGTCAAATGACCGCACGCATTGCGTGTTCTTGATAACGTACAATACGATATAGGCGCGCGCTTCTCTCGGTATCGTAAATGGCGACCTTGAACTTCCTGCTCGAATGATTCACGAGTCTTTCATTCATCCTCTCGTTCATTCAAGTCTGCTCCGATCGTCCCGAACAGTTTAGCGCGAGATGTGCATTAAAATACGTAGCTTGTTTGTTTGATTTTCAACGGATGCCAGTCTTTAATGTAATGATTTCGCGACGAGATTCTCTTGCGAAAGAGATTTATCTTGCACGAGTTCAAAGAATTTAAAAAAAGATTTGTTTTCAGACTTTCTGAAAAATTTTCACGAAGAAATCGCAAAGAATTTGAGGAAAATTGGTTGATAATTAAAGTTATCGAATTATCTCTCTGGATTTTATTATGCATCTGAGGACCAGCATAAATCGATTTTTTCATAATTATAATAGATTATTTTTATTTCTAATTTTAACAGTGATCTTTTGCAGTCTTTCAAATTAAATTTATTTAAAAGATTTAATTAAAAGATCAAATTATACGATTCATTGTAGGAACAATTTGCACATTTTAATTGCACAATTAATGCTCCGATTGATTCGAGATTACCTCGCTATTTTTAGATATTAATAAATTTTCAAAATGAGAGATTCGTATCATATTTATATTTTTAAAGAAATCTTTATGATTCATATAATGTATACAGACGCATAAAGATTTTGACTGTGATTTCTGCGAGTCATCGATAAATATATAATTAACAGATGATTTCGTCGCAGCTATGACATAATGCGTATTTTCAGCATATTTGCATAGTCGCGATTGCGATAAATTTTTCGCATGACAGATAACACGGAAAGAAAAAGAGAGAGGGGGAGAGAAAAAAAAGAGACGCCTATCAAGATGAATCACTCGTCTCTTGTCTTAGAGCTGCCTCTTCAAGTATGCAAAGATATCTCGGAGATATACGCGTCGTGTGACTCACCGACCTGACAACGTACGATCACCTGTACGAACCTGTAAACTGTATGCTAGATATCTATTCATAGCTATTCGTTTGAAAAAAAAACTTGAATACTAGATTATCCGTTTGAAAAAATATTTTAGTAAACGAGAAAGAGAGAACATATTATATTTCACACGAAATCGTGATGATTCAAGCTATATTTCTAGTGAATAGTTCTATTTATGTTTGAAAATATTCTTAATATAAAAACTATTTTTATTTACATCTGATTTAGTATGAAATTACAAACTTATCAATAACAAATAAACAATTTTTTTTCCAAATTAATGCGTGATTATTAATTGAGATATCTCTGATAGTGCAAATTATTCTTGCAGAAAAACTATTTTTATTTACATTTATTTGTTCTGGTTTAGTATAAAAATGATAAGCTTAAAAAATTGCCAATAACAAGTAAACAATATCTTTTTTCTAAATTAATGCGTGATTATTAATTGAGATACCTCTGATGGTGCAAATTATTCTTGCAAATTCAAATATTCGAGATAAATACACGATGTATTATCGCGCGGAAATGCAAGAGTAAGAAGTAATTAAGTTGCTCAATGTGTGACGGGGTAATTAATAAGAAATGTCTAATGAGTCACTCGATCTCTCTCGCCCGCGCCTTGCAACAGATCATCCTTTCCCGCGAAAGAGCCACGATCCCAGTCGTAAATAGCGACACGAATGAAAATATTATTCCCCTTCTCATGCTCGCGGGTCTGCCTTATCATCGCCTCGCAGAAAACCACGTACACAAGCACCCTCCGATAAGGAACCGTGATTCATAGCGAGCCTCGAGATAGAGTTACGCGTGTGACCGGTTATTATGAGACTCGTTATGTATCATTACGTTGTGTTGCTTGCATTATACACGCATAACTTGAGATATCGATTAAAATAACGTGTTCGGAAACAACAGAGAAATAATAGAGATTATTACGACGTGTTATTCATACGTTACGCGAATGATCATTGAATCATTATTTTCGATCGATGCATCGAGCTCGTCGAGCGCTCAAGTTCAGTTGCGAATCGACCGATCGATCGATTGAAGTGCATCTCGATTTAGACGCAACACGTCCAGGAGCAACGAGTGCAACGGCGAGGAAACTGATGCGCTTTTAAGCCTGCATAGACGATTAAATTATATTTCTGCAAGAGATCCCGCAAATATGTCCGAAGCGAATTCACACGTCGATATGTACTCGCTCATTCTTCTTGTTCAAGTGCATTTTTACGAAAACTGCAAATAATAAACGCAAGTAAATAAACGCAAAACTATTAATAATTTTTATATAAAAAATTATATACAAATTTTAATATTATTTATTAATTTTAATATTATAATATAAAAATTATCATTATCATATAAAAATTCATCATTATTAAAAATTATCAATACAGTTATTTTGCAGTCATTTATATAGTTATATTTTATATAATTCCATATAATTTTATATAAATATATTAGAAAGAGTAAATTTATTAATTATTTAATTATTTATTAATTGAAATATAACTTTTATATTTTATTTGATATTTTAATTGAAATATAACTTTTATATTTTATTCATTTCATTTTTATTCCATTGATTTTTCATTATATGCGTTTATTTTAATTATTACTTGCAGTTATTTATTACATACGCCGTTTATTTCTTCCTATATTATTTATATTATAATCGTAGCAAAAAGCAGTATTGCAGTATTCATTTATAAAAGAAAAAAAATATGTTCTCACGAGTGCGATGTAAGAGAAGGGGATAGGGGGAATCCATGTCAGCTGATGCGATGCATCGGAGATAATTATCTGAGAATGAAAATTCTTGGGGCGGTAAATGCCTGGGGCGGTATCGGAAAAAAGAAAAACAGGTATATTTTCTAGAGAATTCCCCAGAGTTATGCCCGGCATCCTAATAGAGCAAGTTTACCTGTCTCCTTGCGCGATCTTTGGATTAGTGGCAGAGAGGTTCGATGTACCAGATGCTATGCGAACTATTCGATCTAATCGATCCGAGGAGGTTGTATACCTGGTATATCTCTCTCTATCTTTCTCATGAGTTTTTTAATCTTCGCCTCTTTTCGCTCGTGCGGATAATTATGCCATTTTTTGGCTCCATATGCAAAATTAATTTAATCAGTTGTTTCTCGCAATTTTTATAATTATTTCTATTATTATATCGATATGTGATAACGAGTAACGAATTTATTTATTTATTTAAATAAATAAAAATAAAAAAGCTTGCATATTTATAATAAATTATATTTAATATATAAATTTATAAATATATATAAATTATATTTATATATATTTATATATATTTCAGTCTGTCAATTTTTTCGAGTTGAAGAGAGACGTTGATTGTGCACAAATATTTATTTATCGATATTAATACGCGCGAGAGATTTAAAGTGGAACAATAAATCAATATTTCCGGAAGTGACGAATGTTTAAATTCATCATCTAGATGAGTCAATTTTATTTTTGAGAGGCTCAATTTCATTTTCGCCCGCTTACATATTACGTGGCACTGAAATTTCTTCGTTAGATCTTGATCGAAATGCGAAATTGCTTTTTCGTAGCAACGTTATAAATAACATTGGGTAATTAACGGCGATTTAGTTACGACTTCTTTTGTGTTTCAATAAGAATTATGACATCCTTGACTTTTGAAAGTGAGTTAAAATCCGTCGCGATGGTCGACATGACAAATATAACATTTGTTAATCGTTCTTCTCAAGTTCAGGGTTTTGATCTTTTGAATTGCCAATAGACGTTGCGAAGCTAAAACTTTCATTAATCAACATATTTGTTAGTCGTCCTTCTCTTAAGTTCAGGGTTTTAACTTTTTGAATTGTCAATGATGTCGCAAATAAGCTTTTTCTCTCTCTTTCTCTCTCCTCTCTCTCTCTCTCTCTCTCTCTCTCTCTCTCTCTCTCTCTCTCTCTCTCTCTCTCTCTCTCTCTCTCTCTCTCTCTCTCTCTCTCTCTCTCTCTCTCTCTCTTATACACACGACATTCATACACACAGTACAGTTTTTATAAATATTTATATAAATAATAAGAAAAAATAAAACGAATTTTTAATGTTAATTTTCATTATATTATTTTATTATAATACGATTTATATAACAAAATTTATATCTCATTAAATTTCATATTGTAATATTTTTTTTACTTTATTGAATTAATTATTGATATAAAAGTAATATAAATAAAAGATAAAATATTAATATATATATTCTATATATATATTCTTTGTGTTTGAAAAACATTTAATATATTATATTTTAAATATCTCGGAAATAATATATATTTCTCTTTATCAAATTTAAAATACGAAAATCTCTTATTGTCAATTAAAAAAAGTCATAAATAATTAGCAGATTTTTTTTATTTTAAACATTTTAGATGGGCAACATTTTTTAAAGATAAGAAACATTTTAAAATATTAAAAAAATATATTTTTATGAGAAATTTCTGATTCTATGATTAAACACGAGGATGGTCGAAGTAGAAGTTGCATCAGCGATGATGCATCTCATTTAACGATGCTTTTGTCTGTCCAATTCAACGGCATACGGTAGTATGATCATTCTCTTACATCATCGATTGAATGAATGGACCCCAATGGCTGTTCGCGACCGCGCTAACTTTGGTTAATAAGAGGAAACGAACACGGATTGTGCACTGATTTTGGCTTTATTTAGCGTGCGTTGATTACGTGTCGCTATCGACTCGACATGGATTGTGTCGATTACGTCGACAACATAAATGAGCAAAGAAATAACATGTTAATCGGTCTGCGATTCCAAGAATCCGGGAATAAAACATGATTAACGAGGCGCCGCTCGTGTTTATGGCAATGCCATATCAGGAATCGTACGGAAATCGCATTTGAATTCTCGATATACTTGTATGAAATTGTAAAAGACGATGTGCGTGTCAAAAAAAAATATATATAACAATAGAATAGTGAATTAATAAAGATATGGAAAATTAATTAAGAAAATAAAAATCATATTATAATTATAAATATAAAAATAATAAGCATACAAAATTAAAGAAACTGTATCTGAATTTTTTTATGAAAAATTATATAAAAGACGTAAATTACTAGCGAAAAAATCGAGTCAAAAAAAATTTTTTAGAATAATTTTTCATGAATTTAAATTCTCTCTCTCTCTCTCTCTCTCTCTCTCTCTCGTTAATATAATATATAAATATCTTTTAATACCCCACTTTCGGAGGCTTTTTGTCGGACTGAATCCGAGAGGCGTTCGGGAAATTTCTTCGACGAAGTAACCGCACATTTGCCCGTATTTACACACTGAATATCTTTACCGAGAACATTATTCTCCTCCTCTCTTCCACACTTTAGCTATACATGCGGTGAATCACGCACGTACGATTCTCAGAAGAAGTTGCCTATTACGTGTACCGCTATTACGACAGCCCCTCCATTCAGAATGGCAGATTCAGGCAAATTTACAGTCCATCAAAATGCAAATATAATTGAAAGATTAGCTGCAATAGTAGTACGGTCGCGATTACGTCATCATCGAAAGAATAAATCTAGTCATTCGAATAGCTTTAGGTAATTAATAAGAATAAAGAAAATTGGAAAATCAATTTTATAATTAATGCTAAACTTGATAATTAAATAAATTTAAATAAGGGAAAATTAGATAAATTTATCATACTTATATAACTGTTATATTACTGTTTGTAATCTTCTAATAATTTTGTAACTTTTAATTTTCTTTATTCACCTTAGTGAAGTAAATCGAAGAAGTAAAGAATGCCAGGTATTTCTCCCTCGAGTCCGGCACTATCTTTTTACCTCAAGTGACACCTGGCCCTCCTACCGCGATTATCTCTTCCTCCTCCTCCTCCTCCACCTCCTACAGACCAGCTGATCTCCGACCGCCATTATCGTCGCAACGACAGCGAGTCTTCCTCGTCATCGTAAGGTCGTCATCGTTAGTAGACGCATCAACTCGGTTGACAACGGACGTGTATGAATCATCGGTTCGATAATACGATATCCAGAAATCGCGCCTATAAATCGACAGTATACTCGCGAATCCCGAGCAGTGAACAGCAATTTTTTTGAGTGTGTTCGCCTCTAAATATTGCGATTGTACAGACATGGTTTTTTTCTCTCTATTTATTTTTCACTAGTCATGAACACTAACTTCAATATATTAATTTAAAGCTTGAAAATAATTTAGTTTAACGAAATAAAAAATAACAATTAATACACAATAACGAAATAGTTATAAAATAATAACGAGTAGTTATAAAATATTACATAAATACATAAATATTACAATAATACATTTGCTTGGAAGGAAACACCTGAAAGAAAATATAATAGTTAAGATATCTTCAGCTTGTAATTCAACAATTAAATTACATTATTAATTATCATTATCTGCAGCTAGTGCAATCGTGTCGTTTAATTAAACAGTGCCAAGTTCGCGATTGACAGTTGTTTGAAATCGCGACCTCGCGTAAAAATCCTCATTGACGAGTAAAAGGAGAAACAAGAAGGTATTCTCGAGATGAAAACGCATCTTCGACGCGTGCACACGCATCCTTATGTATGCGAGACTTGTCGTCGTTTATGGCACCATCGACTACGTGACTTCCTCGCGGAAACAAAACAGACATTTTATTTTTTTTCCATCTAATTATACGACACTCGTTCTTTAAAAATTTATTACGGTTATCGCTGAAAATTTTGCTTAATTTAAAATTAATTTCAAATAATTATTACATATATTATTTGCTATTATTGTGATTATAAATTGAATAGAGTTTCGCTGATACATCTATCGAAAATGCACGTCGATCGAGAATCGTTCGTGACAATTATATAGACTAGTTTCCTCAAAGCACTTGATAAAGCACGTTTGCTACTCGCATCGCGAGAATTCCTTGTTCGCGCATAAACAAGTCATCGTATTTAAACAGCTGTTTCGCGACGAATTATTACTATGCGAAAAATATGGAACTAAATATTGAACTTGTTCATAACGATAGTTTCGCGAATATTATTTTTAAATTTTCAAGTTCGAAAATCGCTTCATTTCCGAAGGAATTAATTCTCTATAAAATATTTTATTCATGTCTTTTTAATAAGGAGGTGGTTTTTTTTTCGTTCAAAAATTTATAAATTATTTTTGTTCTTCGAATTTTTTCTCACAAGATTAATCATTCGTTACATATTTGATTTCGAAACACCGGAACTCGATAACGACCTTATCTACGATTATGCGCGATCTTTTCCCGCATGTCAATAAAACGTTGCCGACATCAACTTAGGAATTTAATCGAGCAGATTCCCGCGATCTTGAGCCTCGTCCAATAGACATTCCGAGAAATTACGGGGGGATCGAATATCGGGTTATATCGATAACACGATTTATATAGAACGCTTTATCATCACTCGCTTCATGTCAATAAATTACAGCATGTTAAGATATCCTTTCGTGAAGAATCATTCTGTGTGTTGATCTTGCGTGTCGTGGGAAACTTGTCTCGACACATTTTCTTACGTCAACACCGATATTTATAAATCACGCTAAAACAAGCTGTCGATTAATTAAGTATCAGGCAAAGTTAAAAACAGAGAATCGAGGCAATTATTTAATTTATTTCACTTTTTTCGTATTTATCTTATTTATAACTGATGAGAAAAGTATTGAAGTTAGAGTTTCGATTGAATAGACAAGAGGTACTAGATTCTTCGAGTATTTATATCAACAAATTCTTTCGTTCAGACTTCACGAGAGTAAACGTCAACAAACGTGAGCTGTGAGTGTGAAAGTGCGTCATAAATTGCTCCGAGTATTTAAATTCCCCTGAAGATCTCGGTTCATGAATGAGCGTCGATAGAGGATTAAACATGCTGCACAAGCATGGAAGCAAGTCGCACGGCGCCGTGTACAAGGGCAGAGGTGCTTTCTTGAAATCAGTAAGTTGTCAAAATCACACGTACCTCATATTTTCGCTACTTAATACTTTTTTCAAATTTTTTTTGAAAAAGAAAGTTGTATCCAACTAAATACATTTTTTCCAACTAATACATTTTTTATCATTCCTTTTTACTTAATCTGTTCGAATTTTTTTCCCGTATCAAACGTCTTTGGTGCAGATCGTCGATCTAATCGCGACGTCATATCTGTACGTCACGAGGGAAACATTATGTGACATCATCGTGTTAAAACGACGAACGATGTCATAAAGCATCGACCTCTCTACGTTACTGCGTCTTTGAGGGGGAGTTTGACCCCCCCATTGACGGACGACACGTGCGGAAGCACGTGTACTCGCGTGCGGGTCAGATCCTCCTCATTGATGACTAGTTGTGCGATGATTGTCGGTGGTCGAACTCGCGACTCGAGTCTAAAATCTAGAACTTGTCGATACTCGCCTTTTTCAGCCTCATTTTGCTCCGTTTTGCTGCATCTGAAATTAGACGGATGCGTATTTAAGCTTTAGAAAAGGAAGAGTATAATTGATAAGGTTTTTTTTATTCAAGAACGTGTGTCATAATTTTATAAATCGCCGATAAAAATAAAAGTGATTTTTTTACAAATCTTATAAATAATATATTACGTCATTTTTACAACTTGTATGTTAGGAATGAATGCTGGAAGTTCTTCAATGATTATTAAACGGAGATGATTTAACATAGATATATATTCTTATCGTGTTTTGATTGATGAAATATCTGTTATGATGAATGCAATGATATGCAAGATATTCCTCGAGAGCTTTGAAGAACTGGAGGAAACTATTCGTTACACTCTATGCTTATAAAAGCTAATAATAATGAGTACCATTCTTTTTTTTACATTGAATTAAAATTAGATGCAGCAAAATATTTTTTCTTCTTTGTTTTTATGACAAATATCTATAAGAAAATATTACATATTACATGATTTATATTATTTTATATTAGTAATCACAGATTAAAATCACAAGTTAGATAAGAAAAGATTCAAAATCTTTATTATTTATAAAATAAAAGTTATAAAAAAATCCTAATTTATCAATAATATTTTTAATTTACACTATGATTTGTTAAGAATTAAAAAGTAAAATAATTTTGGAAAATGTTCATTTTAGTTTCCATTTCTGTTTTTCTCGGAACAATTTACGAGCTTTTCACAAATATTCATCTTTGCGTATCGATTTTTCTAATAAGTTAATCACTTGATAAATAATGATAATTTCCGAAATATTGCATAATATTTTATCTTTTTTGCTTGAAAGAAAAATCAATCTTCTAAAAAATCAATTTTAAAACTTATATTTTCCTGAATTTTTATCTATTTATTTTATTCATAATAATTAAATTATTTTATCTTAGATTCATTGTAAGATAATTTTTATTTATCGATGATATTCTCATTTATATCGTTTATGCATTCTTATTGTTTTTTAACTATTGCATGAGCGCCGATAATATTGGTGATAATATCACATTTCGCAGACAGCCTTATCAGATATGATTAAGTTAGGCTTGCGAGTGTATTTTATGACGCAGAAATATATGGCACAGGTGTGTATGATAATTATTTTTAACGACACGCACGTTCTATTTTTTTTTTTTGTTAAAATTTCATTATCAATAACGATGAATTTACTTGAGAAATTTTACGCTCTTTATTTTTCGCAAACGATTATTTCACTGATATATCAGCGAAATATCAAATAATTTAAATATCAAATAATTATTCCACTGTCTGACTCATCGGGCTACTCGAAAGGATTTTTTGTTCACTTGTTTCAGTCTCAAATCATTTGTCGATCAGTCGTCAAATCTTCATGTCTAATCGCATTTCTTCGAACATTGAGAGAGACAGATATTTATTCTTAGTAAAAGATATGAAGAAGGTGACACAAGATTTTTGCAAGAGATTTATTAATTTTTAAATATCGTAAATATATCTGAGATTTTATAAGATTTTGTAAGAAAAAGATAAGAGAATAATCAGAAAACATTTAAATATGGATGTTAATTGAATTTGAATTTTAGAGATGATCGAATCAATTTGAGATAAATTTTTATAAAGCATTTTACTATTTATGCATTTTACTTATTTGATTTTTGCTGAATTTTTGTCTATTCTTTATTTTTAAATGCGATTGTGATAAGAGAAAATTGTTTAATTTTATATCTGTAGTCTTTATATCTTTAAAATAAGCAGCGAATAAAATTAAATACACCAGATTATTTTTTTATTTGTTTAAAAATTTAAAAAAATTTAAAAACTCGAAACTCGTTTGTAAAAGACGACGAAACGAAATTTTTATCATGCTATAATCGTACCAGCTGGCCTCCTTTATAACCGGTAGTACGTGTTCATGGAAACACGTTTCTTCTTGCGTGTCGATGTTCAGCACAAGGCACCTTTGTCTAACAATAAGACATTACAAGTGTAATATATCGCATGTCGAGGAATTTTACGAACAACACCAAATAATAAATAATTTTATTTCAACGACAATTGCATTTTTGAAAAGATTCAGATTAAAGATTCAGAATAAAAATCCAACACGATATTTACGAAAACGAGGATTTTTGCTTTTTCACTTGAGAATTTCCAAAAAACTTCATCGATCGTAATTTCCTACAGAGTTATAAGAATGCGCGAAAGAAGTGGATACACGCAAAAGGTTAATTCAATATATGGACAGCAACGAATATTACCGGTCTTAAAGCCTGTTTCACACTTGGTTTTATAACCAAATATGATAACCAAGTAAGCAATAAATAATTGACTGCAAAGCGCAAATCGATAATTCACCGGTCGAATCGGTCGACATGTTTTTACGATTTAGATTTATGATCGTTATGCTCGATAATCACTTCGAGTATCTTGCTTCTTTTAAACAAATTGATGCGGCGTCTTTCATCTTATCGTTAGATAATCAGTCTTTTTTAATTTCTTACAAAATAAAATTTTATTAAATTAATTTAAATAAATCAATATCTTTCGTACATATATTTTTGATAAATTATAAAATATTTGTCAATTTTATTATTCTCTTACACATTGAAAAGATTATAGCGATATTTCTTAATAAGATTGATTTTATTGCGATTTATTTTTATTTTTTTTTAGATATGTGAATTATTATTTTTTAGTATTTATTTAAATCATGATTCGCGGAGGGATTAAAAACTAAAGAAGATTATGAACGTGACTTAATATACCATGCACGCAACGATGATAATATCGTCTCCGAATCGCTTTTTCGTGTCTGGCAAGAAGCAAGACATTATAGTTATATTTACCAGTGTACTTTTTTGACAATAGAGGCTATTGAAGAAATCGATTCTCGTAATATTCCGTGCTTTCATGATGTATAATTTCATTGTAGAAAATTTACCGTCTTATCAAAGAGTCTCGCTAAAGAAAAATTAAATTTTGGTGAAAGTTTCAAATAATCTATTAAAAAAACAGTTAACATACGAAGAATTAAATTAAAAAGATTAAAAAGTAAGTGGGAATAAAATTGTTTTAGCAATTTAATAATAAAGAGAAATTTGTATTTAAAATTAAGAGAAACAGAGAGATAGAATGAAGGAGAAATTTTTTTAAAATTTCTTTTCTACTCAAGTAAAATCAAGAGAAAGAGAGAGATAGAAAATTTCTTTTCTACTCAAGTAAAATCCTACATTTAATTAATTAATTTCATTAATTTCTACAATTAATATAATTTCACATGTACGTTATATTCATATAAATATTTGATAAAAACTGATTTTATGTTTTATATAACGCCAATTTTTACAACTTTGGATCTCTCCGAAATTTTTCGCATTGCGGTTTCTCTTATTATTGATGATTGTTCGACAGTTTTTGGCTAATATAATATGAGAGAATTGATCTTGAGCAAGAACGTGAGCAATCCCGCGGTTAAGCGGCGTGTTCTAAATTGTTATTGCCGTCGGGCACAGGAAAAAGCCACTCGCAAACGCTATTTACGGCCACCGTAAATCAAGCGGCGCCGAAGAGCGCGTGGCTGCCGCGACGCAACGTAGCTAAAGGCGTGAAATATATTCAGTGTAGTTCGTTCGATCCATCGAGGCCCTCCTTCGCGTCCGCATATTTATTCAACGAGCCTCAGCATTAGAATCGTGCTTTTGAACTTCGAGGAGGAACTCTCGAGATTCCAGGATCGAAATCGCTAAGCGATTCTAATCTGGTCGATCGGAATTAAAGATGGAATGTCGAGGCGAGGTTGAATTTCATTACAAAACAATTATAATAAATTTATAGAATTGTATTGATTGGAAATATTAAAAATTATATTATTAATAAAATATCGAAGAGATTATATTAAAAATATTGAAAAAAATGTTGATGGAATTTATGTCAAATATATTTAAATAGAATAATATTATTTAATATAAGGCATTATATCTATGTCATTATGATAATGGACCTTCTGTTGCGCGTCGCGAGTACACCCGGTATGTTTCGCCGAAATTCCGCGGCTACGAGTTTCCTCGCGCACCTCGCCGGACCACATTCCGCTCTTTGTGTCTCTCTTTTCCCGCAGATGGAATGCCAGGCTTCTTTCTTCGCGACCGATGCTTTGCGGTCGATACTGATTTATGACGGTCGAGTTAAGCGATTTCCGCGCAAGGATATCCTGACAAAGTGACTCCGGTTGATTATCCGTATCTCCCGAAGAAAGAGAGATGGAAATAAGAAAGTGTATGCGGTTTTTAATGCGTTCGCTGTTGTAATGCATTATCTGGAAAATTTGTGAAAAGGTTGTGACTTATCTGATTTGGCGAAACAGCTGATTGTCAGTTTCATCAGACGTCACGTTACAATATTCGTAAACCGTTTCTTTTTGTCTTGCTTTATTTGTCTATAGAAAATATAATTATTTATATGAAAATCAACTTAATCGAATTTTTAAATTTTTTAGTTACGAATTGGAAATAATAAAATTTCACATTTCTTTAAATCATAAATCAGTCAAAGACTGTCAGCAGATCATGTCTTTTCATTAAAAAACACATAATCAGTATTGTAATTTTATTTTTTCTAAACTTGTTTCCTTATCAGTGTATGCTAAAGAATTATTTATTTTAAACAACGTAGACCTTTTTTTGTCTTTTCTTTTAATTTGTCGAATATAAAGATAAATTTTATCCCATTCTTCAGAATTCTAATAAAAAATGAATGATAATATGAATATGAACGATATTAATTAATGTAACAAATGAGAATATCCATAATTTGTGAAGCTATTCAAGTGTCGCATGTTTCGCATTTATCAATGAAAGGAGACGTGGAAAAGCGACAAGTTGCTTGATAATTCTTCCCCTAAAACTGCGCCCTCGTAAACTTTCTACCACAAGTGGCTCGCTGCAAAGCACTTCAACAGATGCACTGTCAGTCAGAAAGATAGGGAAAGAGATGAGCTTCTTACATAACGTCGCAGCGACGATGATGACAAGAAGCATCGTCTCTTTGCCATCGTCGTTCTGAGAAATGAATATTATCGTTGTTCCACTTGTGCTGTCTGTAATTCTCGTCTTAATCGAGATCGAAAAATCTATTGTTTTAGCAAAATATAAACTTCCTGGAATTTCAACATTAATTAGAATGTTTTTTTTTTCATTTTTCAACGTTATCGTCTTTCATTTTAATTTTCTTCAAATGCACGCGTGAAATTTTATTAATTCCACATATACTTCGAACTCTGAATCTATCGTGTTTTATACACACAAACATATCTAATGAAGAAACTTTAATTTTATTTTATCCATAATTTTTTATCCATTTTATTTTATTTAAAAACATTTATCAATTTAAAATTTTGTCTATTTTATTTTATCTATAATTTTATCTATTTATCTCTTACAGAATCTTTTACTTCCCACTTATAACAAGATTTTATTCTAGCCATCTATTTAACCTTTTTTCAATTAAATTGGCTTTTCGATTTTATTGTTTTCCGTCTATCTACAATCAAAACATTCTATCGTTCACATCCCTTTCCAATATTCCAAAGCTTGTTATGAACGAAAGGTAAGATAGAGGTGAGAAAGCAAATTCGCAAACTCGTACCATTTAAATCTCCAGTTTTGCTCGTGTCACTTTAACTCGCCGGCGCTCACGTGCGCGGCGGCGGCGCGATGTTGCCGCGCGTCACGTGACCGCGGGTCACGTGACCCGTCCGTCGCGTCGCACGGGTGGCAACCGCACGCTGCTTCAGTGCGAGCGCGACCGGCGCGCGCGATGTACGTCGATTGTGGGGTGGTGTCGTTGCTCCTCCCGCCAGCGGTCGTCGCCGGTACGCGACGTACTATCCGTTCGCGCGACTTCGGCTCCCTCACCGATCCGCCATAACAACGACGCGCGGTCCGTTTTGTCCTCGGAGCCTTCTCTCCTCTTCTCCTCGATCGTCGTCGATCTCACGTCGCCACGGACTACGTGCCAGACTACGAGGCGGACGGACGCCGGCGAGCGTCAGCTGGGTGGGCAATTTTTTCTCTCCTCGCTTTTTCGACGCGGGAGGATCAGAGAGGTCCGAGTTCTCTCTGATGCTCCCGAATTTAAATTATGAATGTTTAAGAATGTTTGGGAGGAGAGGGAATGGCCGATCCCGATCAGGGATATCCTGGAATAACCAGGGATAGCCATGCGTTGTATTATCGAAGAGAGATGGATCTTTTTCGTTTCTATTTCGCTCGATAATAGTCTACATGTCAGCTGTCTTTGTCCGGGAAAAGCATATTTAAGTCGCCCGCATGTACAAAGATACACGGATTCCATGCGTGTAGCTTCCGGTTTCCGCATAAACTGAGAACTAACCTAACCTGACACTTTATTAAACCTGTCAGTCGAGGTTTTAATTTACCCTGTACTTATTCAGTTTATTAATTTATTTTTTTTCACTAGTTTAAATTCATTATAATATATATGTGTATTAATACAAAGAAAGAGAGAGGGAAATGATAGATCTTTTTAGATTTGATTTATATACTTTGATGTTTATATCTGAGATATTTTAACTCGCTTGATCGGAAAGACTCAAGACTCTTGAAGATGTTTTTTTTGGAGTATGTATTCTCTGGTATTCTTTTGTTTGCAATTCATACTTAATTCTTATCTCTCAGCACCGAGTATTTATAGTTATCTTTTCTTTTACTTTTTAATAAATGCAAATTAAAAACTTATGAGGTAATATTTCATACACATATGTACAATAGTTAAATATATTTTTTTAATTATATAACAAAAATTATAATATAATTATGTGATATTATATAACAATTATATAATTATTATATAACAGAAATAATACAGTAATGTATGATAAATAACGTAACATTTTTGAAGCTTTAAAGGGGATTAAACCGATGTTGTTGAATCGGGTTTCTCTTCTGAATCGAAAGAAAATCGCGACGCGATTCTAAACATTGCTCGAAAGATGCCGGATATTGCGCCTCTCGCGTACACACGCGTATTGCACGCGCCCACGCCTATGCAAATCCCGCGGAATTATCGAAAGAGTGCATGCATGGAATGCAACGTATCGCCCATCCACGCACGTCTCGCGATAGTTGCACTTGTCCCGATTATATAGTTGCTGCATCCAAGACGCGAAACGAGCTCGAATGCAACGCAACAATACTGTGGGGTATTTTGACTAATTACACATTTGACTAATTACACATTATTACATGTTGCATGAAGTATTACGTGTCTCACAAATAATTAAAGTGGCAATTATTGAGTAATAATTAAAGTTAATGAAATGAAAACATTGCATTTAGTTGATGAAAACATTGCAATAATATTGTCAAGTGTGTCTGCAAATCAACACTCGGACGAAATTTATTCTCTTTGAATTGTCGTGCATTATAGGAATATTGAAACATTTCGACGATTGCATTATATGCAACGTAAAGTTACTTATGTAATATGTAACTGCGTATAAATGATGTAACAACAAAGCGCAAGTATGTCGCAAAGAAAGGAAAGAATGTTTCAAGATGATTATTCGATAAAATCAATATTTTTTTTATCGATCTCCTTTAATAATATAAAATATCCTAAGATTACACATTTAACTTGGATCACGAAGAAGACAGTAAAAAAATAATATATGAAATACTAACTAGTTTTGCAAGCATATTACATTCAGACTTGATTTGCATAGTTTCAGATAATAATTATCCGCGAAGAGGAACCTTCTAATGAGAGAGATCGTTCTAGAATCGCGTTCCAAGATTATATTCGCGTATATACAAGCTATTACACAATTATCGGACGAGTTTAATCGAACATCCAGCGTTTATGTCGACCTCGAGCGGCCTCGAGCATATCCGATAGCATTTCCACCAGCGAGCTTGATTTCCCGCTGCTGGAGAGAGACTGGGAATCGCGAGACTAGAAAGCTTGATCACCTTAGAAGAATATCGAGTGTTCGGATAGATCCGGGTTCGATCGCGCGTTTTTATTAGTGACCGCGTGGGAGCTCGCTCTCCATATGTCTCTCGTTTAAGCAAACGCATAGTTGCAACGCGTAGTTCCTGTCAACGCGATCAACTGTCTCACCTTCTATCTTGCCAAAGTCGCGCTGCCAATCGCTTCTCAGGATTTATTATTAGGGCCTTGCAATCAAGATACATCAGGCTTTGATTTGATTAGCGCGCAATTAAAACACATGTGCACACGTTTGTCGACATATATTTGTGTTACAAATAAAGGGATGGACATATATCTTTTTATTACGCAATTAATATATGCGTAAATATCTCGATTAACGATGCCGATACGCCTGTTGCAGATGTCGGAGTTTCCAGTGGACGGAAGCGAGAACGGGGACATGCATACCGTCATGGAGAACTTCCAAAAGAAGAACAATCTGGTGACGGGCAGGACGCACCACGTCACCCATCATCCGCAGGTCACCACCACATCGTCGCAGGTGATTATTTCTTGCTTTTCCTTTCCCGCTTTACTTGTTTCTCAAATATTTGCCCATATATTTCGAGACATCGTGATTCTTTAGAAAGAAGAAGAGATATCGTCATCCGCTCGCATATCTTCGCAAGAATCGTTTGCGTTTCGAGTATTTTTTGCTGATTAACAAGCGCGAGAGATATGATTTTTATTCAAAATGGTTTCAAGAAAATTCACTATTTAAATTTTAAATCCTTAAAGACTATTTTTCTTTCTATAAAAGAAAATAGAATGCTATTTTTGCGGTTTTTACGACTATTCGAAATGAGATTTTAGTTAGATAATTTATTTCGATCAAATATATTAAAATAATTTTTAATTAGTTTTATTAAAATATATTTAAGTAATTTTATTTAATTTTTAATTAATAACATAATCATATTAAATATTCATAAATATAGCATAATAATATTAAATATTCTCTGAAAATCTTGTAGCTTGGAAAACAAAATAATAATTCTATAAAAGAAAAATTAATTATACAATAAGAGATAGATAGATAAAGAAAAATTGAGAGAGAGGTAAAAAGAGATACGCTTTAATAATAAATTTCGAACCTAAATCATCAATCGCACTTTAGTACTTTTGTATTTCTTCTTTTATCTCTTATTATTCTTTTTCTCTTATTAAATTCAGTCATACACAAGCTACTGAATTGTATTAAATTATTAATTCTGAAGGAAAGAGGAGCGACCAAATGTAATTTTTTGTATGATATTTTCGAATCGAATGTAAGTCGGAGACTTACTCATATTCTTCTGCACACTTCGCACAGGTTTGTGCATATTTAGCAGAAACAAGTCGCGCCGTGCAATATTTATTTGGCCTCACTGTTTCGAGGAAACATGATCGTTGCCTTTTTCGAGACTATTTCTTCTAATCCAACGATTACACGGGAGGATTACACGGTCTTTAATCTCTGCGTTAGCTAGAAACGGCTGTCAAAGTGTCGCGCCGTCTTTGACGCCCACGTCTGAGACGAATTTCCTGAAAGTGTGTACAAGGAAATTTCGAATTATTCATCTATTATGAGTCTATCTCGACAATCTGCTAAAAGCGCCAAAAATAATAATCGTCGTCATCGCTCGTTTAAATCGCTTCTAACAATGCTTTCCCTCTTTCCCCCTATTTTCGTTTATTATTTTATTTTCCAAGCTATAAGATTTTATAGAATATTTAATATTATTACGTTATTAAAAATTAATAATAAAATTAATTTAATTTAATTTAATTAAAAATAAAAAATAAAACTACTTAAATATATACTACTAAATCTAATTAAAAATTATTTTATTCCAATTGAAATAAATTTATAAGTATAGTTTATTTAGTATATTTTAGATTTGATTTCGAAAATTACAAACACTGCAGAAATAGCACTCTATATTCTGCTAAATATAGTATGTATAAATACGAAATCTCGCAAAAATTCAAATTCAATTCATCGTTTCTATGAAATGTCAACGACATTACATTAAACGTTATTTTACGAGCAAAATCACTTGTCGGTCCATCTCCGACTGATCATCACGTAATTAGAAATCACGATCCTTCGACGAATGATTGTAGGCATTTACGCAATATGGTCGCCCACATACATTTTTTTGTGCCATTAAAGATTAATTCCACGTAATCTCTCGGTGAATCTTGATGCTATGTTTCAAGGTCCCTTCTCTCGATGTTTTCTCACTTTTGAGAGAACATTGCCTCTTTCTAAATTTATCGGGCCCTTTTCGTTTCCAGGCGTCTTAGCCGAGTTATCTTGTGTCTCATAATGACTGCTGGCCGACCGCCATTGCTAATATTACTCTCTTATGCACAAATATTGTTTACATTTTTCCTTTTGAACTTTTCTAGAAGGATTATTTCTTCAAAATATTTATTAAATTTGTATGGCACAATTTAACTTTGCAAAATATTAGATCTGTATAAAAAATTTATTATCATGATTGTCAAACGGAATTGAAAATAAAATATTTACACGAAAAAATTTTCAAATAAATTTGTATTAGTAGTTTTTATATGATAAAAAGATTGTTTTAAAGGAATGTATGCTAGTAAATTTTATTTAAACGGATAAATGTGATAAATTTCATATTTAATAATATTATATTAATAATATTACATAATATATAAATAATATTGTGATAAATTTTTTATTGCTAATTATATCAAATTATTATTATATAATTTTAAGCGATAATTAGGAATTTTTTCTCATGTCAGAAATATATAAAAAGATGTTTTTTTGTATGTTTATTATTTTAAAATAGTATACATTTAAAATAAATACATTTTAATATTAATTAATAAATACTTTAAGTATCGATTTTTTTAATTCAAATTAAAAAATTTATTTTACAATCATCAATTTAGAAAGTAGAAAAGAAGATATAATTACTATGGAAGGGGTAATCAATAAAATATATATATTGTAGTGAATATTATGATTATATGTATTCATTATATGCTATATTTTCATATTAGATTGATCGAGAAATTCAGAGAACTTTGGCGAATAAATTATATATTATTATACATTTAAAATGAGAAAGAGATTTTGAGATAGAGATAAAAGAGAGGGGCAAAACGAATGAGTCATGTTGGATCTTAAATAGAACGAAAACGGCTTTTGACTCGACAGATGCTGACGACAAACCAGAGCCAACGCCAGAGTAGCAGCACCAGTACCAGCAGTAGTAGCAGCAGCAGGGTCAAGTCCTCGCAGAGGATCCTCTCCACCTCGTCCTCGTCGAGTGAGATGAAAGCGAGCTCCATGAAGAGCGATCTGACGGAACTCAAGCGCGGCATTTCGGAGATGAAGAACATGTCGACCAACTTTTCGCAACGGCTGCGAAGCAGTATGGAGAACCTCGTGGACAGGTTGGTTCATTCTCGAGTCGATCAACAACTTTCGAAATTAAATCTAACTTGTAAATTAAAAGTGACTCTTCGGATCGTTGAGAAGAAATTTAGTGTTTTGAAACTTGGTGTTTAATAAAAATGTTTTGAACGAGTGTGTTTATAAGGGATACATCACGTGTCACGTTGAATGTTTCGCGAAAATAATTGTGATTTCGCGTGCTTTTCTCATACGTAATTTCTCATAAGTAATTGATATTTTTAGAAACATCTTTAAGTTTGCCAACGTGACAAATCTAATACTCATCGTCGTGATATTTGGCTATTTTTGCGTGCAGCTATTTTCAAAATTTCTATTATTTATATTTATTTATATACAATTATACATACTATTGTATAATATATTTTTTTTAATCTAATGCCTAAATATAACTATTATTTCGACATTTAGCTTTACAATACTTAGCTTTTTTACAATATTTGGTTAGTTTTAAATATTAAATAAAATGAAATTTTTATTAGATCGAAAAATAAAAACAATAACGTTCAAATATTCTGTTGCTAAAGATTTGTCGATCTCATTATCAGTATAAAAATTAAAAGAACATTAAAATAAAAATTCAAAGAATTTTAGCTGGCAGTAATAATTCGAAAAATATTTGACTTCATCTTCTGTCGAAACATCAGAGGTTTCTCGCCTTCAACTTCTCCAGTTACTAAAAATTTAGTGATTCATTTCCTTCGATATATATAAAGGTTCGGACATGCGTTTAAGTTTCATAACGAAAATTTTCGCAATTGAAAGCTCTGAAACGCGTCAACGGAATATTTGTATACGTATAATTCCGATTTGCGTGTTATTTTCGAAACGGTCAGATTATTTTTAACACATTGCTCACGTGTCATTTTACATCGGAATGCGAGATAATCTTTCATTATTGATGTGTGTTGAGTTGATTATATCACGTAGCGAAAGATAAATAAAAAGAGAACATTGTATATAAATTTAATCTGCATAAAAGTAGCCTTAAAATGTTTTATCTGCTCACTGTGTATTTTTCCAATCAATAGTAACATACTATATGTTTGAACATATTATCATTCCCGTAAACTGGTTTATTATCAATGATATAAACGTAAAGGTGATAATTTTGCTTGAAAATATCGAGTTAAAATTAGCTTCGACGAACTGTTTTATTTATAATATTAATTTTTTGAAATTGGAAAAAATAAATGTCTCTTATTGTTTAAATTTGAAATATGTATATGTCATTTAAAAAAAATGTCTCTTTAAAATATTTAATTTTTTCAATATTGCCTTAATTTTTGCTATGCACATTTTTCTAAAAAATTCTCGTCTTATAAATTTATACGTCATTTTTTATCTTGCTCAATTTTTACTTCTCGTTTCGATGACGAATCCTTTTTTATGTTTATTTCATAGAGATGGCAATGGACCGGAAGAAACCAATCTCACGGAACCGTTGGTGACTTTTCCGGATCCGGATACGCCGCCACCTGTCAGCGACGCTGTCACTTTGACGGGCGGTTCTCCATCCCAGTTGAGTTCTCTGAATTCCCTGAACAATCTTCATCATGGTATAAATCAGCCGATAAACATACCTAATATAGCAAATCTACCTGCTGGTCAAGAAACTATGAAGTTTGAACAGAAGAAAATGACCAGCGCCTCTAAAACAAAGGTAAGCGTTTTCTTATCTCATATTATCTTTTGATTTTTTTTAATATTAATAAAAGATTCAATATTCTATATTTATTATTTATAATTAAACTTTATATTCATTATTAATTGAAAAATAATTAATATATAAAACATTAACAGTTAAATACAATAGTAAAATTATGGAAATTAAAAATTGCAGTAGTATTAATGAAAAATCTTGTCAGCAAGATTTATAAAAAATTTCGTCCAGAATTTGATTAGAGATTTGATTCAAAATAAAATAATAAGATACGAAAAACAGAAGTAATAAATTAGAATTAAGAACAAAATTATATGTATATTTATCTATCAACATATCGAATTAATCTCATAAAATTAAAATTAAAACTGAAGAATTTATCTCACGTACGTCATCAATACATGGATTCGTCGAGCTATTCGGCTGTTCCCTGAAAATACATATTTGATAAGAATTGTGCGGATGATTCAGCTCTTGAATTTGTCTCGAATGAAGTTTGCTTGATAGACGTTACAAACATCAACGATAACGTTTAGAGCGGATGTTTAATGGCTGAGGTGCGGCTTCCTCCGGCTAGTCTAGGTCAAGGATTGCGTCCATCTCCGAAAGTGTCGCATTTTAATATTGCATCTAAAGTAGATAATAATCTCAGATTTGATTAATTCGCTTGGTTTTACTCTTCCCTCATGCTTAATCATCTGTTTCCATCAGGTTGTCACGGATGGATTTAGCGCCGAGAAGGCGACGGCCAACAGCGCCGAGATGAGGGCTTTGCAAGCTGGCGACGTCTCGTACAAGGAGCAGAGCGCCGCGACGGCGGCGAGAGCGCGTGTCGAGCTCGATGGCGTCTCGGCAGAGAAGAGTGTCGCTGCCGCGAGGGTGAGTTTTTACTTCTTAATGAATGAACGAAGAGATGCCAGACTGTGAACAATCATTGCGAGAAATTTGCTTTCGATTTTTAACAAAATCCTAGCAGTTGCATTTATATTAAATTTATATTTATTCAATTTTTATTATTTATATTCAACTTTTATTTGATTTATCCACGTATTTTTATTAATTTTTTATTTTACACGTACATTTGCAGTTTCTCCTTTATATGAAATAAAATGAAAATTGAATATAAATAATAAAAACTGAATAAATAAAATAAATAAATAGATAAATGAAAGGAAAAGTATCGATATCAATATAAAGTGGACGTATTCCCGAACAAGTCGCGTGAAATCAAAATTTTTACGCTCTTATTATTTCCGGTTTGGCGTAAAAGATACAGATGCGAGAGTATTTACGAGAGTATTTCAATATTTTTCATAATTAAGAAGGTTTATAAAGAGAGACACGTTCGTATACAATACATGGTAGCCTGAATGAAAAATCGTAGGTGGACAAAGGAGGCTCTTTCAAGGTTTCCTCGTCCGTTCAGGCTCTGGCTCTTTCTCTCTAAGCCTGACCTTTCTTGTTTAAGCGACAAAAGGATCGAGAGGAAGACTCTCCGTGGGTGCGGCCGCGTGCGGCGAATAATTTGGCACGGAAACCTAGCGCGGATAAGGCGCTGTTGCGGGGGTCGTTGACATGCGCGTGCGTTCCGTTTTCCTCAACAACGGTGTTGTTCCGACGCGTTGCACTCGATGAAGTGCGAAGCTGCGCATCGTGAATGAGATCTTTCGGTTTTGATCCTATGATTTGCGAAAGAATCAATGTTGATTTTTAACGAGTGTTTTTTTTAATTTATATAATTTATAAAAATATAAAAATAATAAAATATTTATTTATCTAAAATTATTTAAAGCTTAATATTAATCGTGTTTTGTGATAAAATTAAAATTGATAAAATTAAAATATAGAATTTACAATTTAGTCAAAGTCTTAATATTCGTTGAAATAATTCTTGAATTCTTGCATTTCTAATAATTCTGATAATATTATTTTATTTGATATTTTTTTAGATAGAAGAGAGACTCAATTAAATGTCAAAAATATTAATATAAAATAATATAATTAATATAATTATTATAAAAATATTAATATTAATTAATTTAATTGAGATTCTTTCCTACTTCAAAAATGTTGAATAATATTATTAATTATAAATGTTGACTAATATTATTATTAATTATATTATCTAAATACTAAGCGTAATTGATTAATAAAAATTAATTAAATACATAAATCTTTTATATAAAAACGTAAAAAATTCGCAAATAAAAAGAAACGCTACATCATCTGAGTAATTTAATATGTCCGAGCTAGAGAGGAAGAGCGATTACATTAAATATATTTAAATATATTTGAATATAATGATAAGAAGGTAAATATAACGTAAAATTTATCTAACATAAGTCAGATTTGTCTGAAATATATTCAAAAATTCAATGTTTTTGTTAAGTAACGTTAAATAAGCCAAGCTGCTGTTTCTTATGCGTACATATGTGTATCTGATAACGACCGTAATCTCGACCTTGACTATTAGCCAAGGCGATGATTTCGCAAAAAGTACCACGAGATACAAGCGAACACAAGCGGTTAGTTCGAATACTCCCGTATAATCGTGAGACGCCGTGTCGTTCGACACGAGGAGTCAGTTTGGCTCGTGTTCAAAAATGTGCACGCTGCTGACTCAAAAGCCACGTAGTAGCCGACCTAGCTGAATTCGTCTAAATTTAGATTACGACACGCCGCCAGGAGTAAATAATCGCGAAACGTAAGCTTCGTCAACGCGATCCGGGTCACCCGGTAGAATCGAGCCGTCACGAACTTTCGATACGATTCACCCTGGTATCTAATTTTTCTCCCTATAAATAAAAAGTGGAAAATAAAAGGAAAGAATCGTACATTTATGAGAAAAAATATAAAATAATTTGATAGCAATTTTATATTTTTTCTCATAAATAACTATTTTATAAAATTTATAGAAATTAAAATATATAATAATATATATATAAAAATATATATTTTTATAAAATATGCACTTTACAAAGATATTTTAAATCATTATAATTTTAATCTATTATTTTATTAATCTAAAAAAAATTTTATTATTTTATTTATCTAAAAAAAATGGAAATTATATATTTTTTTTACATATTTTCACTTTGCACGAAAAATGATTAAATCTTCAAATCAAATACTTCTCATTATTTGAATTTTGATTCTACACATTATTGTAATAATAAAAATGTTATCTTTCTTTAAACATTAAATCTTTGAAATGTCACAATATTTTAATGTAGCCACAAAAAGGGAAGAATAATTAATTTTCCAGACGTTTGCGTTGATAGCGCTTTCGCGTGAGTCGCGTAGGTAGATTCAGCCGGCAACAAAAAAGCTCGATTAGCTCGAAAGGAAGATAAATCATCTTTCATGGGAAAGAGATGCGTGCTCGTCTCGAAAACCGCGGACGATTGCGTGCCATTTCGTCCGTGGGTGTGTTCGGTCCATTATTTTTTTTCCTTTTTTTTCATTCTATCGTGCTATCCGTGCTATCCTTGACCCCACGTGTCGACCTTGCAACATTCGTGTCGAACTTTGTTCTTAACGCAATGCAATTTCATCATAAATTTATTTTTTTTTTTCAATCCGACGAAAATACGCGGAATTTTAAGCAACGATAGCGCAAGTGTGCCTCATGCGAGTTGAAATGATCTAATTAATTCGATTATTATCGCGCATAGCGGATTAAAATAAGATATTCTGTATACATCTGATAAATGAACATTCGATTGTATTTATCTTTATTCGCGACTTGCAAGCTTTTCCAAGAGATGTCGCCAGATTTAGCTTAAAGAACAATATTCTTCGATGTTATCTCATTGTTACAATGCGAACAGATTTATATCATTGATACAAAATATTACAATTAATAGTTTTTTTCGTATTTAGTAATATTTTTTAATAGTTTTTTAGACTTTAAAATAATTTTTTTATTTAATACTCTCTAATTTAATTTTAATTTTTATTTAATATATGTTTCTTTTTTTCTCTTTGTATTTTTGTAATATTACATGAAATGTAAATATCTTTCTCTTTCTTTCTTTTCTACATATTATTCAAAATATTGAAAATTACACGATAACATGCGATTCGGAAAAAACGCAATATGGAAGAATTTTTATTTAGTACAACATGAATAATTTACGGAACGATAAAATCCGATACATAATTTTTTGTAAAATTTACACGCAGTTTTGATTTAAAATAGTCTATTTAATATTTGAATAAGACTAATGAAAACAATAGTTATTTTATAATATTTATTTTACTAAAAATTTCATGTTACATTTTAAAATAAACACACTATTTATTTTATATAATTATTATTTTAATTAAATTATATAATTATTACTGTAATAATTGAAAGAAAATATCATATATTCTGAAACAGAAAAAACCCTTAAAATATTAAAAATTCTTTTTTCTTTTTATAAATATTAGGAATTTTTTTTTCAATCGAAAGCAAAAATCATTGAGATAAAAATCCATCGAGAAATATTGAAAAATCTTTTTGTTTCGCATAAGAAAAATTCCAACTGCTTTGCTAAAGTCGATGCGAGTACTATCCGCTTTCTTCTATCTTCTTGTTTTCCTACTTTTGCGAAAACATCACCCTCGTTTCCATGGCAAAGGGGTGGTAGTCACGGGTATGGCCGAGAATGCGAAAGTAAACCGCTGCGGGTCGATAATTCGCAATCCCCGCGGAGGAGCAGTTCGTTCGTGACGTTCCTCGTTGACGGTCGTTCGGTCAATCGGTCGATTCGTTGGTTGCATGTCGACTTTGAATGGGACAGCGACTGTCGAGGCTGCTGGCGCGGGACCTTTGCCCAGGTCCGAAGTCCCGCAGCGATACGATAGTCCTACTCCCTCGTACTCGAATCCTGACTAACACCTCGCAAATGGTACGACAATCCTGGCTATTAAAATCAAGCGTTTCTTTAATCGAATTTGAAGGAGGGTGCAAAACTACAGCGGACAATTCTCTGCATCATTCTTTCTTTTCTTATATAATTGCCGGACAATTTTTGTCTCACGAATCAAAAGAATATGAAAATGTCCATTATTGTTGTTGCACATCAACCTGACAACGCGCTTAAAAATTTAAACAGTAGCTTAAGCAAGTACTCCGACTTCTGAGACACGATCCACACTTTGAGAAGGTGAGGGTTATTAAAATAGAATCGTGTTTTGTCAACGACACCTGAGTTGTTGTTCATTCAACGCCGCGAATGTGACATCATCGTTCAGATTTCGGTGAGAAATTAGAAGACGTGCCAGAAGACGACGCTGAGGATGATTACGAATACTACTAGGTGTCACCGATATCTCCGCCACGCGGAAATAGAGCGAGTATTCTCAGTCAGATTACCAGCTGACTGCAATGTCACGGTTTCAAGGACACGAGGGTCGCTACAGGCAGACGAAGGTTACCGTGAATTTCCCCGAGGTACAGAGGCCATTATCGAATCGACCAATGAGAGCCACAGTGATAAAAGCTCAATGAAAATTTGATAAAACGCTCGGCGACATCTTGGCGGAAATTACCGCAAGATTACAATTTATAAACAGCTTTTTCTTCTTTCGTGCAAATTCAATCGAATTTATGAGGCTGTGGAGATCATTTGGAAGAACAAAGCGTCTTACAACGGGAAGCTTTGCTTGTTATAATTGTTTGATTAACGTGAAATCATTCTCTTTAATTAATAATAATTTTTGTGTTTTTTTGTACATGGCTATTATAATCATACGTAATATAATTATTACGAGGTTGAAACTGAAAGCACAAATTGAATCAATAAAGAAATTTATACAGGGGAGAAGAGGTTAATTTTATTCTAATCGAGAGTCTGTAATCCCTTCAACATTCATATATAAATCATCAATGTGATAGGGTGCAGCTGTGAGCGAATAATGCATCAGTGGCTGTCTGTCAGTGTTTAACGTTGTCGGTCGTCCGTAGAATACGAATCGAGACGAACGACGAGTCATTCGCGATTCGAGAGAATCTGCTCGTGGACTATTTCTAGACTAGGCGAAAAATAGCAACGACACGATGCAACGTTGAGACCTCTTTTAAAAAGCCGCACCGATTACGCGATCGATGTGCGAAATGCATTTCTCTCTCTGTCTCTGATTCATAGTGGCGTACACATAGTGGGCGTAACGAAATTAAATTCTCTCGCGGGGTAGTGAATCGAGCTTAAACACAGTTCAGATTAGTTTGCGCCGCGCTGCCATTACGTTCGCGACCGCAGTGATTTATTGTTACCGCATTCTTTGTGTTGTACAATTAGTAACGCCAAATAGTGGCGATTCTTGATTTTTCATCTGTAAATATTTTGACGAATGTGTGTGACTCGTAATTATTTAATTAAATAATAATTTAATTAAATAAATAATTTAATTAAATAAATAATTTAATTTAATTAAACATAATTTAATTTAATTTAATTATAAATAATATTAATTATTTAATTAAAAAATAATCTAGCTTGGAATAATTAAGAAAAGTACCTTGCAAGATCTCTATTGAATTAATTTATTTCATTGGAATTATAATTAAATAAAAGAAATTTGATTAAAATTAATTTGAGATACTCTTACATTGGTTAATAAAAAAATAATTTGATAATTGTGCTCTATTTTTCAGATTTTTCTTTAATAAAAATTTCTTTAATAAAAAATAATGAATTATCTTCTGTGAAAGAAAATATTTATTTCGAGCAATGCAATTTGTTTAAATAAAAAGGGATAATTGTCGTCAAATATTCATTTTTATTTTCCATATTAAAAGAGTGATGTGAATCTCAATTAAAATATGAGTGCACCGTGGCCGATACATCGTGGAATATTGCATCGAAAACAATTCGAACGATCGCGAGTGGTGAGTCCGAGGAAATGTTTCATATTCTTTTTTGACATCTAGTAATTTCCTCGGTAAATTACTATGAATCGTAACGAACGGGCAATTCTTAACATGAAGCATTTTGATGTAACATTTTGAGAAACGTATATGAGACAACGTTCTACTGACGTAAATGCCTTTGAAAAATATTCGATGATCGTTAAAAATATTCCGTTCATATTCGAAAAACCGCATATTTAAAATTGAAGATTTGTTTATACAAAGAATTTTCAAAATATCACATGCGATCGCCTAAAAATAAAACAAAGCAGACCTCGTGTAAATGAATATATTCGTTACTTTTGTAAATAAAATGTCGAAAGTCGACGAGAAAATTTTTCACGAGAGTATAAAAAGAGAACACGCAACATTGAATTATTATAAAAAATAAAAAATATATATTATTAAAATATATATTAAATATTAAATATTATATATTAAAATATAGTATATTAAAATGTTTAAATTTAAAAAAATGATCATATTATTCAATGCTAGAAAATAGTCATTGCTCAAAACCGCAATAAATACACTCGATTAATTCGAGGATGACTTTGGTATCCTAAATATTCAAATTTAATGGGATGTAAAAAATGCAACTATTATTAATTATTGTTCTATCAGAACGAAATGATAAATCTTCGAGATACAGAGTACATCGAGTGAGACAGACAAGCTTTTCGCGACGAGATAACGCTTTTCCTCTTTCGGCAATACGTTTATATGCGATATTATCGTAGACGTCACGAATCACGAATCAAGATAGAAGATAGTATAATGGAAGTAGCGGATCGAACTTAATACGTCGTATAATAGACGGCCGTGACGACACGATTGAATTATATTTAGAGAAATACGTCAAGAGAGGGAAGGAGAGAAATCGACATTCGAGACGAACGAGATCGACGCACTTTCCACAATGCGGATCATTGTATCGCGAAGTGTTGCGGGGAAAAGGACCGTTGTGCTATCGACACTTGTAAAAACGCGGCAATAGAAAAGCGATAAGAAAGGTGCGTCATATCATATCATCGGGATACCGTGGTATTTAATACAATTAATACAATTGGATGCTGGATATTTATGTGTATCAGGAATTGATTAGTTACAATTAAGCATTAATTATTCGAATCAAAGTATTGTTTCTCTTCTTCGGTGAAAAAATAGATAAGAACGAAATGTAAAGTGTTTCTATGTGAATTTTTATACATGAAACATTTAATATTATTTTATACATTTAATTTTATTGAATATATGAATTTATGAATGTATTATTTGATTCAAATTAAGCACGATAAAAAATAAAAATTTTAAGATAAATAAAACATTAAAATAATTTTTTAAACAGTCATTTCTTTTTTTACAATGTATTATATGTGTTATAATTAAATTTTTATGCTGTTGTGATATACCTCGATTTCTTATGTTAATCATGGTAATGATTGTACGAGGGATTTAAATGACAGAAATGCATATCTCATTATGCGTTATTGCGCGCAAAGTGCATGTTGTGGCTACATGTCGGATCATCGAAAAAATCATTCATCGTTTCGAATACAGTGCAACAGTTGTGCTCTCTCAATATAAGATACTATCATCTATCTGCTACTGCAAATTAGTGAGTGCGTTATAAGTGGACCTTCGATAATATGCGTTAATTCCTTGCAACGCGCGGAATGTTATATAGGGTGTCGTTACTATAAGGAATGTCTGTTTTATTTCGTATTTATACATGTACAAGAATCATACTGGATTTTGTGACATGAATATTTTTTTCGGAGAAATAAAAATCAAGTAACAAAATTGAAACAATATATTAAATATAATAAAAATAACATAATTGATATTTTATAAATAATAAAATAAATAATTTTATAAATTTATAAGTTTTAGAAATAATTCTTAATCACAAAAGCGTATATTTTTCTTGAATAAATATTAATAATAGATAATAATTATAAATATAAATTACAAAACAAATGTTAATCTTTTTGTGATAATAATATAATAAATATAGTATTTTCTAGGACAATAAATTTATAAAAGATAAATTTCAAATTCAAAAATAGGAGATAAATATATCGATTGCGTGTATTTTTTATTTACAGGAACAGAGAAGCTTGAAAGCTGGCGATCTATCGCATCAGGAGAGCAACAATATGGCAGCGTCTACGATAAAACTCCACAGCGATTCGTTTACTTCTGAAAAGGTAAAAGATCGAATATTAATCGTTTTTTTTTTTTTTTTTTGTAAATTAAATCATTATAAAATTTTTGCTTTACATAAAATAATCATTAATTAATTCATATATTTTTACAATCATCAGTAGATTATAGAAAATAAAATAATACAAAAATAATAGTAGAAAATAATAGTAGAAAATAAAATAAAATAATACAAAATAATATACTTATATAATTAAAATTTTATTTAAAATTAATAAAAAAATAATAATTTGAAAAATTCTTTAGTAGATATAAAATATTTCGAAATAATAGATAAGATATATTCGATGATTTTAAATTACTTATTTAATATTTCTTAGATATTGTTGGGGTTCATAAAATTGCAGACTAGCAACTTCAGCAAATTTTACTAATATCATATCCACTTTATATTTGTTGAACGCGATTTTATTTATGAAAATGATCGCGATTGATCTAACAATAAGATCACTATGCGACAATGTGTAATGTGTCGTCGCTTTGCGGAAAAACTCGAGACGCAATTTTCTCGTTTTACATTCGCACTTCTGGCGAATCACCAAGCTTTAAAACATCACACGGGTAGCGACACAGCCTAAATTGTAAATCGTCATCCTTAACGACGGCGGAGAACGCGATTGGGGCGGCTGCGCCGCATTTTGGCACATTTTGGATCGCGTCGGCGTTTAATGCATTTCTTCGCGATACACCGGGCGGTGATTTAAACGCCAGTGAGCTTTGCGGTCGGGCTTCAGTCGAAAAGTGAATTCGCGTGATTCGACAGCGGCTGCGAGAGAAGCGTAATACACTCGTTCGTTCCGGAAAACATTACATTCGTTCGGCAAGATGATGCTGAGGAAGTGCAGCCTCGACTCGCGAATGGTAAATGAACGCCATGTGAGATTGGCACAATTTAAGGGCGTAAAAATGTTTTTTGAGAGGTTGATTGTTTTTATTATTTTTTATGAAATATTTTGTACATTAATCATTATACATATGTGATAGAAAATTTCAAATTCTTTAAATGAACGCGGAAAAATATAAAGAAATCATATTTTGTAATGTTGCAATTATATATTTATAGAATTCTAGAAAATTAATATATAATATTTATATATTATTGATAAAATATATAATTGCGAAATATTAAAACACTCACTTATGGAGAGATATTTATTAGAAATTACTAATTTTTTCAATTGTTTAAATTATTTATTAGAATAATAAAAAATATTAGAAATATTATTTGAAATATATAATTATAAAATATTCATAAAATATTGTAAGCTTTAATAATAGTGTAATAATAGTTAATAATATTTGAGAAATTTATATTGAAAAATCGTAAACTTTTGATTCAAATTTTTATGGATCGAAGGCAAAACGTACACATCTGATATATTGCTACAACATATGTCACTCGTACCGCTTATACTAATTAGCGAGCAATTAGTAAGGCGAGTTTACACTAAGAGAAAAGTTAGAAGTGTTAAGTCATAGAAAAATAAAATACGTAATGTGCGTATTAGTAAACATCAACAACACGAATTACGACATATATAGATATAAGAATATTATTATAAGAAGCAAAAAAATCTTAATAATTAGAAAGAATTATTTGGGATTAAAAGTAAATTGAAAAAATGCATTGTAAGTTTAGCAAAAATTTTTGAATGGACATCTAATATAATCTATAAATTTTATCATATATTATTATATATTTTTACATCATTCAGTAAAAGATATTTAGTATAAATACTCTATTTCTCATCACCATACCATGCTAAACAGCCTGCTAACTTCTGAAGATCATTTTAAAAAATACTTCAAAACATATTTGTAATTTATCCTTCTTAATTACTAAACTCCAACAATATTCCCCAAGACCTTCATGGCAATATTCTTCATGATTTTCCTTAAAATCCGAAAAATTGACAAATGATATTTTCTGCTTCATAGAAAGCGATGGCGGCGCAGCAGCAACGACAAACAGTCACGTCGACCGGCATCTTCAACCACGAGAAACACATGGAGTCAAGCTCGCAGTCAAGCATCACGATCGCGTCCAAGTCTGGTGTGAGCGCATCCAAGATGATCAGCGCAGCGAGTGCGGTGAATCAACTAATGAATGGTATGCGACCACCAACGGCCGAGGACGAGCTACTGTGCCTGCCACTAGACGATCTCGACCTGCTGTGTTCCAAGTCAAATCCGCAGGACGTGGACTGCGCGATCACCAAGTACTGTAGCTTGCTCGACAATTTCGTGGAGCGACTGAAGGCGAACGTCGATGGCTGCAGCAAGAGCAGCAGCGTCAGTTGCGGCAACAAGGCACCCCAGTTGCTAAATAGGGTGAACGAGATCATCCGAAAAGCTTGGGCGGTACCAACGCATGGTCACGAATTGGGCTATACTCTGTGCAACACCCTGAGAATGCGCGGCGGTCTCGATCTCCTAATGTCGAACTGCGTGGCGAACGATCACGAGTTGCAGTTCTCGTCGGCGAGGCTGCTGGAACAATGTCTGACTACGGAGAATCGCGCTCACGTGGTGGAGAACGGCCTGGAGAAGGTGGTGAACGTGGCGTGCGTGTGCACGAAGAACGCCAATTCGGTAGATCACGCGCGCGTCGGCACTGGGATCCTCGAGCACCTGTTCAAGCACAGCGAAGGCACGTGCAGTGATGTGGTCCGGTTGGGCGGTCTGGATGCGGTGCTGTTCGAGTGCCGAAAGAATGACGTGGAGACGCTACGACATTGTGCGGGAGCGCTCGCGAATCTATCATTGTATGGCGGCGCCGAGAATCAGGAGGCGATGATCAAGCGGAAAGTACCGATGTGGCTGTTTCCGCTCGCCTTCCACAACGACGATAATATTAAGTACTATGCCTGTCTGGCGATCGCTGTATTAGTCGCCAACAAGGAGATCGAGGCGGCCGTGCTCAAGTCCGGTACCCTCGACCTCGTCGAGCCGTTTATTACGTCGCACAACCCCTACGAGTTTGCCAAGTCGAACCTGGCGCACGCTCACGGCCAGAGCAAGAACTGGCTGGAGAGGCTCGTACCGGTTTTGAGTTCGAAACGAGAAGAGGCTCGCAATCTAGCGGCCTTCCACTTTTGTATGGAAGCGGGCATCAAGAAGAGGCAGGGCAACACCGAGATATTCCGGACGATCGGCGCGATCGAGCCATTAAAGAAGGTCGCCAGTTGTCCTAACGCAATCGCGTCCAAATATGCGGCTCAGGCATTAAGATTGATCGGTGAAGAAATTCCGCACAAACTCAGCCAACAAGTACCCTTGTGGTCTACCGAGGACGTTCGCGAGTGGGTGAAGCAAATCGGCTTTGCTGAGGTCGCGCCGAACTTTGTGGAGAGTCGAGTGGACGGCGATCTGTTACTGCAGTTGACGGAGGAGAATCTGCGAGAGGACATTGGCCTGACAAACGGTATCATGCGCCGGAGATTCGCTCGAGAGCTGCAGAATCTGAAGAAGATGGCCGACTATAGCAGCCGTGACACTGGTAATTTGAATAGCTTCCTGCAATCAATCGGCCAAGAGTTTTCTATTTATACGTACAGCATGTTAAACGCCGGCGTGGACAAGGATTCGATACGCAATCTCTCGGAGGATCAGTTACTGACCGAATGTGGCATCACCAATAGCATTCACCGACTTAGGATACTCGATGCCATCAAGAACATGCAGCACAATCAATTCAGCTCGTGCGAGTACGAATCGCCAGACAAGTCGCTCGACGTGTTTGTCAGTTATCGCAGATCGAACGGCTCGCAGTTGGCGAGTCTATTGAAAGTGCACCTGCAGCTGCGCGGTTTCTCGGTATTCATTGACGTTGAGAGACTCGAAGCCGGCAAGTTTGACAACAATCTATTGCAGAGCATCAGACAGGCTAAACACTTCCTCCTTGTGCTCACGCCTTCAGCCTTGGAAAGATGTGTACAGGACAGCGAGTGCAAGGATTGGGTTCACAGGGTGAGTCATGATATTCATTATTTTATTTATCTCCTCTTTTGCAGTTATGAAAGATTGGAGAGATTTTATAATCTTTAGTTATATTAAATTTTAATGAGAAAATATATATATTGATTATGTGTTTATTTTTTACTTGGTTAAAAATTCTATATATAAAAAAAAATTTGTTTTATAAATTTACAGTTTTTAAAGAATTTAAAAAAATAAAGAAGATATCTTCCAAAAAATATTTTTAAGAAAAATCTCTAGCTCTAAAAATATTAAATTTAATATTTAATCAAAAATTAAATTAAAATTTAATTAAAAATTAAATATTAAATAATAAATAAATTGCTTTAAAATATATGCTAACTTTATAATGTTCGATTATTTTGCAGGAGATTGTTGCTGCATTGCAATCGCAATGTAACATAATCCCTATCATTGATAACTTTCAATGGCCGGAACCTGAGGAACTTCCCGAGGACATGCGAGCGGTTTGTCACTTTAACGGTGTCCGCTGGATTCACGACTACCAAGATGCCTGCGTAGATAAATTAGAAAGGTAAAATAAAATCAATCTTTTATCTAATCTTTAAATTTTCTTGTACCTATAATTAAAAGAACATGAAACAAGAAAGAAAAAGGCAAGACTCAATTTTCTAAGACAATAGTTAAGACGCTAAAAAATAATCTCCCTTGTTCTAATATAACATATAATTATATTTCTGTTACTATTTAATAATTTTATTCCATTATATCTATAATATTATTCTATCATGTATATAATTTTTTCCTGCATAATTCAATTATACTTTAAAATGTATACAACTATTAAAATAACTCCTATTTTGACTTCTCACAACGTGAAGGTTTATGCGAGGCGAGATACCTGCAAGATCTGAGCTATCCGCCGGAATTCCGCGCAGCATGGCGCCCAAGGACGTAACCCAGCCGAGCACACCGGGCAACACGAATATACGACAGCCGCCTAACTATCAGCGGATGCATAGCAACGAGAGCAGGGGCAGCGATAAAGATTCCACGTGCGGACGAGACTGACTAGATGGCCCGCCCACAGCCATACCGAGCAGGTAGTTATTCCTGATAATGTAACATAGTTCTAATATATTGAGTTTGAGCGAATCGATTTGTCAAAACGTCAGAAAATCTAAAATATTTAAAATCCATTAAACTGGAGCAGCACTAAGTCTGGACTTGGTCACTAACGAAGCTAGGCTGAATGAATTACTACAAATTACATATTTATTAATAAATTCCATTACTAAAAATAATAGAAAGTAACGATAGAATGTTTAAGTAATTGGATTATATAATTAAATTATAAACCGAAAAAAAAAAACGAAAAAAAAAACAAAACTTTTAATATTTTTGAGAATAATTAAAGGAACCAAAGTTTAAATAATTGGAATCAATTTAATTATAATAGATAAAAAGAAGTTTTTATAATAATTTGAATTATTGGATTTTTATTAGTCATTAATGAGTTTACTATTTCGATCTTGAAGCTCTACTAACGCAATATTAATTTTTGTTTTCACGCAGCCGAGATTGCGAATCGCTCTATGACAATCCATGACTAGGTCAGCGATACAAATTCTTTATTAATGTTTAAATGATGTCAATTCGTTATCATCTCGTTGCTTTTGCCAGACCTTTGCATTAAATTATTCCTTGATATCGTTTTAGTACGTTTTCAACCTTAATTGTGTCCTTTTACATGTATGTGCTTGTTGTAAATGTATAGTTTAAGATGGAAGTTTAGGTGGAATCTTGTCTAATCGTATTAAATGTTTACAGTCTATGTGTGAAATCAATATATATAACCTCTTTCTTTCAATAAAATTATGTTTCGCTTACTAAAAATAAGAAGTAATAAATTAAGTAAATAAAATAAAAATAAATAAAATAAAGAAGTAATAAATAAAGTAAATAAAAATAAGTAAAAAATTTATAAAAATAGTTAAATTGAAATTAACTTGAATTCTTAATTTTAATTTTTTAATAACAGATTCTTTGACGGCATTAAAATTTATTAAGAAGATTTTTCAAAAATATATATAATAAATACAAGAATTTTTCTACACATAAACACTATTATTTATGTGGATGTCCAATTGGGATTCAACTTGATACAATTATATTTACAATGTAATTGTGTCAAATAAATCTTCGATATTCAGTATAAGAAAATTTGGAAACAAGTTAAATATAAAATTATTAAAATATAAATTTTTTAAGGAAAGATATAAATATATTAATTTTTTGAATGACTCAATATATCATAGATTTTAACCAAGTAACAAAGATTTAAAATTAATATGAAACTTACACTTTAAAACTTAATTGCAACGAATTTTATTGTAGTTATCAATAAAAATACGCGAAGATATAGCTTCTTATACCTAACATCAAAGAAATTTTAAAACATATATATAAACAGATAAATATATAAAACGCACTGAAAATTTAAGTTTACAACTCGCGTTTTTGCATTTCTAGGCTTAAAAAGTCGTCAAGTCCATCCCGTTGGTTGATGGGCCTACCACCCACATCGCCGCGGTTCAAATTCATGCACGCGCATTCCGGAAATGCCAGTGGTGTTTCGGCAGTACCTCGCAGACCGCCAAGGCAGCCTTCTTCGCCATCGACGCGTTCCCGTTCTTTGGAACTGCTGGATCAGCAGGAACAGGAACGAAAGATGTCGGTCTCCTCTGCGATCGTTCAACGACCACCGCTTCCTAGACCCAGACCGAGGTCACGCAGTCTGGATGGTCTTCTGGATGAAGATGTGAAGAGTGGTGCTGAGGAGTCCTGCGAGAAGCAAAACAAAATGCAGCGTGAGAAAAGTCGATCACTGACAAATCCGGAGGAGGATAAAACCATCTCTGTTTCAAAAGAGAAGCCTAATATTGAAAGTATTGAGTCCAAGGATGAACCAAGGCCGGTTCCTAGAGTGAAATCTAAAATGCCCGACGCTATTGAATTCCAGTCTGAATTGGAGGACCCACAAACGTCTTCGGATAAGAATAAAAACGATAAAGAAATTTTATCAATACGTCCTCCGAAACCGAGTCGGTATTCCAGCTCAGAGCAGTCTTCGACAAGTTCGAGTAAGCACTTTGGAAATCAGGAGCATCAGGTAGAAGAACAAAGAACTGGAGAAACGATACAAGAGAGGCTAATGACGCAAAGTAACAACGAAAAAGACAACTATAATGACGACAAATCAACGATATTGTTGAAAGCATCGAGAAGCTGTGGTGCGGGATTGGATTCTGACGGAAGCATTTCGTCAAATGAATATGGGGGGTCCAGGACTGCGAAAAGCCCGGGTTCGCTGTTATCATTGCCAGCAGGCGCAGAACCTAAGCGCAAACGAAACTTCATGGACAAGTGCGTGAACAAGGTGCGGTCGTTTATGAAGAAGTGAAGCGAAGAGAAACTTCTTGTTATTTAATTCCGCGGACCGTACCGAATATTGGAAATTGAGCGCGCGATATATTATGAAAGATGTCTGAGGGATGAAAATAATGTCTCTATCATCCAACAATTACGCGCGAATTTTAGATATCTAAAAAACCGTTTAAAAAGTTTCCAGAGTCATATTGATAGTTTTAGGACTTTTTAAAAAAATTTAGATATCAAAAAAGTATTTATATAGAAAGAAACGCGAAAGGAAGTTTGAGTTTCTTAAAGTGTTTTAGACATTTCTAGGCTACACTAAATCTTAGATTTAGTTTAAGAAATTAAAAGGCGCATTTTTTAAAAAACTCTATTTAAAGGAAGTTTGGTCGAAGAAGTATATTTTTTGTTTGGAGGTCTTCAGTGTCTTTCAAGTCATTGTTTGCGAAAATTTTCAGCGGTTGTTGCTGTCGGCAATTTCTGAATTTCGCAGCATTGAATAACTTCGCGTATTTACTCTCGCGATGCGAAGATATATTTTGAATTTCATGCGGAATTCGTAATCCGCATTATGTACAATGACAGGCAGCATGAAAGTATATAGCGAAATGTTGTGCCTATACATACGACAAGTGTCTTCATACAAGTCCCAGAATGGGACACATATGTTAATGTGAATTTAGGCTGCTTTTCCAGGTGCCCTTTTGTATTGTATTTTTCTCTCGTTGAATTGTATTGTATACATTATACATATACACTACATTGTGTATGTTAGAAGCAAACGAATCGAGAACGTTTAGCTAAGGCGGCTAGATTGTTATTTGTAATACTATTTTTCTAGACAGTTCTTCTCTATTAGAATCCACGTATGACTCGCATAGTCACGAATTATGGTTGTTCTTGTCGCAGCTAATACCAGAAACATATATACAAGCGTACGGAATGTTCGGTAGTAACTCGTGAACAAGCGACATTCCTTTTTGAAAACTGAGAAGATCTTTAAGAAGTCGATAAATAAAAAGAAATTTTTTTCTTATTAATATTTAATTAAATGTACACCGCGTTGTTTTTTTTGTTGCAGCTCTTAGAATATTTTCGAATTTAAATATCTTGGTAGCTATACTTTGAATTAAGATTCCATTAAAATAGAACCCATCTAAAATTAATTAAAAAAAAAGCTTTACCATCAATTTACACGATTCCTACTTTCCTATTCTAAAATCTCTGTTTTCAATTGATTGTGAATTATTGACATTTTAATATCGTCACCAGAAAAAAAATGGTAAGATGCATTAGCGCAATATACACATTCATTACCGAACATCCGATATAGAATCGTAATCGTTTTTCAAGTCGCGCGATATTTTATTATTTAACATTGTTTTTTTTATCGTATCAATCGCTGATACTCGATTCTCACCGAGAATCGAAATGGCAACGCTTCGATATTCGTAGTTTAAGAGAAATCCGCCTGATTATAGCAAAACTGTATATTTTACCAAAGTTTCGTAAAGTTACGAGTTTTATCGAGATATTTGAATGTTTCGTAAAAATAAATTTTATTTAGCGAAATAATATTTCGCTAAAAATTTTATTTTGCTTCTCTCCAACTCCCTTTTTCGAATGCCTCGAGGAAATATTGCATGAAAAAATCGCGTTCATTGGAAATTGAATTTTTTATTCGTTTTTTTATCAAAAATATCAAACATAGCTTTTATATTAATATAATAAATATGTTTAATTCGTAATACTTTTCATTAGTCATTATGACAATCCTTAAATATAATATGTTCCCAATATTTCAGTGTTTCATATTTTATACTGTCCATTTAATTAATTAAACGTAATAGCATGAAGCAAATTTTCATCTATTAAAATAATATCGTCAAAACTTTACAAGGTTTTATATAATTAGTATGTATCTCTTCTTTTTCATTATTAAAATTTAATTTAATGTTAAAAAATAAAGTTTTTAAAATTCTAATTGTAGAAAAAAAGATACATATATTAAATTTTACCTAAAAAATATAAGATTTTTATCTATTGATAATATCTGAGCGGCCTCTCAATCTGCGCATTAAAACCATATCGTGTCGCATAAGAGTAACCCGTTTGGCGTGCAACGCCAACAGTAATGCATCTTCGAAGAATTGTACGATGTACATCTCTGTTGCCTCTTGTAAGGCTTCGAGGGCAGTAGCTTGTATCCTGTAAATTAGTTCTAATCACATCTACATATCTTTAATCTATCATTTACTGTATGGATTCCATTAAGCATCTATATAATAGTCTTTGTAAATTCTTTTTTTCTTTTTTTATAATTCAATTTAGTAATATCTATAAACTTTAGTATAAAAAAATTAGTATACAGATTTATTATAATATAAAAATATTCTATGAAAATATATATTTTATTATATTTTATATATACTAATATATTATATATATATAATTGAGAAGGATAGAGCATATTCTGCAAAAATATTAACTACAAGAGGTATGTATACATATATATTATAATTTATTACATGTTTCATACATGGAGCGTTCAATGCATATGCATGTAAAAGATAAAATTCTTTTTAATTAATAACACAATTATATCTTCAAATAAAAAAAGATGTAAACTCAAGGAAATCATAGTTAATAAAAAAATGATAAAAACTAATAGAAATTAACTTAATGATCATATAAAAATTAAAAAAAATATTTACTTGTTGATTTCTTGTCTTGGAAATAAGTCCAGCATAATTTGTCTGATTAATCGTGAGAAAGGCAGTCTGGGTATAAGAAAGTGCGTAGTCCTCCTTAGATGCTTAATTTCTTGCAGTACGCGGCTTTTCCTTTTGCGTTTGTTCACTATTACATTTGTCTAAACAATAACAAGCAAATATTAGATGACAGCATTTTAATAGTGACATACTACCTATTTATAATAATTGGGAATATAATTTAATAATTTATATATATACACACAAATGTATATATAATTAATGTAAATGTCATTTACCCTGTTTCTTTCTGTTCCTTCCGCTTCAGATGGAAATGTTCTGAAATAATAAATATGTATTTATATTAAACTATCAAGATATGTAAAATAACAGAAATCAACGCTGATTAATGAACAATAAATTAAATTATTAAATTTTTATCAGACAATACAATACTACAATATTATTAGCAATTAAGTACTTTTAATGTTATATTTATGTTGACTATAGAAAATAATCACAATAAATAAAGGAAATTCTGAAATTAACGAAAACCATAACACACACAGTTAAGATAAGTTTTGCAAATATTAACAATATCGAGGGATATAAACCTGGGTACGGATTTTCGTCGAACCATTATGTGATATCGCGATTATTTTATCAGACACTGCGAACAAGTTCAATCAAAATATTAGATACACGTTTATTAAACAAACAGACTTCTATATGTGTATTATATAGAAGTCTGTGATTAAACATAATAGGCGTCGTCGAGTTGGCGCCAATTTTATGCATAATCTTAACCTTACCATAATCTTAATCTGTAAATACATCCATGAAACAGTCCAAATAACATAGAGAGACAAACCAGAGAGAAGACTGAGATCTAGACTGAGATGTTATGGCCTGCTTTTAAGGCCGCAGCACACACTTTTGCATAAACGCATAACCATAAGTATAAGGAAATTGATTGGTCTCCAAGTATATGCATAAGAAAATGAACCAATCAAATTTCTTATGCTTATGGTTATGCACTTATGCAAAAGTGTGTGCTACGGCCTTTAGGTGATCCTTGAAAGCGATACTCCCTCTATGGACATTGAAAACGTGGATATGAACTACAAAGCCAATGTCCACGAATGTTCTCAGAGGATAACATATTCCTCTAATAATATAAATAATAGAAATAAAAATGTAAATAATAGAAATAAAAATGTAAATAATTTAATTGTAAATATAATAATAATTGATTATATATAAATATAATAATAATTTATTATATAAAAATATTAGTATGTTCTCTCTTTTCACACTATTATTTATTTATTTATTTATTTATGTATTTTCTTTTTCTTTTTCTCAACATCATTTATTTATTTATTTATTTATTTATTTAGTTTGCACTAAGTAAGTCTTTTAAAGTACAAAACTAAATATTGTAAAATTTATTATAAAATTATTATTATTATCATTAAAAGTTTGACTTCAGGAAAGCGCGATAAACCAATCGAATAAATTCAAATCATTAACATAACAAAAGGTTCCGTGATCAATCGTTTAATAATTAATTTAAAATAAAATATACCTTTATAATTTAAAATTCCGCGTCTGTACTTACTGTAGTTATTTAGTTATATTGTTAATAAAAGCTATATATATATATATATATATATATATATATATACATATGTATATATATACATGTATATATATATGTATATATATACTTCTTTTAATATAATATATATATATACTTCTTTTAATATAATATCTCTTAGCAAATTAGACTAAAAAAAGAAGTGATATAATCCTCAAAAACTTACCTTCTTAAAAAAAGGTAAAAAAAGGGCGCCAAGTTTATGAACTAATTATATTCAACTTTCATATTGTCTACAAAAGTAGTGATATAAAAAAATTGTGCCAACTAAGAATAAAAATTTGTACAAGATAAATAGAAGTACAAGGAAGAAAACTTGTACAAGTTAAATAGAAATATTTTAATTGAAAATATTATACAAATATTTTAATTGAAAAAGTTATACAAAATAGTTGTTTTAATTTTCAAAAATAATAATATTAAAAAGTTAAAAATTTATTTAAAAATTGAAAAATAAAAATTAATATAAAACAAGAAAGTAAAAAAAATTTTTAATTAAATTAAATAAAAATTAAATTTTAAATTAAATAAAAATTATAATAAAAATATATAAAAATAATGTTAGCTATATTAAAATGGAACATATGAATTCTTTATATTTTATATAAAGGAAGAGACTTAAAATATATTGCAACATCTATATTTTTCGAATCTTTATAGTTATAAAACTAGTTATAAAAACTTTATAGTTATAAAAACTTCAAAAGAATCAGTGATTAATTTGACAAATTCTACACATGTATTAATAAATTTCTGCTTTATGATATTCACTTGATATTCAAAAAAAGTAATTACACACTAATCAGCATACGATTATACAGCAATTTACGCTTTGTACAACACTCGCGACATTACACCAAGCCTTTTGTCATTTTGCTACGTGATAATAATGCAATATATCTCAAAAAGTTATGACTCACTCGACATTAATTAAAATCAAAATCAAATCGCGCCACTCGCTGTGTAAATAAAACTCGTACAAATTAATAATCACTAATTGTAAAAATTATACAGAACAATCGCGTTTTGAAGGATCGATTCTCGACGAACGATTCGAGTCTTCCCGCGAGAAGTCAAAATTGAGTTCGAACGCGTGACGCGCGTAAAAATAATATATCAATTCGTCATATAACAATTCTTTTAAGAAAATAACCAGTATATTGAAACAGTTTCACCAACTGGTCAATTGATCGGTTTTTATATCAGTAATTAAATCGGTAAAACTGTTTCGATATACTGATTATTTATTTTAAAAGTTTATTCATTGTTGCCGCGATGTTAACGTACGGGATAAACGGAATACATTCGTAAGTTACAATTTTATTATTAATAAATAGTTGATTTGATCATTGCTCTTTGCATTATTCGAAATACTCGATTATACGATTGGAATATAATGAGAATATAATTTCGAAACACGTATTTCGCGTGATGTGTTCATTTAATTAAAAATAGAATCGAATGCAATTAAGAATCGATGTGTGACCGGAATCAAAATTATAAATTATCATTTTGTTGCAATCCTTAGGAACAATAATTATTATTCTTTTAATATTTATAATTAAGAATATTTCGTTGATCGAATGGCAAAATCGAATAATTAACGTAATAGAAAGCCTTGTGATGTATATTAATCGTTTAATAAATAATTAATCTGTGTGTACATGTGTGTGTGATTTTAAAAATATACTTGTATATAAATTCAATTTTCGTATATGTACGTCATAGTACGCGTTAAATATTTCGGCAGCGAGGTCAATAACACGACGTTCGGCCTTGATGACGTAGCGCTGTATTGTTTACATAGGCGAAGACCTTGTATCATTCGCACGGCGATATTCGAGTAGTAAAGTAGTGATACGGAACACTTCGTATTATTGAATTCTTTTTCTAACAGTGCGATCGCGATTAATATCGACATATAATTCGCTACGACTATTACAATTAACAATTAATTAACTCTTAATGAATAACATGAAACTATATGGCGATGATACATCCATCGAAACGCGATCCTTCGTTATTGAAAAATAAAAATTGAAACAAAAGAGCCGGACCCTTAACTCGAAGATGACTCTTGTGTGAAACGGGATTTTCGCTCGTACCGAAACCGGGAGTGCCGTTTAAAGTATATATATATTAAATATATACATCGCGCGACAAAACAGAAAATTTTTAATCATATCGAATAGTGCGGGAGTGTCGTTCAGTATCGCGCGTAAAATAACGAAAATAGCGATATAAAAATATCGCTCGCGAGTGCGGGAGTGTCGTCAAAGTATCGCGCGCCAACAACATGAGAGGAGGAGGAGGCCTGGGAGAGGCATCTTGCATCGGTGGAGCAACCTGATGGTGAATATTTATTATTTGTATATCAATTGTTATAAATCGTACGCATAATAATTGGTTCTTATAATTTAAAGGAATTAAAGAAAAAATTAGAGAGAAAGATTTTTATAAATATGAAAATTTCTATTTAAAAAATAATTTTAAATTTATAAAATCTTCCCATATGTATTTATATCTGCTTATTATTTTACACACCGAATATGAAATTCCGCAGCCTTGTTATAAATGAATTTTATATTTGTATGTTTTAGACGTAGTTTTAATGACAACAATAATATGGATAACGATAACTCCGCTGCTGCACATTAATGCCGTGGTGAGTGATTAAAAACTTTTATTTAATTTTAAGGTAACGGTAGAGATTGTATAGTAGAGATTGTGTAGATAAATCTGTTGCCTTAAAATGGATGAGCTGGTATAGATTAAATAATTTTTAATAAATTCGTTTGAAATGTATTGCATTCATCGCGAAAACATTACAGTATATTATAAAGAAAGAAGATCGAGAAAAGATCACTCTTGTAATTTTATCTAATTTATTGAAAGAACATTAAAAATTCTAACAATTACATCTGATGCTAATTTATTCTTATAACACGTATTTATCTTATTCACTTACCTTATTCTAATTTCTTATAGCTCGTTCATTATAGAATTTGTTGTAGATATTGTTTTTAAGCTTAATGTAAAGCCAAATGATTAATTATTATAATGAAATAACTTGTAATATGATAAGTGTTATACATATATTAATTTTTTTATAAATTTATTATTAATTCGCACATCTGCAATCGAATATTCCAATTATTGTCGATTTATTTAATCGTCGAGTTTTCTCGCGAATTTTAAATCGCAATTTATTTAGTAATTTAATTGTTGATTTCGAAGTATTCTATTCATTTTGAATATTTCCTTTGATAATATACACAAAATGCGCCAGTAATCCAAATACTTTCTTTTACAGTCGAAGAAACGATCAATAATTTTATTAATGATTCTTTTTCTTCTTTCACGATTATTTACGTTATATAAAACTTATTAAATTCTATTGTTGCATATCTATTATTAATAATAAATGTCACGTAATTATCGATAACGCGGCGTTCGACTTTGGCATATAAAATATAAACAGTAGCACGCATTATTTATTAAACAATTTATCACGGACTTTTTCGTTATGTTAATTATTTGCATTTATAATTCGATTGTTTTATTTCGTGTTCTCTCACAATCCAAATTATATTTAGATTGCCAAGAATGCTAAAGTGATACGGGTGAAATATATTTGTGATTCTAAGTGTTAAAATAATAATTATTGTCCGTGAAGATCGCAATCATTAAAGTGATTAATTAATAATATCTTGGATTCCTATTATTTAATCGATTCTCGATTAAATTATAAGAGAGAGAGATTGTAGGATTACGATATAATAATTATTTTAATACTTAGAGTCACAAATATATTTCATCCGTGTCAGTTTATCGTTCTTGACAATCTAAATATAATTTGGATAGTGAAAAAACACGAAGTAAAACAATCGAATTATAGATGCAAATAATTAACATAACGAAAAGATCGTGATAAATTGTTTAATAATAATGAATTTTAATCAATAAATTAAAATACTTCCATAATTTAATATTCCGCGTTAATGTATATTTTATAATATATAAAATATAAAAATATTTCGACAACAAATTATCGATAACGCGGCGTTCGACTTTGGCAAAATAAAGTATAAACAGTAGCGCGCTATATGAAACTGTATCGCAACGATAAATATTTATCGAATCGTCATCATTCACTACCATGATTAAAAATTAAAACAGGGGATATATAAAAGGTGATAAGAGAATTAAATATAATATTCCAATCATCAATGATTATTATATTTCTTTAACAATATTAGAATTAAATATATTTCGATCAATGATTTACATTTTCTCCTTGTTAATTAAACAATATACAATTTAATCGAGAATCGATTAAATGATAGGAATCCAAGATATTAAATAATCGCTTTGATGATTGCAATCTTTAGGACAATAATTATTATTTTAATACTATTAGAGTCACAAATATATTTCATCCGAATCACTTTATCGTTCTTGACAATCTAAATATAATTTGGATTGTGAAAGAACACGAAGTAAAACAATTGAATTAAAGATGCAAATAATTAACATAACGAAAAGATTCGTGATAAATTGTTTAATAAATAATGAATTTTAATCAATAAATTAAAATACTTCCATAATTAATATTCCGCATTAATGTATATTTTATAATATATATAATATAAAATATTTCAGCAACAAACTATCGATAACGCGGCGTTCGACTTTGGCAATATAAAATATAAACAGTAGCGCGCTGTACGTTACCGCTTTGTCATCATTCGCACGATGGCTTTCGAATAATAAAGTAGTGGTAAGAAACGTTTCGTATACTATAATTTTTTTATAAACGATTACGATTAATATTAAAACATAATTTGCTATAAATATTGACAAAAATTAATTAACGACATGAAACTGTATCACAACGATAAAGCTTTATCGTATCGCATCATTTATTACTGCATAAAAATTGAAACACGGGGTACGTAAAACAGGATAAAAGATTTAATTATGTTATGATATCCATCACTGATTATTATAAAATTTCTTTTACAATACTTGAATTAGCTATATTTCGACCAATGCTTTAAATTTTCTCAATCCTTATTGTTAAATTAAACAATATACATTTTAATCGAGAATCGAATGAATGATGATGCAAAATATTAAATCATCACTTAGATTGTTGCGATCTTTCCGGACAATAATTATTATTTTATTACTTAGAATCACAGATATATTTTATCCGTTTTACTTTATCGTTTTACTTAACAATCTAAATATAATTTGGGAAGGGAGATTGTGAGAGAACACAAAGTAAAACAATTGAATTATATATGCAAATAATTAGCATAACAAAAGCTTTGTGAATTGTATGATAAATAATCAATTTTAATCAATAATAAAAATACTTTTATAATTTAATATTCCACGCTAATGTATATTTTATAATATAAAAATATTTCGGCAATTAATTATCGATAACACGGCGTTCGACTTTGGCAATATAAAATATAAACAGTGCTTTATACGTTACCGCTTTGTTAACAGTTGCACGGTGACTCTAGAGTAATAAAGTAATGGTGAAAAACGCTTTGTATATTATAATTTTTCTTGTTAACACGATTATGATTAGTCTTGAACATAATTTGCTATGAATATTATATAATGTTAATTAATTAAAAATTAATTGACGACATGAAACTGTATTGGGAACGATAAATCTTTATCGTATCGCAATCATTCATTTCCGCGATTTAATTAAACATGTTATACATAAAAGAGGATAAAGAGATTATGTTGCGATATTTCGATTCATCGAAACTTATTACAATATTTTCTATATAATATAGAATATAATATTAGAATTAATATATTTCGACCAATACTTTAAATATTCCGCATTAATGTATATTTTATAATATATATAATATAAAATATTTCAGCAACAAATTATCGATAACACGGCGTTTCGACTTTGGCAATATAAAATATAAACAGTAGTGTTCTAAACGTTACCGCTTTGTCATCATTCGCACAGTGACTCTCGAGTAATAAAGTGTGGTGAGAAACGCTTCGTATTTATAATTTTTGTAAACACGATTAGTCTTAAAACATAATTTGCTAGAATATTAATAAATGTGAATTAATTAAAAATTAATTAACGACATGAAACTGTATTGCAACGATAAATCTTTATCGTATCGCAATCATTCATTACTGGGAAAAAAATTGAAACACAGGTTATACATAAAAGAGGATAAGAGATATTTGCGATATTTCGATCATCAAAACTTATTACAATATTTCTATATAATATTAGAATATAATATTAGAATTAAATATAGATTTCGACCAATGCTTTAAGTTTTGTCCATCATTGTTAATTAAATACACAATTTAATCGAAAATTGATTAAATTATAGGGATCTGAAATATGAAATAATCACTTTGATAATTGCGATTTTTACAGACAATAATTATTATTTTAATATTCAGAATCACAAATATATTTCGTCCGTGTTACTTTATCGTTCTACTTGATAATCTAAATATAATTTAGGATGTGAGAGAACGCGAAATAAAGCAATCGAATTATAGATACAAATAATTAGCATAACGAAAGGCTCCGTGATAAATTGTTTAATAAATAATCAATTTTAATCAATAAATTAAAATACTTCATTAACTTAAGATTCTGCGTTAATGTATATTTTACAATTTATAAAATATTTCAGCAAATTATCGATAAACACGGCGTTCGACTTTGGCAATATAAATATAAACAAATAGCGCTCTATACGTTACCGCTTTGTCATCATTCGCACAGTGACTCTCGAGTATATAAAGTTGTGGTGAGAAACGCTTCGTATATTATAATTTTTGCTAAACACGATTACGATTAGTATCGAAACATAATTTACTATAATTTTAAATAAATAATTAATTAAATTAGAAATTAATTAGCGAACATGAAACGATATCTTTATCGAATCGCAATCATTCATTATTCGAT